>NC_133494.1:10746215-11059806 GCF_025370935.1 Choristoneura fumiferana
GGTTGATCTTGGCTGCTTGCATGCGAGGCAGGAACGCGTCCATGTTGTGCATCTTTGTTTATTCCTGCCAGATGTATTTGTCCGACAGCAACTTAGATGTCGCTCTGATGCAGGGGGCGCAAGACCAGGTAATGCGTTGAAGACCTGTGCTCTGAGTGGTGCAGGTACATACGGTCTGACTGAGGTGGTAGAAAGTCGCAGTAGATGTGAATGCCAGAATCTGGGATGTAAACTCTCCTAAGTTGTAGGGCGGTCTGCAGTCTGGGCAAGGAGCTGCTGGAGCTCTTCATCTGATTCCTGTGCAGCAGCCAGTTCACGTGGGCTCACTGGTTTGCTGATCGATTCTACCCTTGAGAGGGCATCGGCGACAATGTTGTTTGATATCGGTCGTGAATTGGGCAATAAATTCAGGTGACGAAATTGGCGGGAGTGCACTTCTCAGGTTTTTGTTGATACGCAAACGTGAGTGGACGATGGTCAGTAAAAACCAAGAAATGTCTTCCTTCTAGCCAGTGCCGGAAATGGTGGTCGCTTTTTGCATAACTATGGTCTGTTCATCCTCAGAGCAACACAACCATTCACCATGCCACCAGAGATATCTATCTGACATCTGTCTATCATCCTGGTTATGAAATTAAAAACTGCTTTTTTTTTGCAGGGCTGTGACAAATCTGATTTCCGCAGAAGACGAAAGATTGGAAGTCATGAACGAAGATTCAGACGATTCCGATCGCAACGATGACGGCGGCCGTACGGGCACCACAATCGCCCTAGGTTTTACTAAATGTATCGTAAAAATATAGATTAAAATTGTTTTTTTGTTATGCATCTTTGAAGTATTATTATTAAAGGGCAACACACACAGAAAGCGCGCGCGGGTCGGGTCGTGTCCGCCGCGTGAGCCGCGCGGTTCGTTGCATTCACTCAGAGAGCGGGTCGGACCCGCGACGGGCCCGCAGCGGCTATCAATGTTGCCAGTTAGTGACTTAGTCCCTAGAAGTGACGTGACGACTTTTGTTTAAATCTTAGCGACCGCAAAAAAGTTTTGACGGCAAAAATGGTTTATCTGGCGACTTTTGGAGTACAAATTAAACAGTTCTAGAACCAATAATAGATACATTTTTGACAACTCGACACAGAATTATTATACAGTGCGCGAGAGATATATGTGGAAAACGACAAACGCGCTCGCTGCGCATCAAGGTCAAACTTTATTTACTTACTTAATTAATTATAATTTATGTAATGTTGGCGATGGATGGATTTTGAAAAGAGGCTGATTTTTTTTATCGACAGGAGTAAGCTTATACTAGTCAATGGAAGAAATATCTGATTTTTCTGTAGTACCAATTAATTAAAAAATACTTAAGATTTTATTCTCGCCAAAATTAACTAGCTACTGCGCATGAATACGGTTTTTAGGGTTCGTAGCCAAAATGGCAAAAACGGAACCCTTATAGTTTTGCCATGTCTGTCTGTTTGTCTGGCCGTCCACGGCTTTGCTCAGGGACGACCCGCGCCCGCTGTCTGTGTGTTGCCTTAAAGGCTGACGAGGAATATAAAAACCTGACGCGAGGTAATTTCTAACCTTTGACACATATAGGACATTTCTACTTACATATAGCATGGACCACCATCATATGGACAGCGGTGTCGGTGATGTTATTAAAAAATATAGACTTTCTATGACAAATACTTTTATACGTTGTGAATTATTTTCCTTCCAAGGCTATGTACTTATAATATTCGGCATTTTAACTTACAGAAACACAAAAATAACATTTTAAAATACCACGCGCAACGTTAAACTTTGACAGCAATATACAGATGACATTTGAATTAGTGTTACCAGTGTAAGAAATTAGTTCTATTGGTTTTCCGCAATAGGGTGAGGTTTTTATAATTCTAACATATCTACTGTAGATCAGAAAAAAAACACCCGCACTCTACGTCTATGGGAGGCACCCTAAATTTTTTTTCACTTCTTATGCTCGTAAACTTAGTGTATGCTGTATCTAGGCGACATAAAAATACTTTTTATGCTCTAGTGCATAAAGTTAAATATTCGTCTTAGACCAAGGCAATCAGGCGTAAACAGCCACAAACAACGAAGTTTCTACATATATATTTTTAATAATTTTTAATTTATCATCATCATCATCCCAGCCTATATACGTCCCACTGCTGGGCACAGACCTCCTCTCAGAACAAGAGGGCTTGGGCCATAGTTCCCACGCGGCCCAGTGCGGATTGGGAACTTTTAATTTATATAAAACTAAAAATCAATCAAAATAGATCAATAAAACTAAAATTTATAATTATAATAGTAATGCGTGAACAATAAAAGGTACGTAGTAGGTGAACAATTGTTTCCACTGTTACTATTTCATTTCCTCGCAATCAAAGTGAAAAGCAGAGTGTAAAACTCGAGCTTAAACCCATTTTCCCCTCGACGTGTCTATCTACCCTCGCCGTGCCGGTTCGGGTGGCTTGCTATATGAATGTCTTGGGTAAAACGACTCGTTTTATGCTCTTGTTGTACAATCTACTCTTATTAGGATTCCGTACCTCAAAAGGAAAAAACGGAACCCTTATAGGATCACTATGTCAGTCTGTCTGTCTGTCAAGACCCTTTTTCTCGGGAACGCGTGGAGGTATCAAGCTGAAATTTGTATTAAATACTGAGATCTACTGTCCCTTGGAGCTGTGAAAAAATCAAACTTCTAAGCCAACGCAATCAAAAGATGTAGCCGTTTATGCTGCAAATTTCCGCAAATTTTCGAAACTCGCAAGGGAATTAAAACCTACAGGGTACTTCCGCGAACTCAGAATCTTGAAATTTGGTATGAAGGTAGCTATTATAACACAACCAACGACTTCTTGATTTTCTATGTCTGTCTGTATATATCAATGACCAATAGGTATAATCTGACCCCACACTGCGTAGGTACATTTTGCTTAAGATTAGGGCTCTGCATACACTGGATGTATTAAATCACTCGGGGGAAAAAAAGCGAGAAATATCTAATGTGTACGGAACCCTCGGTGCGCGAGTCCGACTCGCACTTGCCCGGTTTTTTTTCTACTATTTTGCCAGCATAGTTGCTGTCGTTGCTGTATAGGTACGTAGCAAAATTACAGCTTTCTATCACTAATAGTTTCTGAGCAAAGCCGCGGACGGACAGACAAACATGGCAAAACTATAAGGGTTCCGTTTTTGCCATTTGGCTACGGAACTCTAAAGAAATGCTATAATCGACGTATCTGGTTTGACCACGGAACCATGTTCTGAATAGACATCGCATTGAATATTTCACAATAGCATAAATTTTAACTGCAGGGCTACTACGAAACTCGAAGTTCGCGTCGAACGCTCTTTCTGACACTTATACTATTTAATACGAGAGCGAGAGGGACGGCACGATATGAACCTCGAGTTTCGTAGTAGCCCTGCTGGAATGCCCTTGATGTCTGCACGTTTCTTTTTACGGAACGGAGCGTTGAGATACGGGCATGCATTTGCAGTTATCATGGGTTATGATTTAGGATTATAGTAGAAAAATAAAGTTAAGGAGTATATGTACCTACAGTAAAGCAAAGATTTAAAATTAAACATCTTGCGATGCTCTTATCACTCTTGAATACACAATAATCGAATCGAAACTTGTCACAATTTCGATCCGTTATCTATATCTATCAGTATCATAACGTAGCTCCGAAACGTAATTGTATAGGTAGGTAGGTACTCATTTTATTTTGATTGATTACCGTGTTGATTACTATCAACCACAACCAGTGTTTTCACTCCCTCCCAATGATACACAGACACAGTAGGTGCAGTACCTAAAAGTTAATTTTGTGGACAGAAATGGGTGTTATTTCAAGTTTATTTGGTTTTCAAAGCCAACCTGCGCGTATTCTAATTTGTAAGTAGGTATCGACTCTTAAAATAATTACTTAAGTACACCATTTAACAAATGCTAGAATATTTTTATACTTAACGTACTTACCTACCTACTCGAATTACGAAAGTGAAGTGTACATAATAATATACTACATTTAAAACCTTACTTTGTGTCCAATTTTTTTCCAGTGGGAATAGATGGCGTTGGTAAAACAACCATTCTCTACAAAATAGTAACTGGACAAACTGTAAACACTATACCTACAGTAGGTTTCAACGTTGAGAAATTCACCCATAAGAAAGTTAGTTTATCTTTATGGGACACAGGACGAGGCGGTAAAATGGCGCCACTGATGCGTCATTATTATGATGGAACCAAAGGGATTATCTTTGTTATTGATTCTACAGACAATGAGCATATAGATGAAGCCGAATATGAACTAAGGAGATTGGTGTGTCCACCATTTTATTTGTGATCCCATTAGGAACTCTTTCACGAAAAAGTTTAAAGTTAACTCTTTCTCCTTAACCCTTTTCTTGGTATAATATTGTATCATAATATATGTATGATACACTATTTTAAATCATCTTTTTATATTTTTGTTAGCTCTATACAACAATCCATGCCAACTTGCCAAGATAATGTTTCACATGCAAAAGTTCTACAATTGTATAATAGGTTTTCTGACTTATTTTCTTGTTGTTTATTATGGTTGAAGGATACTTAATATATAATTAAACTTTTATTTTAATTACTATTTATTTACTTTTAACTTTGTACCTACTTTTTAGTTGCAAGAAGACGAGTTTCGAAATGCTCCATTTCTGATCTATGCAAATAAACAGGACCTACCTAATGCTAAGAGTCTGGATGAGCTAAGGGAACTATATAAACTACATGATAGTAGAAAAAAATGTGTAAGTTCTATTAACAGCAAATGATCGATACCTACACGTGTCAATGACAATTCATACGTAATGCACCGAACAGGGGCTACTACGAAATTCGATAAGAGTGAGAGGGTCGGTATGATATGAACTTTGATTTTCGTAGTAGCCCCCAGCGCCGGCTCTTCTAGACTGGCTAGCGAAAGCTGTACACGAGAAACCGCGGCAAATTTAAAAAAAAATGAGGCTGACAACACTTGCTGTACACTGATTAAAATTTAATGATGTTGATACTTAGAGATTATGAAAAATTTCCAGATATTAAATTATACTCAGGGGCTCCTCAAGCTACATCAATATTCATATAGTAGGTAATGTGTGAAAGTTGCTGATGCACTTTAGGAGTCCCATGGTAAATTTTATGACCTTCGTCAGTGCCCATTTATAGTCCGGATGCATTAGTTTTTGGACCGTTTTGACCAGATTGGCATTGAATATAATCTTCTAACATAATCTTATAGCACGATTTTTTGTTTAATTTTGTCGTGTGTGTGTTGCCGACTGTGGCGTTCAAAAGGTTAACCTTAACCTTTAATTAAATATCTAGTTTTTTTTTGTGATTTAGACTAGATACCTACCTACCTTTACACCAATTACTACATTTGCGTTTGAATTAATTCGTTCGTTTTACCGACTGTACCTCAGAAGAAGGGTAAAGTATGGTTTGGACTTCAGCGGGATGGGTATGTATTTCTATTTGTTCGTCTGATTGCGGCCTCCTAACAGTTAAAATAGTTAAATGAATGAGGTTTAATGTAGTACCCCTGCGCTACACTGCTCTTCGCGCTGCTGCGATGTTAGATGTAGCCACGCTACGGCTCTGCCTTCTTTCCTCGCCACTCCCATGCTACTTGTAGTGTGTGTGTGGTGCAGGCATTATATTATAACCATGAGGTGTTGCTTTTGTATAATATTTTAACATTTCACTTGATTATTTTTCAGATACACTTACAACCGGCTTGTGCTGTAGAAGGAAAAGGATTACATGAAGGTTTAGATTGGCTTTGTATGGAACTAAACAAAACGTAATATTGATGTAAATGAGTATCTACCACGGAAAACCAGTGGTAAATAAATAAAAGGTATCTGTAATGATTAAATGTGATAAATAATATTGTGCTTGATTTATTATGAAATGTCACCTTTTCTGTACAAAGTTAATAAAAATCTAAAAATATAACAACATGCAACAATATTGTACTTAAATACTATGTAAATATTTTAGCTTACAAATGAATAACATATTTGTATAAATTCTAGTTTATGTTATCCTTTTGCCAGACGTAGATAGGTATGGCTAACTTTTTTGTATCAGACAGAGTTGCTAGTTAAAGCCTATAAAAAATAACCAAAATTATTTGTGATTCCAATTCGCCTTACGCTTCTCTACAAAACTTTTTATACCTTCTTGCCCATCATTCATGTTTATGTTTTCAACCATTATATTCTCGCCTAGATCATATGCTTCAAGCAAGCTCAAGTCGATTTGTTTGTAGTAAAATTGTTTGCCTAGGGCAATAACACTTCGGCTCTTGTGTTTTATGCTTTCAACAATTTTGTCTACTTCTTCGTCTAGTTGATCTGCTGGAGCTACTTTAGTGACAAGCCCACTGTCATAGGCTTCCTGGGCCGTTAATGGTAAACCTGAAATGCATATAAAACACTAATATTACAAATTTACTAATATTATAAATGAATGAAAATAGTAAATTAGGCAGAAAATCTCTGCTGGCTGAAGCTTGAATAACGTACCTACTTACTCGTATAGGCTACTTTAGGGCGGCACATTTAGGGGGCAGCAAAATACCATAAAAAATTAAAGGTATGTGTGAAGTTCCCAATCCGTATTGGGCCCGCGTGGGACGTGTATAGGCTGGGATGATGACGATAATTCCGTAACAAAAAAAAAATGTCGCATGTAAGATTCGGACCGATTAGAATGAGTACCCTAAATAAGAGGGCGGCAAAATTGTCTTCTGCCCCGGGCAGCTGACACCCACGCTACGCCACTGATTTTTGGACATTTTGTTGTTCTTGTTATTTTGTTGAACGGATGACCTGGTGAAATCCGCGGGTTCACGGTGGATGCTGGCCTACACCAACAGAAGCAATTTCAAGATGATGATGATTGTTGTTCTTACCCGTAAAGAGCATGTACATCGCTCGCGACTTGGGTACGCATCTGCCAACAGCTATTCCAGGAGTTGAGCAGAATATTCCAAAGTTGGCACTGGAATAAATATTTCTTTATTACTGCCAGAGATTTTAACACATTTTTAGGGTTCCGTACCCAATTTATTGTGATTTTACTTGTATAGTAATATATTATTGTTTTTTGTGTTTGGTGGTGGTACTGTTGGGACCGTTAATAATCATTTTTCTTTCTTTCTTTCTTTCAAAGGGTGCCAACGGAACCCTATTACTGAGGGTCTATATCGGATGGCATACAATTATTAGTCCTATTGTTGTGTGGCATAACGTACCATCTTTTGTCCTAATAACGTATGGCATACTATTATCGTTTGTCCTAAATATTATTTGTCGAATGTTGATGTGCATAATACGGTATTTGACAACTCCTGATTTTGCCATATCTTAATATAATTATGAAAATATAGATAAACAGATAGTGTTTAGCGAAGAGAAAATTTAAATCGGTTGAAAATTGGATTTATAGTGATTTTTTGTAAAATCTATATACCTGCCTATGCAGCAAGTATGGCGGTACTGGCGTGTGACGTCACATGTCAGTATGTCTTTCTCTGTCTAATCTTGAATTTCAAACCTATATAACTTTGTTATTTGTAAAGGTAGCTTAAAAATTGATTTTTCATTCGATAACAGGCATTCATAACAAAATAGTCAAATACCGTAAACCGTATTGTAATATTATTATAGGCCTTAGCCTTCTAGGTAAAGTAAACTAATTTGGTTCATTAAGTTCACTTCATCGATTTGAGGTACCAGCTTTTTTCAAAGTAGGGACGATATTTTACTTTAGGTAATTAGATTTTAGAGATCAATATTAGGACAAACTTTTAGGACTTTAAATGAGTATGCGCAAAAATTATTAGGACAAACGAGTAGTATGCCATTCAACAGTATGCCAAACATTTTTAGGACAAAAAACGTTATGCGATACGACAGGCACCCTATTACTGAGACTCCGCTTTCTGTCTGTCTGTCTGTCCGTTCGTATGTCACAGGGCTCTATCTCTTGAGCCGTAATAGCTAAGCACTTGAAATCTTCACAGATTA
This sequence comes from Choristoneura fumiferana, assembly GCF_025370935.1. Taxonomy (NCBI): domain Eukaryota; kingdom Metazoa; phylum Arthropoda; class Insecta; order Lepidoptera; family Tortricidae; genus Choristoneura; species Choristoneura fumiferana. The sequence continues at coordinate 10,754,326 of NC_133494.1, forward strand.
TGTATTACTGTGGCCGCTATAACAACAAATACTAAAAACAGAATAAAATAACTATTTAAGGGGGGCTCTCATACAACAAACTTGTTTTTTTTGCCCTTTTTTTGCTAAAATCTAATGTTGTATAGAAAATGGTACGGAACCCTTCGTGCGCGAGTCCGATTCGCACTTGGCCGGTTTTTTCTTTATAATAGTGGTCTCACCCAGGCGTGGAGAACTTGCTAGTGTCCGAACATACAACTAAATCGCATGTGGCAACAAGCTGGCATCCTGCTGCGGTTGCAAAACCATTTACCTGTAAGAAGAATTAATATAAGTACATAAGTTTAAAAAAATTCAATGATTGATGCCAAGCCAATTTTGTTAAAGACGGTTAGACGCCTTTTAAATATCTTCTACAAGCGTGATACGCGGCGTTCGTTTGGCGCGAGGAACGAATCACATTAATTTGTACGGTAGAAAACGCCAAGAATACGTCAAACGGAGCACGCCCAGCCTGCAGTGTGACCTGTAGTAAATGAGATACCATTTTTTTATATAACAATTTGAACAATTTAATGAACTAATGAAGTTACATAGTGCACAAAAATACTGCGATAACGATAACATTTGTCATATTTTCGCGAGCTTCGCTAGGGCTGTTTTAGGTCATGCGAGGGCCCTGGGGCGCACAAGAACTTGTGTGGGCAGTAGCGGCTTTAGGGTAGGGCGCGGTGGGGCGACCGCCCAGGGCGCCGGACTGAAAGGGGCGCCTGCAGGCGCCACGCGCCCCTTTTATCCTCTCGCTCATTGAGCGAAGCCTCTGAGGCGGGTGGGGGGTGCAAATCTCGCCCAGGGCGCTGGAAGTACTAAAACCGGCACTGTGTGTGTGTGTGTGGGCAATTGGGCATTTTGGAAAATATGGAAAATTGGGAATTGGGAATGTGAGTCTGTATTGTCACAGAATAAGTAATAGCACAAGTAGTATTGTGAATGCGTGAACTTCATATTATTCAATAAAATAATAATTGGTACCTACTGTCAGTTATGGCAACTCTGCCGTTCCAAGTGAACTCTACGAACTCTATTATAGCAAGGTAGAATAAACATGTTACAGCAGGCGGCACGGAAGTGTAGCGCTGGCTGTTGAAAGAAAGGATTTTTGTGCATGTGACAGTTGCGCGAGCTGGTCGGCAGTTACGCTTGCTAAGTGCACCCACCCCGCGCATCGCTCACTTCCCCTTCGATACCTTACTTTGTACTTTTACACATAAACGGTCATCGCTACACTTACCTTTATTGTATTATAAGAGGGAGGCAAATAAGCATGCGTGTCATCTGATGAGAAATGATAATATTCGAGCGTACCGCTCGGTTGAACGTCAGTGATATACGGTACAATACGAGACTTCGAATTCGAATTTCGTAGTAGCACCGCAGAAAGACAAATCGCGACAATTTTAATTGCGCTAAATTTAGCATCGGTATTGGCTTTAATTTTCATAAATGTAACCTTGCACATGACCCCTTTTAATAACATTTGCCAAGACCTAGGTATTCGGCCCCCTACTGTAGATGTTCCATCCAGGAGTTATTCTTGGTAGGTAGAGTTGCCACATTTGATGGTTCTAACTTACTTTAGCTATGACAGGAACAGGGCTTTGGACTATGGACTTCATTAGCTCAGTCGCTTTTTTGAAACACCAATTTATGCTGATCAATCCCAGTACTTGATTGCTGAAATTATAAATTAATTAAATGAAATACTTTGTAACACAAGTAATATTTAAGAGCAGGATTTAAATTCAATTTTCAAATTCAAATTCAAAAAGTCAGTCACAAAACTTGTTTAGCAGGAAATTAATTGTACCTAATTCTAATTGTCTTGTCATGCAATAATTTACATCACATTAAATTATATTGTAACGGATAACTCACGTCTTAAACCGAGTTTAAGTTTTCGGGCTATTTCTTAGCCCTTCTTCTCAGGAGCACGCGACTCAGCGGCTGCCGCAACACGCACACCCCGAAATAGCTGAAACATGTCGAGCTAAACTCGGTTTAAGACGTGAGTTATCCGTTACAATATCATTTAATATGAGTGAGTCTCACGGTAGTTTCATGTTCAAAAATTTACATCACCTCATAAGTATTTATTTCGTTGAAAAAACCAACTGTAAAACCATGAATTATTTTTTTTACCCATAGAAAAGCAAAATAAACTAAACATTGATAAAATTTACCTCTTAATGGACACAGCAATTTTTGAATGCTAACAGATAAATAAATCACCAGACTTTTTTCAAAATTCTTTCTAACTTACTAATTCTTTTAAATTATGTCCAGCTGAGAACACATTTCCTTTTGCAGATAAGACTATAGCTCTTAAGGAGGTGTCTTCTTTATTTGTATTGATTGCTTGTATGAGGTGGCTCATCATATCCAAAGATAAAGAATTCCTGGACAAGAAGTGTTTCATTAAAAAAAAATGCTTTGCTAATTATTTATTAAATCTATGGTCTCTCGTCTCCGGAGGCTAATATAAAGACAAAAAGTGATAGTAACAGGAAAAGATATTTTAACTTCTCATGCTCGTAAAGTTCGTGTTTATGCTGTATCTAGGCGGCATAAAATGTCTTTTTATGCTCTAGTGCATAAAATAAAATCTTCGTCTAAGACCAACTTAAGGCCAAGGTAATCAGGTGTCAACAGCCACTAACAAAAAAGTTTCTACATATTTTTTAAATAATTTTTAATTTATATAAAACTAAAAATCAATCAAATCAATCAAAATAAATCAGTAAAATTAAAAAAAATAGAATTATTATAATAATGCATAAAAAATTAAAGGTACATAGAAAGTGAATTATTTGTTCTACTGTTGCTAATTCATTTCCTTGAAAAGCAGTGTGTAAAACTCGAGCATTAAACCCATTTTCCCCTCAACGTGTCTATCCACCCTTGCCGTACCAGCTCGGGTGGCTATATAAACATCTTGGGTAAAATGGCTTGTTTTATGCTCTTGTTGTACAATCTACTATTTATGCCTTTGTGATGGTTTCATTTAATTACATATCCACAAAGTAGTATGTGGCAAACAACAGCTATAATAAAATTGTAACCGCTCATATTTGATGTACTCTATGTCCCTAAGACAGACTTACACAGAGCAGAGTAAGCTAACTGCCAGTTAAGAGCTATCCCAGGGGTAGTATTAAAAAGTATGGAACTGTCATCCCTACCCCTGGGCTAATGATTACTTTTTCAACCCTAGTCTAGGGGAGGTAGTACCATGCAAGTGGCTCTCTCCGGGGTAGGCTAATACCACTTCTGTTGTGTTATATTTGTTATGAAAACCACACAAATTTGCCATAATGTGGTTTAAGACAGGTAATTATTCCAGAAATGGATGAGGATGTATTCTTCTAGCTGTTGCCTGCTATTTAATCTGCAATTTTTGTATTATTTATACTGGTTTTTTAATATATGTAGGCAAGGTACCTATCCAAAATTTAATGGCAATTGGTTCATTAGTTAAGGCGTGAAAGCAGAACAAAAAACAAAATGATTTGCGGATTCATAATAGATATCAGAAAGATGGTTACTAGATGCTTCTATAATACACATATAATTAAAATTAAGTACTTCGTTTTTTCATGGTTCAAAGTAATTTCTCTTGTCCCATCAGATTCTTTTGTTATTAAATATTGACTGTGAACACTGCGATATACAAGCAAATACGGTTTATAGATGTTTCTCTGAAAAATAAATTACATGTTTATTTAAAATATTGAAACAACTATTGTTAATTCTATATACATGTACTATTCAAATACTTTTTACTGGTTACCTTTATTGAAGCTAACATATTTAATCAGAAAATTAATTAATTTACGTTAAACCTGTACCAACAATGGAAAGGTATTTTTTATATAAATAAAAATATTGTTTATCACAACTTTAACCTAAAAACATTGATAAATTCGTACGAAGTTCATTCATGGAACCACAGACTACTAAAGGAACATACATTACAATACTCTTTGCATGGAACAATGTACTTGTACTGTACTATGGCTCATAACAGCTCATATCATAAGTTCATACAACTATTCATTATCATTATCACTATTTTCGTTCGTGTCATGCAAGTGTCATGTCGTATAGGGCGCAGCCACATGCAAATCGCGCGACGCTCGTTTCTAGGTTTCCAGCGATATATCTGGTCACGTGACATATAGCAATGAAGCTGAATATTTTGAGCTTAATCGCTGAAAAAAAAACCTCTTCATTTTCGAAAAAAAAAACACTTTTTTTTCATTCACTCCAATTTATTTTATTTGTACCACTGCCACGGCCACGACTGCTACTAAATAAATCAGCTTCCAAAACCAAAATCATTCCTGCAAGCAGGCAGACATCTTGTTGCTGCTGCTCGACACGGCGACTTGACGCTTGACACTATAAGTCGCAGGAAATTCAGAATCATATGCAAACGAGCGACGAGCGGCTGCATGTGGCCGCACCTTACTTAAAAGTCACGATTGTATTGACTTTTTGTTCAATATATAGGAATGGACAGAAGGAAAATAGGCTCTTTATAGTGCACGCTTTAGGAAGTCATTTAATAAATTTAATTTTTTTAGTGTACGGTCCAAACTTAGTTTTATTTGTTTGTATTTGTTGTTGGCCGCGACTCCGTTCACGTAGAATTCGTTTGTTGCTATCCCGCGGGAACTATGCAATTTTCTGGGATAAAAATTATTCTATGTCCTTCCCCGGGACTTGTACTATCTGTATACCGAATTTCATCTAAATCGGTTCAACGGATAAGACGTAAAGAGGTAGGTAACAAACAAACATACAGACTTACAAACTTTTGCATTAATATTAATATTAGTGAGATTAAATTTGCTATTTTTCATACTTATCATAATTTAAAAACAACAAAAAAACATCCTATTTGGCTAAAAACAGAAACATGTTCCTATAAAATACCTAAAGAGGCAGAGGTAAACAACATTCTGCAAGAAACGGAACGTTTATAACGTTAATTTAAACAATATTTTCTACATTATTTTATATTTTTTAATCGACAGTTTGAATCTAAATGTGATGGACCTTAAATCATATACAATAGTTAACTTTTCACAACTGAAGCACTGCTCCAAATTTCATGAAAATTGGAATGGAAAAAGCTTGAACTTTATAGCAGGAGCTAGGAGTAGAATATTTTTAAACAGAATAAGAGCGGATGAGTCCACGAAACACAATTATTAAATAAATGCATAAATATAAATTGAATTAATATTATGTAGCGAATTACGTATTAATAATGTGTTATTTTGTAAGTACTTTGCGTATTAATCTACTTACAAAATAAACAAAAATTATGACTTCATCTTATTCTTTTATTCATCATCATCATCATCATTACGACCTAACAAAAAATGTTTAGAACCCCTCCTTCTGAGATCTTCTAGAATTCAATGTTATCCTGAATGGAGTATAAGTATCCCACGTAAGTGCTTTTAAAAGTAACCCTATCAATGGGATATTAATCTGTGGCGTGGCCATAATTAGGGCTAATGAATAGTTACGAAAATTAAAATTTTGGCTTTTTGATATTAGGGCTAGTGGTAGTGAAAGTAGGATTAAAAAATTTCGGGCTACCATAGGAGAACCGTGGCCTATTGTCTAATGCACTGACGTTCTCCTCGCGATCGCATTCATCATCACTTCCTATTCTCATCTTATATCGTGACAGAAAGAAGTGGTGAATACAATAAGATTGTGATTCCAAGTAGTATGCGAAAAAGGCCTCTGTTTTATGCTTCGTTTACATGACGTAAGTTTGCAAGAAGGAAGTTAAAGTTGAACAAGTCATTTAGTTGCCGGATTATGGTGCATTCATTGCTTTAAAATCCAAAATATGCCAGCTCAAAGAAAAGAGGGATAATTGTCTGAATTAGCTTCTTTTCATCATCATCATCATCATCCCAGCCTATATGCGTCCCACTGCTGGGCACAGGCCTCCTCTCAGAACAAGAGGGCTTGGGCCGTAGTTCCCACGCGGGCCCAGTGCGGATTGGGAACTTCACACGCACCATTGAATTGCTTCGCAGGTTTGTGCAGGTTTCCTCACGATGTTTTCCTTCACCGCAAAGCTCGTGGTAAATTTCAAATGTAATTCCGCACATGAATTTCGAAAAACTCAGAGGTGCGAGCCGGGGTTTGAACCCACGACTCTCTGCTGGAGAGGCGATCGGTCAAACCACTAGGCCACCACGGCTTGTAGCTTCTTTAGTTTTCTTCTTTGTACCTATAGAATGTTGCAAGTGTCATTCAACTCACTATTATGCTGGAGAGTGGTCTCTGGGCGGTTCATGTTAAGCTGTGCTGTGCCATGGAAGGGCCATGCCAGTATCGGGAACAATAAATAATTCACCGACATTTTAACACGTCGAATCTGGCCGTATGTGGCTCTGTACTACGAACAAAGTGCAGAATTCGAACTTCGTATCTTGAACACTTATTTTGTACGCCTACATCTAGGTCTCATAATAGTTACTACTTATCTTTAGATATATCTTTGGCAAATTTATCTACTTGTGTAATCACGCGCTGCTGATTATGTCGTGCTGCCTCGCCCCCGCCACGGCGTCTCATTCCTAGGGACGGTCGCGCACAAAGTTGTGGGGCTGTAGACAGGGGTCCCTATCGATTCGCATACTAATTGGAAGTCCGAATGTAATATTTGTCAGAACGATCGTTTGTCATAATTCTTTTTTCACTGAATATAATAGTTGTTCTGAATTGTTATATAACAAACCTAACCTAACCCATACTCGTAGTTTTCTATAGGATGACTATTTAAAAATTTCATAAAACTAAGGTTTCAGTGGGAAAAAAAATATGACAAACGATGATTCGGACAAAAATTACGGTATGACTTGCAAAGAGAATGCGAACTTTGGCGCTCCCTATAGATAGCTTATGGAAACAGTACCTTGTAAGTACCTACCTCGTTCTTAACCTTTCTATTTCGTGGCCTTATTCTACTTATAGTTGATAAGTTGGCTTAACTACCTAACTATCAATCAACTCCATCGTGTAAACCAAGCATTTCTACTTAGTGACAGTTGACACTAATAACACTTATTGTCCTTAATGCGTTGTTGTGACAGCCACACAGAGCATTGTAATGTAATGTGTTGTATTGTATGTTGTATGTGAATTGTGCGATGGCAGGCCACGAAGTGCAAAATTCGAACTTCGTATCTTGCCGTCCCGCTGACGCTTTTGTTATTTTATACGAGAGTGAGAGGGACGGTACGATTCGAAATTCGATTTATTTCGTAGTAACCTGGTGGCTCTGGTTCAGTTAATTCTCATTCGTTGTTCAGTTAGGTTCAGTTGAACCTATCGGGTGTTCCCAGGTGTTCCTTAAAGTATAAGCACAAGTTCTATGTAAAATAAAATTAAGGTAGGTATTGTAAATGATTGTCATGCCATTTTTTTATACTTGAAAATTAAATTTAAATACTACATAAATAATGGTAAGCTCGGATTCAGAAAAAGGATCTTGGATTCTGCACAGACCTGTTTCCCACTACTTTGGAGGCTTTCTACCAAGTCTCAGTGAAATCGGCTGCCTTGGTGTTTTTCTGAAGATAAGCTATGGCAAGTAAGAGATGTGCCGATTAGGGCCGGCGCCACACTTGACGGAAATTCCGTCGCGGATGGTCCGCGACGGAACGCCCATACATGTTATTGCTTAAAAGTTACAATTAGCGGGCACACTACGCGGAAGATCGGTCGTTCCGCGTAGTATGCAATAAGGTTCATCGCGGAAGATCCGCGACGGAATTTCCGTCAAGTGTGGCGCCGGCCTATGACTTTTGCCAACTAGCAGATTAGACGGTTTCAGGGATTTCCGTGACGCTTCGTTAACCAGCTGATACGCGCGCAAGTCGCAACCGACGCCTGTAAGCGTGTCGCAAGGTCGCAAAGCTTATTTTCACAGTAGCGTTTTTTCCCAATCAAAGCTTCTACTTTTGTGTACTTTTGGCCCTTCGGGCCGATGCAAACTTGACATGCGGGGCTTCTATTTTTAATCTGAGGGACATAAGGTAACTAACGAACCTATCCAGGTAAAAAGGGGGATAGATTATGTTTGTTTTTAACGCGGGGGGCTCTGCCCCCGAGTCCCCTTTTTAATGGCCTTGCCCATCACCTGTTACTGGTGGCTGTTCGTTCCGTTACAAATACAATTCTAACTTAACCTAATAACCTTTTTTTCTAGTCATAATTATATTGTTTTACCATTTACTGTTTTTTTATTTAACATTACACTACTTAAGAAATAGTAAGTACCTACTTAATTTATTTTCGGACATAGATATGGACTAGATTTCGGGCTTTAAAATTCGGCTAAATTACATATCCGCGTCCGCGCAGCGTCTCCTCGACCACGACGTCATGTGGCGAAACTGTCAGACAGATGCCGGCGTCTATCTAGCCCTGCAGCGCAGCGCACCTCCCCTATTGACGCCGCGTCGACGCTGCGCGGGCGTTAACGAGACGCTGGCATCTCGGCGGCGACGTGAACGTTACATCGGCGCTGCGCGGGCGTTTACTAGACGACGACGCTCGAAAGACGCTAAATGGGCCCGGGCCCTTATCACCGAATATACCTACTTCTGCAGAATATTAAATAGCATAGCATTAGTATCGCCGATTTTTATATGGCATAATGGCATAGCAAAATACTAATTTGGACTATTGTATTTTCACGCAATTTTAAATAGCACTGACTTTAACATGGCGTAATGGCAGTTAAAGAAACTAACAGCTACCATAAGAATGGGTTAAGAGAGTAAGGCCAGCAAAGTAAGCGTGCTGTAACAGCAGCAGGCAAAGAGCCAGAACAGAACAGCAGCTGCATGTTGGGTTAGGTTAGAACTGCGACCACAACAACGCGTGAAGCGAGCGTTCCGCGGCAGCGGCCGGCGAAGCGCCAGAATCTTACGCTGGGGTGTTTCGCGTCAGCATTATACTGAGCCAGTATCAGATTCACAACCGTAATGACACATAATAATATTGTTGTGTCTTGTGTTGTGAATAAATGTAATTTTGTTTCTTTATTTAGTTCTTTCTAACTATAACCAAATTGAATTAAGGAAATTAAATACAGAACACATTTACAGTAGTATTGTTTTATTCAGTTTAATATATCAGTGGTTTTATTAATTAGTTACATGCAAAATTGTCACTGTAAAAAAGGATTATTCCTGGAAATAATTACACTAATCTCAAATTATTTTGCACCTATTGCCTTTAAAAATAACCGTAATTTAATTGCAAGGAAAGTTTAGTAAAATTTTATTTCACTTTTTATTATCCCTATGCGAAGTAATATATTATACTTACGTCTTTCTGCGTAGCAACTATGCATACATATAATAGTAATTTGTGCAACAAGAGAGCAAAGTCGTTTTTTGGTGCGAGTGTTGATTTTGAATCCCGAGTAAGCGAAGGATTGTACAATTGAATCATGAGCGATAGCGAGTGATTCTAGGTTAGAATCCTGAGATCAACGAGGATGCAAAAACACTTTGGTCTCGTGTGACACATACAACTTTTCACCTGAGCAGCGAGAACATTTAAATTAAAGGGTAATATAAAACCACATATATTTAGAAGACAAAAAATATCAAAAACTTTAAAATATAATCCGATTGTTAAGAAATAAACATAGTAGTTACTTACTCATATTTAAAACTTTTTCTCAAAAATGTAACTCGACGTAACATCATACTTTTCATACAGCAAAAAACATCAACTTTGTGTCATTAAAAGGGTGGAACAATAAACGTATATGTTTTTATAAAAATGAACCTTTAAATATGATTTTATTAGGATTTTTATTGTTTGAAACATAAATATAAATAGATTACTTGCAAATTCATTCAATTTGACAAATATTTGATCGAACTTTAAGATGTAGGCAGTAAGTATACGGAACGATTTTATTAAAAAAAAAACAAGAGCAGCGGTGTTTTTTTTTAAATTTCACGTGTTTTTGTTTTTGAATTTGTTCTTATTATAATTAAATCATTATTGATATATTTTTAATGCTAAAGGTCAACACAGTATTTTTTTATTAGGTTGGTAGGTATAATGCTTCTTGCTTAATTAAAAAGTAAAAAAAAACTTAGAAAAAAAGTAAAATTGAGCAGGATATTCGTTTAATTTATCTTTGTAGTTTTTTTAGTTTATATTTGAGAAAAGCACCGTACAAGCTTCGAACAATAAGTGCTACTACCTAAATCCCTTTAGTAATGTACTATACTTAATATAACAGACGTTTTGTAATTTTGCAGTTATATGTTATCCGAACATTTGTTTTTTTTTCAGACCTACAGAAGTTAGTATCGATTTCATCCTATCTCTGGCTTTTTTCATATTAAAGTGAAAGTGACAGATCAAAGTCAAGTTCAAATATTTGGAATTCAGTGAGTGGACCCAGCACTGTCCTCAGCATTTAAAAAATATATTTAAAAAGCTACTTTGTCTCACGGAGTGAGCAAAATGCGATTTTGCTCACTGATTTTTCATACCAAAACCTGCCTGTTTGAGCTGCTGAGGTGAAAATATTATTCTCATGCTTAGGCACTATCTGTCGTCTTGCGTATGAATTTTATGAACTGAACTGTTAGGTATTTGTTGTTGTATGTGTATTGTATAAATGAGTTGTATTGTATGCTTGACTTCACTTGAAATATAAATAAAATAATCAAAAGCGACTGTCCACGTCCAGTGTTTCTTAGAATTCATTATTGTTGTTGTTATTCACAGGACTTTTTGTATTTGCTATGCAGAAGCCGAAAGAAGAAAATAATTTCTTTAGTACTAATTATGGTTTTCTTACAAAATATGATGTTTTATGTGAGTCTGGAGCTACATAACACTATGAAGAAAAACCGTGAAGGATATAAAAAGTAATTATTTTATAGATTCAACTTATAATGCAGAGCAGGGGTGGCCAACTTCGGCTGGTCCAAGATCTATTGTTAACTGACTGGACTCTGTATGATGTACTAATTACATGTATCTTTTCTGCCTTTCCACAATCAACTAAACATACCATACCCGGGATCTACCGGTTGGCCTCCACTGATTTAGACGACGAAGGTCATATCATAGATGTGTAGCACAATTTTGATTGGATTGGAGGTTTCAATCAAACCCCCTAAAATATCCAAAACATATTTTCTATGGACCATATATTTTCTGGTAGGTACGGTCAAGGACATTCATGAGCCACCATGAAACCTTCTCATAGGAAAAGCCATTATGATTTTTCCTTTACTGTGAAACATTATGATGACGTTTACTGTGAAAAGGTTTCACGGTGGCTCATGACATGAATTAATTCCTTGACTACGCCCAATCCATCTGATAGCACCCCTTATATTCAAACTGCACATTAATTGATAACTAGTTCGTTGAACAGTTTGTCTGTGATGTCAAAGGTTCCAAATTAAAGAATTGTCTTTCTTTCTTACAGTTGGCTAGTTAACAGACAAACAATAACGGATAAGAGTGGCATGAGAGTCATTGTGGGACACTATGTTGGAGGCCTGGGCAAGGGCAACTTATCTGAAGGTAAGTATGTTTATTGTTATCTCTTACTAATTAACATCCTGCTATTGTGCAATATTTAACTTAGTAATTATCTGATTGTCCACTTGAACGTCCGGCCTGCGTAGGCAAATTCCGGTCTTACTCGTACGTCCAGCACCGAGTGGCCGTGCGCCGCGCGACGCGTGACCGCTGTTTTAAGTTTTATTCACAAAAACGTCTGCTGTGCCCTTAGTGTAAGTTTTCGGTTACAAAATACGTCTCGATCGCGTTCGCGTTAAAATCTCAATTTGTATGGAAACACGAACATCGCAAACGTTCCGCTAGAGGCGCTGTTCGTGTTTTCATACAAATTGAGATTTTAACGCGAACGCGATCGAGACGTATTTTGTAACCGAAAACTTACACTAAGGGCACCGAAACATACACTAAGGGCACTGTAGATCAACCACGAAAACTATAGCTAAGGTAAACTTACTACTCTCACTTACTTGTAGACGAAAGCTTACAGATCACAACGGTACCTATATTGTAAAATGTAGGTACAATAATACATCCAAAACCATTTTTAGACGACCAGATGGCCTAGTGGTTAGAGAACCTGACTAAGAAGCTTGAGGTCCCGGGTACGATTCCCGTGTCGGGGCAGATGTTTGTATGAAAAATACGAATGTTTGTTTTCGGGTCTTGGGTGTTTACTATGTATTTAAGTATGTATCTATCTATATTATTATATTTATTCGTTGCTTAGTACCCATAACACAAGCTTTGCTAAGCTTACTATGGGGCTAGGTCAATTGGTGTGAATTGTCCCATAATATTTATTTATTTTATTTAAAACCCTAAAAATCAAGGTTAATTTGGCGATATCACTGATTTGCATAGAGTTATTTCGATTTTTATTTTTAGCAGCAAACTTTACTACTTTCTTATACAAGAATAGAAAAATATTTTCAAGGGTTTTGTAGTCCCATCATCATTTCTTGACTTGGTGACAGTGGGACCACCTCAGAAGAGAACTCTTTCGAATAAAAAAATAATTTTGAAAATCGGTCCATAATGGACTGAGTAATCGGTGAACATACATAAAAAAAATACAAACATTGGAACATAGAACCTCCTCCTTTTTTGAAGTGAGTTAAAAATGAATGACTGGCCAGCCAAAGCTGTCCACGAGAACCCGCGGCAAATAAAAAAAATAGGCTGACAACGCTTGCTGCACACTGATTAAACGATGTTGATACTTAGATGACTTGAATTTTCCAGATATTAAATTATACTCGGGGGCTCCTCAAGCTACATCAACATTAATATAGTAATGCGTGAAAGTTGTTGATATACTTTAGGAGTCCGTTGGTAAATTGTATGACCTTTGTCAGTGCCCATTTACGCACAGTCCAGACGCATTAATTTTTGGACCATTTTGACCCGATTGACATAAGAATATAATCTTCTAACATAATATTATAAAATTATGCATTTTGAGGATGGTAGGAGGTTGAATTAAACAAAAAACTATTACAAATGCGTAACTTTTTTTAACTTGAACAGGAATAAAAGTCAAATTTAAAATAGCTGTTGTACGTAAGTATATGTTTCATCAAGGTAAATAATTTGTTTGCCTTCTAGTCTCTTTTGATGTATATTGTTCTTACAAATCTGTGTCTCCAAGCAGCTATGCCATATTTTTCAATCAGCAAAGCCCGTTCGTTTTTATTGCTAAGAAATTCGAAACCATTGCTGTGTATTATTTTCCTAAGAGATTCACGGCATCCTTTAAAACCAATTGCTTCTTTAAGCTCCATGTGGAGGATTCCGATTCTAAGTTGGAACTTGTTTTTTTTCGTAGTACCATTCATTTAATTTATTTTTTATCGCCGAAATATCGTTGTTGTTGTTGTTGTTTCTTTAAAAAAATATGGCTCTGTCCATCGGAGGACAATTTTGCCAGTGTCTAGTAGTTTTTGCCGTTGTACGGTAAAAAAATTCTAGAAAACGAAATATGAGTGGTAATGGTGGATGAACGATGACAGCGCGAATGGTCGAAAACTGAAGATGTTTCCACTCCACTAATTTGTTTTTCGCCGAAATATCGAAATTAAGTATCTAATCCGGGTATGAATGACAATAATGTCAATTTTGACAGTCTCAAAAATGATACTAGATTAAAGTTTCGTAAAAAATGCGTGGACAGCTTTGCCTGGCTGGAGTCTAGCATAGCGTTATGTTTTTGCTCAAGTGGTTAATCACTGGCCCCAGAGTGGACACAGCTTTATAGCCTGCTAGGGTACATGGTCAAATTCTAGTTGTTTTTTCGCAAAACGTATTTATTACAAAACAACATCAATAGAATTATAAATTCAATTCTTCTCTTTTGTCATGGAATTATATTAATTTTACTTAAACAATCACTTTGCTCACCTCACCTGCAACCTTATGATAGCTACGGTTATTCAAGAAATATTTGTTCATGCAGTTCCTTCACCTCCATACACAAAAAACACAATCACCACCACCCACACTACACAACACAACTATTCTCCATTCATGCTGGGAACACCCAAATACTCCGAAATATTTTATTCCGAATTTTGCTAATTCCGATTTTCACAATTTCTAAGACAATATAATTCCGATTACTTAAAAACACGAAAGTTATTTTACCGAATTTCAAAATATCGATTTTTTTAATATCTGATTCTTATAGCTCTGAAGAATGAAAAACACGAAATGTTAATGGGCCGAAGTACAGTATTCAGATTATCGATTTTCCGAAATGACATTGTTAATTCGGAAATACGATATTCGGCAAACTAAACTTCGTGGTTTTAATAATCGGAATGTTGAATCTCGAATCTTGAATGAATATCAATCAATTTAGGTAAATTGACCTACATAGGTTAGGTTAGGTTGGAATTGCGTCAATGCGCGGAGCCCCTTAACTGCGAGGAATAGGAGCTACGCGAAGCGGAGCTCCGTCGACCTTGTGTCACATTGCTGAAAATGAATCACAGTTAGTACTGTTTTAGGCCAAACAAAAACTAACATTTAAATTTGTCGCTGAAAATCCCCAAGTACCCAGTTTTTTTTTCAAATAACTACCCACAAAAATGCGCGTGAGCAAAGTAATTGTTTTATTCATTCATATGGTCCTCCACCGAGTATTTAACGCCTAATTCAATAAATTATATTAATTTTATCTACTGTTGTCCTATAGTTGTCTTATAGCCAGCCCAGCAAGAGGATCGCAAATAATCGCAATTTCGCCGGCCGTCGCTACCTCCTTTACTTACCAACTTACGTTGTTACAGAAGTAATAAACAGCAACAAGTATGCTCCAGTGCCCGGTGTCGGGGAAGGCGGACAGCCTGTACAGCTAGCGCAGAGCGAAATCATCCCGGCCCGGGAGTTGTTCTCCTTGCACTTTTACAATATATTTGCTGGCGATAAAATTTCCATTAACAGAAGCCTACCTGACATGAGAGGTGACGCGTACGTACAGTAAAATCAAAATGTTTAAGTTTGCGTATTTGTTAAACCGTAATTTTAGTTTGTTTATAAACAAACCACACAGTGTATATCGGCTGCTCTAAAATTATTTTGCATCAAATTGTTTCGTAACATATTTTTTTGCATAACGTTTTGTCTAAAGATTGAATTGTGTAAAATTTTTTGCTCGTATTTGTTTTTAATTATATTTTTTGGTAGATAAATTGTTTAGTATAACATTTGAATGATATAACATTGTTTTGTAGATTGTATTATAGGTATAAAATTGTTATTCCGAATATAGTTACCACTAATTTTATATCTGGAAAGCAAATATTCATAAAAATTTAACGACTTGAGGCGAAGTCGACGGAGCTCCGCTTCGCGGATCTCTTATTCCGCCTAGATAAGGCGCTTCGCGCGTTTACAAAATACTAACCCAACCTAACCTATAGTTACTAGGAACCTAACACTAGATTTTTTTTACACATGTGCATGCAGGCTAATTTTATAGCAAAAATACTTGTGTTACCTCTTTGGTTGTGCCATTAAAAAAAATCTAAAACAATGTAAAGGATTTTTATACATTTTTTCTGCAGAGTAGCTAACATTGGTTATGCGTTAAATAATTCTTCGTAATATTAATTATGCGAAAACACTTTCGGCATAAATACTATTATGCGTAAACAGATTATGCAAAATAGAATTATGACATAAAAAAACATGCGTAAACAAGGGGAACCGATTTTGTAACGTTGTTCTTTTGTGAAAAGTCACAGTGACACCTTTTGACGGTGAGTCACGGTGACATGTCACCGTTACGTTAAGTATTTATCCCCCGTATCTATTTACATGAAAACAAAAGGGTATGATTTTATTGATCACCTAATAAATCCGTTTTCGGCGACCTAATATTTGTTCCTAAAATAGTAGATCTGTCACCTAAATTGAATCACCAAATAATATTAAAACGGTTAAGTACCTAAATATTATGTAAAAATTACTCGGAAATTAATATTGATCATCAAATAGTTATTTTGGGCTCCAAAATAATAGATGTGTCACTAAAACTGAATCACCAAACAACATCGAAATGGCTTCCTAAAGATTAATTATAATCACTGAAAAATAACTTTGACCATCAAATAATTGAATTGAAATATGACGATAATGATATACAATAAATGAAATAATAATAAAAATATATTCGCAATTTCGCACAAATTATACCAATTGACCCAGCCCAAAACTAAGCAAAGTTTGTTCTATGGGTGCTAAACAACGGGTAGACATACATACACATGTATTTAAATAAAATACATACAAACATCCAATCAAGTACCTACTACAAACATTTATATTCATCATACAAGTATTAGCAAAAAATGTTCGGTTCTATACCGACACCTACCTACCTACCGACCTACCTATAGCGACAGTACTTTCGTTCAATCCGTTCGTACGCCTTAGCAGAATAGGTAAAAGCATCGAATAAGGAACTGATCTTTTTAATAGGTGACAGATCTATTATTTTGGTGATCGAATTTTGATGATCAAACTATAATTTAAGTAAGATACAGGTATACATATCTGATGACTCATACTTAGAAACAGATTTGATTAATTTGAAGACCAATATATTTCTTAGGGATAGGTAGATATAATAATTAAGAGTATCGCAGTTTAGTGACAAATTTAGGTTGAAATAATGGGCAAGCAAAAATATGTAACGTAGGTAACTTACAGTTAGCGCTCGTTTCGCAAGGCATAAAATAAATATATGCTGACATGCTGTCTTTGTGATATGGGTCACCACCCTTCTAAAGTCATTAATTATTAAAGTTGTCATCGTAAAAGTTGAATTTTGAAATATTTAATTAGCGGCTACGGTACCTACTCAAAATGATCTACACACGACTGTCAAGTCAAGGTCAAGTCATACCTATCTCATAATCAATAAGACAGTCAGTGGGAGATTACAATATTTCGAGCACCATAACCGCTCGCCCATTTCTGCACATATTCAGTGGCGTAGCTACCAAGGGGCTAGGCGGGGCAGTGCCCGGGGCCCTCAAGCTCAGGGGCCTATTCTGCTTAATAGCTGATGATAAGTTGCTTAGTGTATTTGATTATAATGATTTTACGAGCACCATATAGCAGCTGCCCAGGTTACCTAGCTACGCCATCTGTACATATTTATAGTATTTAAATGAATTGGTAATATTGAATGTGTTACAGATGTAAAAGCGTGAAATTTAACCTGGATAACCTGCCTACAGCGACCGTTATCATTGTGTTCCATAATGAAGCGTGGTCTACGCTGATGCGAACAGTCATGTCAGTTATTATGAGATCTCCTGAGAAGTTGTTGAATCAGGTGATATATTTGTTGTTGTTTTGTAATTACAGGGCAAAGGAGGATGTGC
The DNA here is from genome assembly GCF_025370935.1 of Choristoneura fumiferana. Lineage (NCBI taxonomy): Eukaryota > Metazoa > Arthropoda > Insecta > Lepidoptera > Tortricidae > Choristoneura > Choristoneura fumiferana. Next base: position 10,771,863 of record NC_133494.1, read on the forward strand.
AGATTTGAATGGACTCTGGCCTAGGAACCAATAACGCAACCAAGTCCAACCTATCATTGGAAAGGTCGTTTTTAACTATGCTTTAATTTCATCATAACCGCACTAAATACCCAGCACAAAGCGGGACTTTTCTGCTCTGCAGAAAAAATGTATAAAAATCCTTTACATTGTTTTAGTTTTTTTTTTTTGCACAACCAAAGAGGTAACACAAGTATTTTTTGCTATAAAATTAGCCTGCATGCATATGTGTAAAAAAATCTAGTGTTAGGATCCTCAACCTGACGGTCTATGACATTTGACAGATTGCATACAAAAAATTGTTGCTACCAATCCTACCAAAAACAGTAAGTAGCCGTATATTTAAACAAAAACTTTGTGTTTAGTTGGCCAACCTGGCGCCCATCCGAAATTTGACAGATAGCGAGTAAAAATATCTGCTATAACTGGCTACTAACTCTGCTAAAAAAAGTAAGAAATTAAAAAAAAAAAACAAATTGGCGGGAACCTTGCGAATTTTCAGTGGACATTGTTTGAGAGTGCGAATGTAAAACCGGCCAAGAGCGTGTCGGACACGCCCTAAATAGGGTTCCGTAGCCATTACGAAAAAATTAGGTATTTTTTTCTAAGCATTTCGTATTTTATACGGAATCTTCCAAGTTTAGGTGTATTTTATACCTTAGGCTGCTATTTGCTCTTAAATTACTAATAATTCTCAAGCAAACTTAACCGTTATAGTTTTGATATACTTAACCATCCTGAATTTTTTCAAATTTTTCCACCCACCGGTTTAGATTTTAGAGGGGGAGGGGGGCGCTCGATTTTAATAAAAATTTACACTTTAAAATTGAATATTTCGCAAAAAAAAACAAGGAATCGAAAAATCGTCTTAACAAATCCCTAATGGATTTAAAAGACCTAATCAACGATACTCCACACTACAGGGTTAGATGAGAAAAAAAACACCCTCACTTTAAGTCTATAGGAGGTACAAAAAAAATTTTTTTTAGTTTTTTTATGGACCATTTTGTCGGCATATTTTACATACAACATATCTGTGCAAAATTACATCTTTCTAGCATTGATAGTCCCTGAGCAAAGCCGCGGACGGACGGTCAGACAGACAGACAGACAATGGCGAAACTATAAGGGTTCCGTTTTTGCCATTTTGGCTCCGAAACCGTAAAAACCATATGAAAACGCATAAAAAAACAAAATCATCGACAGGACGGTCACAAAACCTTCGTCATAATCGATACAGGAACTTAGTAGGTACATTCAAGTGCAAAGATATGTGTATACATCCCAAAGTCGCAAAAAATGGCATCATCATTAAGATTATAGATTTGGGAACATTTAAATGTGCATAAACATGTATAAGTACATTGCTTAAAAGATATATAAGTATGTATGCTACATGTGCATAAAATTTAGAAACACTATAAAGCTCATAAATAAATAAATACTCAAGGATCGCAAGCGCCTAAACGTTAGGCAATACGGCCTGGTTAAAGTCGTGGGTTCACGGTGGGTGGATGCAAGCCACTGCCAACCGAAGCGACTGGAAGTCTTTTGGGGGAGGCCTATGTCCAACAGTGGACGTCATACGGCTGATATGATAAATATTTCTTTGGGTCAAAGATACTTCCAACATATTAGTAGCAATAGGTATGATTGACTTAGGATTAGGTAGGATTGACTTTACAAATGTGTAGGACGAAAACAATGCAATTTTTAAGTGCAGAATTGGCAAAAAAGGTTAACATTAAAACGAAATATTTTCAGGTAATTTTAGTAGATGATGCAAGTGACAGGAGGTACCTTGGGCGCGAGTTAGAGGACGCAGTTGCTAAGCTGGACAAAGTGGAGATTCTTCGCAGCAAAGAGCGAAAGGGGCTAGTAGCGGCGAGACTGATGGGAGCCAGGAGAGCAGCCGGAGACGTGCTGCTCTTTTTAGATGCTCATTGTGAGGTGAGAATACAATACAAATATTTTTAATTGAACAGCTGAAATAATGGAGAAAGATATTAAATAAAAACCGGCCAAGAGCGTGTCGGACACGCCCAAAATGGGGTTCCGTAGCCATTACAAAAAATTAAGTAATGTTTTTATAATGATTTTGTATTTTATACGGAATCTTCCAAGTTTAGGTATACTCGTATTTTATACCTTAGGCTACTAGTTACTCATAAACTAGTAATAATTGTCAAGCAAACTTAGCCGTTATAGTTTTCCTTGAAAGTCTGATATACTTACTTACTACCATCCTGAATTTTTTCAAATTTTTCCACCAATTTAGGTTTAGATTTTAGAGGGGGTTCGCTCGATTTTAATTAAAATTTGCAGTTTAAAGTTTAATATTTCGCAAACATCACTGAATCAAAAAATTGTCTCAGCAAGCCCCTAATGGTTTTAAAAGGCCTATCCAACGATACCCCCCGATACCGGGTTGGATGAGAAAAAAAATCACTACCACTTTACGTCTATGGGAGGTTTTTTTTTTGTGTATTTTTTATTGTACCATTTTGTCGGTATAGTTTACATTTATATCCGTGCAAAATTACAGCTTTCTATCATTGATAGTCCCTGAGCAAAGCTGCGGACGGACAGACGGACAGACAGACAGACATGGCGAAACTATAAGGGTTCCGTTTTTGCCATTTTGGCTCCGGAACCCTAAAAACCGGTCCCGTGAGTATTAATGCAAGTAGGTACTTGTACTTGGTAGGTTTGTGCAGGTTGACGACCGAGCTTCGTTCGGCCTAGCACTCAAAAACACGCATTTTCCCAGAGATAAGAACAAGCTAGATGGATTCTCATATAGATGAATCAAATAGTTGATCATCGAAATCGTTAGAGCCATTTCTGAGATCCCCGAAGTAAATAAATAGACAAGAATTGGTCCTTTAAATTGTGACATGATTCTTTTTATATTTTAACCGGATTCAAAAAAACTAGGTTCTCAGTTTGACCTGTGTATGTAAAAAAAAACCGCGATTATTCGTTTGGTTTGATGCGGGTTTCAGGAAAGTATTTGTTATATTTAGGAGAAGGTTATGGTATTTTAACCGACTTCAAAAAAACGGAATTCTGACAGAAAAAAATGTACCTAAGCCGTGTTTGGGCTTAATGGAATCGTTGTGAGATGTGCTTTGGCAACAAAGTACTAAAAAGTAAGAAGTAAAGAATTTTAACAAAAATAGAACAGATTACAAAAAACTTGAAAATTATTTTCTACTAGCTTGAAGTCGGTGCCAACAGCACAGCCAGCAAGAGTGGAACTATAGTCGTCTACCTTACCTTCGTACTATATATTGGACTTTAATCACTCCCGCTGGCTCGTGCTGAGGCACCGTGTTTGGGCTTCAAGCTAGTACAAAATTATTTTCAAGTTCTTTGTTGTCGGTTCGGTCTCTGAAAAAAAATGTTTTTGTTTTCAGGCGACCCAAGGTTGGCTGGAGCCTTTACTAAATAGGGCTGGTAGCGACGACGTATTCATATGTCCTCAAATTGATCTGATCGACGGGGAGACGCTGGCGTACATAAAGAGTAGCGACGGGAATTATGGGGCTTTCAGCTGGGACCTCCAATTCCGCTGGTATATGCTGAGTGACGACGTCATTAATCAGAGGGCCCAGAATCCCTCCAAACCGTATCCAATACCAGCCATGGCTGGAGGCCTATTCGCCGTAAGGAAAAGTCTCTTTTGGCGTCTAGGAGGTTACGACGAGGGTATGAGAGTGTGGGGAGCTGAAAATTTAGAAATGTCCTGGCGAGCGTGGCAGTGCGGCGCTCGGGTAGAGGTTACGCCATGCTCCAGAGTGGGGCACATATTCAGAAAAGACACTCCTTACAAATATCCCGGCGGGGTCGGAAATGTTTTAAGTGCTAATGTAGCACGAGCGGCTTCCGTGTGGTTGGACGAGTGGGCAGATTTCTTTTTCAAATTCAATCCATCGAGCGCGGCCCTACGCGACCAGCAAACTGTGTATTCCAGGGCAGAGTTGCGGAAAAATTTGAAATGCAAAAGTTTCAAATGGTATTTGGATAACGTGTGGCCACAGCATTTTTTTCCGACGGATGACAGGTGGTTCGGTAAGATTCGTAGTGACAAGGGCAGTTGTTTATCAACAATGAGTCCAGTGACCCAGGAAAATTGGAGGCTCCCAATGCCAGCTACGGGCATCGACTGCAGCACATATGAGAATTATATAAATGTAATGGTTGTTTTTACGCCTGAAGGTAAAATTATGACAAATGAGAACATGTGCTTAGAGGAGAATAACGCTAGAGTCGTGTGGAAACACTGCAAAGACTCGCCCAGACAAATTTGGGAGCAGAAGGGGCCTAGATTAAAAACAAAAGACGATCTTTGCTTGACGATTATGCCTGCAGGAAAATATGGTGGGACCAATGACAACATCACGGCCAAGAGATGTCGCGATACGGCTGAACAAATATGGCATTTCGTACGTGTGCCTTGGCGGTAGTTGTCATATTATGCCTAATTTATTATTTGGTGTAAATAATCTCCCTAATTTAAATACTTTCATTAAGTACCTAAATACTTACTTAGTATTGGTTTGTTATTGAATCTCATTTGAATTTAAAATTCAAATCGTTTATTCTGTAAATAAGCCGCAATGGGCGCTTTTTACACGTTTTTTTTAACTATCAGCGCTTTCGGAAAGACCATCATTGCCCAGAAAAATGCGCCGCAAGAAACTTAGCAGAAAGTCATTGTTTCAAAATAAATAAGTAAATGAAGGCCATCTACTAGCAAATATCTCGTACATCAGCATCATAAAAAAGTATGTGACTTTATGTACTTAATTTTTACTTGGTATTATGTTTGTAAATTTTTAACGAACTATTAATATTTGAGACTTGATTTGTAAAATTACAGAATTAGACGGTTCTAAAAAGTAAACAAGAAAAGAAGAAGAAAAATGAAAAGCCATACTAAGTAGTCTGAGCATTCCTGGCTTATAATAATCGTGTGTTGAACCATTTCATTCTGTACTTTTATAATTAATCCTACCTAACTTTTTTTATTTAGATTTAGGCACTAGGTACATGGATATGATGTATACTTTGGTATTCCTTTGACTTGTATCAATTTTTGTTGCCTAATTTCAATTCAATGAGGGCTATCGTTTTTTATCTCACTAGATGGCGCACTGTTTCGTGAGGTTTTAAGTATGGCTTTCAAAGTCTGTTATTACGGGCGTGAAAACAAAGTTTAGATTAAAATCATATTTAATACACCATAAACCGTACTATAAAAATATCGAGCATGCACAGTGTTCCATGTCCCCGTTTTGTCCGGAAAAAGGGAGGACAAAGGTTTCCGAAAGACAAAACTGTCTCAAACACAGTCATTCATTGCCGGAATGCATATTTGCCATAATTAATTTCAGTTATTGCAAAATATTCACAAAATTATTCTAATTATAAATAAACCGGCATAGCTCACTCAAAAACTATGAGATTTGACATTTCGGAGACCTCACGCTACACTAGCGCCTCTAGCGGAGAATTCATACGCGATAGCCTCATTGTATTGAATTGGTATGAGCCAATCGCAGCAAGCAAACGTCAAAGGACCTGACGATACTAACGCCATCTAGCGATACTTCGCCACTGTAAAAACCCTCTTTCATTCTATTCTAGTAGAGCGTTTATACACCTGCTACCTGCTTAGCTGGTAACGTTGCCTTTTTGTTAGTTTTCTCGATTATTCCATAGATTCGTGGCACCGTAGATTTTAAACGAGAGGACCGATTTTGAATGCTGTTTTTTATTTGAAAGCAGGTTTTCTAGCGATGGTTCTTAGACATGTTTTATCAAAATCGGTTCAGCCGTTTTTGAGATATTAAACTGTGAAGTGACAAAGTCGGGGGTTTTCCAACTTTTTGTTGTCTTTAAAAACCGTTGATAAACATTTGTTCGTTTTTAAAGAATATACATATAAGTCTATCACGAATTGGAGAGAGCGGCGCGGAGCTGGCGCTGCCAAGAGCGCAGTTAGCGGTATCGGCAAGTCTTGAAAAAATATTAGTTTTTCCAAATATACAATTTTACTCGAAAATGTGATGAAAAACATTGTATGTCGCACGGGCGGTACTAGAATTACGAACATCTACTCATTAAAGCCCTCAGTCTTCGACTTCGGGCTTCTAATAGACTTTCGTTCGTAATTCCTTATTTACCGCCCTTAAGACACAATGTACTATTGTCTAACATACTGTACTCTATTTGTATTATTACTTCTTCAGAGACTACCGTATGTTTTATTGTTAGCTGTTAAGTATTACAATAAAAGGAAGATAAAATATAGCTTGGTTTCATTGTCCTAAAAATTTATGGTTTGGGTTCCAACAAGTGTCGTACGACACATAGTATTTAATACGAGAGCGAGAGAGACGGTACGATACGAACTTCGAGTTTCGAGTTTGTAGTAGCCCTGCAGGTATCAAACTGACAAGAATTTCTATGGGCGTGTACACGAAAATATCATGTCGGTATTGTACGGCTGGGAAATAGTGTCACCTCACCTGTTTATTGTGCAAGTACGACTCTATTTCAGTAATAATAATAATAATGTAATCTGCAGGGCTACTACGAAACTCGAAACTCCAAGTTTGTATCGTACCGTCCCTCTCGCTCTCGTATTATATAGTATTTTAAGTGTCAGAGGGACCGCACGACACGAACTTCGAGTTTTGAGTTTCGTGGTACTACGAACTCGTCTCGAAGTTCGTATGATTAAATAGTATAAGTGTCAGAGGGACCGCACGACACGAACTTCGAGTTTCGAGTTTCGTGTAGCCCTGCTGCTGTGTTGTCTTGTCAGTCATTCAATCGTTCGTTCGTTGTCGTTGGGGTGCGGCCACATGCAGTCGCTCGTCGCTCGTTTGCATCGATAAATCTGGCCCTATACCATGAAGTGCAAAACTCGAACTTCGTATGTTGCCATCCCGCTGACGCTTATCTCATTTAATACACGAGTGAAAGGGACGGTGCGATACGAACTTCGATTTGCGAGTTTCGTTGTAGCCCAGCTGGGCATGTGACCCCATTTTTAATGTGATATTGAATTTCCCGTGACTCAAAAAAGTATCGTCAAGTCGCCGCGTCGAGCAGCAGCGACAAGGTGGCTGCTTGCAGGAATGATCTTGGTCTTGGAAGATGATTTCTTAATCTCATTTAGTAGGTTGCAGTTGTGGCAGTGGTAGTACAATAAATAGAAGTAATTTGAGTGAATAAAAAAAAGTGATTTTGCCTTTGAATATTTATCTAGATAATGAAGAGGTTTTTTTTTCCAGCGACAAAGCTCAACATTTTGAGCTTTATCGCTAAATCTCACGTGACCAGCAGGGCTACTACGAAATACGAAAATTGAAGTTCGTGTCGTTCCGTTCCTCTGACGAGATATTTAATACGAGAGCGAGAGCGATGGTACGATACGAACGAACTTCGATTTTCGAACTTCGGAGTAGGTTCTAAGCAGGGCTACTACGAAACTCGAAACTCGAAGTTCGTATCGTACCGTCCCTCTCGCTCTCGTATTAAATAGTATAAGTGTCAGAGGGACCGCACGACACGAACTTCGAGTTTCGAGTTTCGTAGTAGCGCTGCAGATTTGATGTTGGATCGAGCGTCGAGCTATTTGCATGTGACGTGACCGCGCCTTAAGAGTTTAATTAACCCTATTCTACTAGTTGAATGAACATGAGTTGAGTGAGCACTTATTTTGTTTGTGCTTGTTTGTGTTGTGTTATGTGTGTGTTGTGTAGTTCACTCACATCACAAACTTCTACTTGTTTGTAGAATAGTTCAGTTTGCTGGTTGGATCATGGATGGTCGGGTCGGTCATCTGGCTGGTTGTAATCGTTCGAAGCGAAAATTTTCAGTATAATATAATATAAAACGAAGAAACTGAACGTAACAATTATTATCAAAAGTTAAAACTATGACCATGAACTTAGACAGAATCCACAAAACATTCTTCACACTCTTTATAGCTTTTTTCGTATAAAACTTAGATTGTCTTTCGAGTAAAGGATGCTGCAACGGGTGAGTTAACTTAAAATTTTACTATATAATAATAATAACTTAAGTATGCTTGACTTCACTTGAAATATAAATAAAATAATCAAATGCGACTGTCCAGTGTTTCTTAGAATTCATTATTGTTGTTGTTATTCACAGGACTTTTGGTATTTGCTGTGCAGATGCCGTAAGAAGAAAATAATCTCTTTAGTACTAATTATGGTTTTCTTACTAAATGTGATGTTTTATGTGAGTCTGGAGCTATATAACACTATGAAGAAAAACCGTGAAGGAAATAAAAAGTAATTATTTTATAGATTCAACAGCAGGGGTGGCCAACTTCGGCTGGTCCAAGATCTATTGTTAACTGACTGGACTCTGAATGATGTACTAATTACATGTATCTTTTCTGCCTTTCCACAATCAACTAAACCTATACTTGGGATCTACCGGTTGGCCTCCACTGATTTAGAAGATAAAGAAGGTCATATCAGAGACATGTATTACAATTTTGATTGGATTTGAGGGTTTAAACCCCCAAAATATCCAAAACATATTTTCTATTGACCATATATTTTCTTGTACGGCCAAGGACATTCAAGAGCCACCATGGAACATTTTCATAGGAAAAGGGATTTTCCTAGTTAATTAATGCAATGTCACTATGACATTCACTGTGAAACGGTTTTATGGTGGCCCCCCCCCCCCCCATCTGATAGCACCCCTTATATTCAAACTGCACATTAATTGGTATTCTCAACTAGTTCGTTGAACAGTTTAAGTCTGTGATGTCAAAGGTTCCAAATTAAAGAATTGTCTTTATTTCTTACAGTTGGCTAGTTAACAAACAAACAATAACGGATAAGAGTGGCATGAGAGTCATTGTGGGACACTATGTTGGAGGCCTGGCCAAGGGCAACTTATCTGATGGTATGTTTTTATTGTAATCTGTTACCTGCTGTTAGCTGTTAACATCCTGCTATTGTGCAATATTTAATTTAGTAATTATCTGATTTTAAAGGTCATTGTCATGTTCATGTGTGTTAACGACATTATTTCAAATTCAAATTCGAATTTTAAAAAGCCATTAGTTGTTTGACCAATGGCCTTGTAAGCAGAGGGCTTTAGGTTCAGCACCGGGCTTGCACTTAGTTTTTCGAAATTTATTTACGAAATCACACTTGGACTACCATGGGCTAAACGGTGAAGGAAAACATTGTGAGGAAATCTGCATTAACCCGCAAAGAAATTTGATGGTGTGTATAATTCCTAATCTGCACTAGGCCCCTGTGGAGACTAAGGCCCATTCTAAGAGGAGGCTTGTGGGGCGTAGCACTGGGGCCTTAGAGTGGGTAGGCTGGATGCGGTACACATAGTATAGTAGGATTAAAAAACCATGAATGCAGCACCTTTTCTATCTATTTTCAAAGTATCAACTGTTTTAGGCAAGTAATTCCTTAAGAAAATTGAATTTTTCCCTGTTTCAGTCAACTTTCACCCATCTTGCAAAATCCGGCCATTACTTTTTGTTAGTGCTGCCAGGATTTGATTATAAATCCCACTAATATTATGAATGCAGAAGTTTGTAAGTAAAGTAAAATTCGGTATACAGATAGTATGAGTCCCGGGGAAGGACATTGGAGTAAATTGAATATGCAGCTAGCATAGCGTTATGTTTTTGCTAAAGTGGTCAATCACTGACCCCAGGGTGGACTCAGCCTTATAGCCTGCGAGGGCACATGGTCACATTCTAGTTGTTTTTTCAACACAGATTTTTTCTTTCAACTCCAATTAATGGATAAATGCCAAAATTATTATAAAACAACATTAATAGAATTACAAAAACAATTCCTCTCTTTTGTCACATACAATACAATACAATAGAATACAATACAAAGACTCTTTATAGTACACCAGACATAGTAAGCGATACAGAAAACAGATACACAGAGAAAAAATTACAATCATCATCCCAGCCTATATACGTCCCACTGATGGGCACAGGCCTCCTCTCAGAACAAGAGGGCTTGGGTCATAGTTCCCACGCGGGCCCAGTGCGGATTGGGAACTTCACACACACCATTGAATTGCTTCGCAGGTTTGCAATAATGCAAGGTGAGCAATAGGCGGCCTATAATAATACACGCACACACAATACACACACACATAATTATATTAATTTTACTTATACAATAACTTTGCTCACCCGCGACCTTATGATAGCTACGGTTATCCAAGAAATGTGTGTTCATGCAGTTCTTCCACCTCCACACTGTGCACACATAAATCACACAAACCCAACTATCACCACCAAACCCAACTATCACAACCATTCTTCATCCATGCTACCAGATGTTAGACTACAAACAAAAAACTAACCTTTAAATTTTTAGCTGAAAATCCCCAAGTACCCACTTTATTTTTTTTCAAACAACTACCCACAAAAATTGCGCGACTGAGCGAAGTAATTGTTTTATTCATTCATTTGGTCCTCCGCAGGGGTGGAACTCTTTACCAGCTCGGATAACCGACATGGAAATACCGACTCGATTTTTCGTGTACACGGCGGCTACACGCCCATAGAAACTCATGTCAGTTTGACGCGAGTTTGTCCGGCCCGGTAAAAATCCCCTCCGCGGAGTAACGACTGATTCAATAAATTATATTTCTTTCAATGAGGCTGGCATAGTCACACTGGTGCACTTAAGCGTCAATTTTTTTTTATATTAATTTTATTAAAATCAATGGGTTTTGAAAAACATCTATTGTTGTCCTAGAGCTAGCCCAGGGTCCTCTTGCACTGGCGCTGGCCATCGCTCCCTCCTTTACTTACCAACTTACGTTGTTACAGAAGTAATAAACAGCAACAAGTATGCTCCAGTGCCCGGTGTCGGGGAAGGCGGACAGCCTGTACAGCTAGCGCAGAGCGAAATCATCCCGGCCCGGGAGTTGTTCTCCTTGCACTTTTACAATATATTTGCTGGCGATAAAATTTCCATTAACAGAAGCCTACCTGACATGAGAGGTGACGCGTACGTACAGTAAAATCAAAATGTTGAAGAGTTTGCGTATTTGTTAAACCAATTAATTAGTAGTAAACAATTTTTATTTTCATTTTAAACTGTTGACATTTCACTGTAATTTTACTAACAATAGATTGATAAGTTATTTGTATGCTTTTTACTAACATTAATGGATGTAATTATCTGAAAATTAATTAAAATATATAGCAGCGCGATTCAGGATTTCTTTCAGACGAAATAGTGACATCTACTGATACATTTGAGAGTCTGTATGTGTAAACCATACTTTTAGTTTGTTTATATAAACAAACTAAAAGTACGGTTTACCAAATACGCAAATGTGTAGTTTGTTTATAAACAACACATACAGACTCTTCAAATGTATCAGTAGATGTCACTATTTCGTCTGAAAGAAATCCTGAATCGCGCTGCGATATTATCGATACTAAATGATCGTCAGCAATAGGATTACTTTGAAAATGGGTTTTCAGGAAATGGCGTCATGTGAAAGTACTTAAGTTCCGTGATTCGGCCTGAAAACATGTTTCAGTCTGCTGAAAAAGGTGCTAACTTGGCGTAATTCTGATTTTCGGTTATGTGTTAGGCCTTCCTCCAGAACGACCTGAAAACACATTTCAGCCTGCTGAAAACGACTCTTAAGTGGTACTAATAAAAAAAAAAGATTCTATGGTTTTCCTCTTTGACTATTTCCGTAACAGTTTTTGTTTTCGTGTATTTTGTTTTCATATAGCATTTTAATAATTTGGTAATGTTGAATGTGTTACAGATGTAAAAGCGTGAAATTTAACCTGGATAACCTGCCTACAGCGACCGTTATCATTGTGTTCCATAATGAAGCGTGGTCTACGCTGATGCGAACAGTCATGTCAGTTATTATGAGATCTCCTGAGAAGTTGTTGAATCAGGTGATATATTTGTTCGTTATATATAATCGCTGTGTAAAAATAATTATAGCAAGATAAAAAACATTCCATTAATAAGATTATTTTTATTGGGTTTTAGTTCTATGCAACATTTTTTTAACGTTTTATCATTTATAAATACGAGTACACATAAGAAGACAACCAAATGACACAAAACCTTGATTGTCATTATCTGTAAAGAGATACAGGAACTTAGTACCTATCGAAAAAACCTACCTACTCGTACATAGTAACGTTTCGACTCAAACTACTATTATGCAGCAATAACTTTTTTCACACAAAGATTTGGGCTACCTGCCATAGTAAAAGTTCTAGAACTGAATAAGCTATCCATCCAGTGACATATCGCTTGTCTTTATTGGTCTTATATTAGGCCAAGGCCAATTAGCCCACCCTCCTTTACATCTACAATTTTGACCCTTAAGCCCCATACGAAGTTTTTTATAACTTAAACAAGAGGGCGGCAAAATTTTCTTCCGTCCCCGGCGACTGATATTTCACGCTACGCTACTGGTAGGGTTGCCAACTTTTATTAATAAAAGAATATAAAAGAAATCCATACTAATATTATAAATGCGAAAGTGTGTTTGTCTGTCTTTCACGCCGTGACGTGATTTTTGGCATAGAGATAGTTTATGGGCCCGAGAGAGTGACATAGGCTACTTTTTATCCTGGAAAACACCCCCCACCCGGGCAAAAGCTAGTAGAGTATATATCTGATTTCGAAGGAGGTAAAAAAAGAGTACGGACTTTTTTGGTTATGATTATAAATGTTGGATAATATTACATGACTGGCACTAGTATAGTAAACATTGTGTAAAAAAAAGTATTTTAGCTATTAATGTTATACATTATAGAGTAAGCCTACATGATATAGAGTACAATACTCTATTTTAGAGTATGGTTGGCAACCCTAGCTACTGGGTCCAAAACAATGCAATTTTTAAGTACAGTTGGCAAAAAAGGTTAACATTAAAACGAAATATTTTCAGATAATTTTAGTAGATGATGCAAGTGACAGGAGGTACCTCGGGCGCGAGTTAGAGGACGCAGTGGCTAAGCTGGACAAAGTGGAGATTCTTCGCAGCAAAGAGCGGAAGGGGCTAGTGGCGGCGAGGCTGATGGGAGCCAGGAGAGCAGCCGGAGACGTGCTGCTCTTTTTAGATGCTCATTGTGAGGTTAGAATAAGTACAATACAAATATTTTTTATTAAACAGCTGAAATATGGAGAAAGATTTTAAATAAAAACCGGTCCCGTGCGTATTAACCTGTCCTCTCCCAGAGGCACAAATTTGTGCCCAAATTCCTTTGATCCTGTTATCCTGGGAGATGACAGATTAATGCAAGTACCTGGACGACCGACCTTCGCTCGGCCTAGAACTCAAAAACTCGTTTTCGCAGAGATAAGACCAAGCTAGATAGATTGTTCATCCCCGAAAACCTCCAAATAGGAAATTTCCGTTCCTGAGATCCGCGAAGTAAATAAATAGGCAGAATTGCTCCTTTAAAGATGTAAGATAGGTACAGGTACTTATAAAGTTTTGATTGACTCATTTACTTATAAGACTTACTTTTGTGTGATTGTTTTTGTTTCACGTAGTTGTCTAAAAACAAACATTTATCTCTGGCAGGGAAAGTTTAACATTTTGTAATTGAAAAATGGTTTTCGCAAACCTGCAATATTTTCGAAAGACCCATCCAACGACACTACACACAGTGGGGTAGAAGAGTAAGAAAACCATCGTTAAATTACGTATAGGTAGGGGAATATTTACCAGTTGCGGGTAAAGTCTGTACATGATAAAATCTGGCCATGCATGATCTGGTGTTACTTTGCAATGACTGCTAATTTTCAAGCAGCACTTTTTTCAAGTAATTAGTGGTTATGAAACTACATAATAAAAATACAATCATCTGTGCGTCAACAACAAGCGTCTATGAGTTTTGTGCATGGCTAGATTTTATCGTGTACAGACTAACATCCATACTCAGTATCGTAATCGTATCCATAATCGTATTTAACTAGACGGAAGAACTAGAACATTTTTTACTTAATATCGTTAAAATATTAATTTATTATGAATTAAATAATTAGGCACGAAAGAAAAGGTGTATGCATTCTCTACTCACAACCTTGTAGGTGTCTTTCTCTAGTTTTTTAAATTATTGCTTATGACATATCTATCTCTAATATATAAAATTCTCATATCACAATGTTTGTGACCAAACAGACCAAACTCCTCTGAAACGGCTTGACCGATTTTTATGAATATTTTTGTTTATATTCGGTAGGTCTGAGAATAGGACGTAAACTATTTTTCATACTTCTACGCGGACGGAGTCGCGGGCAACAGCTAGTTTCCCTATATATTTTTTCTTTTTCTTTTCAGGCGACCCAGGGTTGGCTGGAGCCTTTACTAGATAGGGCTGGTAGCGACGACGTATTCATATGTCCTCAAATTGATCTGATCAACGACGACACGCTGGCGTACGTAAAGAGCATCGACGGGAATTATGGTGCTTTCAACTGGGGGCTCCATTTCCGCTGGTATATGCTGAGTGACGACGTCATTAATCAGAGGGCTCAGAATCCCTCCAAACCGTATCCAACACCAGCCATGGCTGGAGGTCTATTCGCCGTCAGGAAAAGCCTCTTTTGGCGTCTAGGAGGTTACGACGAGGGTATGAGGGTCTGGGGAGCTGAAAATTTAGAAATGTCCTGGCGAGCGTGGCAGTGCGGCGCTCGGGTAGAGGTTACGCCATGCTCCAGAGTGGGGCACATATTCAGAAAACACACTCCTTACAAATATCCCGGCGGGGTTACAAAAGTTTTTAGTGGTAATTTAGCTCGAGCGGCTACCGTGTGGTTGGACGAGTGGGCAGATTTCTTTTTCAAATTCAATCCATCGAGCGCGGCCCTACGCGACCAGCAAACTGTGTATTCCAGGGTAGAATTGCGGAAAAATTTGAAATGCAAAAGTTTCAAATGGTATTTGGATAACGTGTGGCCACAGCATTTTTTTCCGACGGATGACAGGTGGTTCGGTAAGATTCGTAGTGACAAGGGCAGTTGTTTAGCAGCCAGTCCAGTGACCCAGAAAAATCGGGGGCTCGCAATGCCGGCTACGGGCATCGACTGCAGTACATATGAGAATGATTTAAATGTAATGGTCGTTTTTACGCCTGAAGGTAAAATTATGACAAATGAGAATTTTTGCTTAGAGGAGAATAACGCTCGAGTCGTGTGGAAACACTGCAAAGACTCGCCCAGACAAATTTGGGAGCAGAAGGGGCCTAGATTAAAAACAAAAGACGATCTTTGCTTGACGATTATGCCTGCAGGAAAATATGGTGGGACCAATGACAACATCACGGTCAAGAGATGTCGCGATACGGCTGAACAAATATGGCATTTCGTACGTGTGCCTTGGCGGTAGTTGTGATATTATGCCTAATTTATTATTTGGTGTAAGTAATCTCCCTAATTTTAATACTTTTTTTAAGTACTTACCTAAATACTTACTTAGTATATTTGTTCGTTATTGAATGTCATTTGAATTTAAAATTTATAGCACATTGTTTCTTAAGGGCGGTAAATAAGGAATTACGAACGAGAGTCGATTAGAAACCCGAAGTCGAAGACTGAGGGCTTTAATGAGTCGATGTTCGTAATTCTAGTACCGCCCGTGCGACATACAATGTTTTTCATCACATTTGAAAAATTATAATTGTTCCAAATATTGGCGATACCTTGGGCTGCGCTCTTGGCAGCGCTGCCCTCCGTCTCCCGCACCATGCGCCGCAGCGTGCGTGTGCGTGTGGTCCTGCAGCAGCGCGCGCAGCGCCATCAGTACGGGCCCTGACTCATTTACCGACCTTGGGCTTCATGACAAGAAAATTAGTACGGGCAACGACTCATTTACCGACCACGGGCTTCATGACAAGCACATTAAGGTCGAGGGTTTTATTTGGGGGTTTGCAAGCAAGGTAGCCTGCATGTTACGACCCTGTTTACGAGCAAGTGTGATGAAAAATCGTTTATTCTGTAAATAAGCCGCAATGGGCACTTTTACACGTAATTTATTTTAAAGTACCAGCGCTTTCGAAAAGACCATCATTGCCTTAAACTAAACTAATTCTACGTTCAGTGGAAGTGTTTGTAGAATGCGTCCACCGTCATAAATAAAAAAAGGAAAAAATAAAAAAATGTAGGAGATGTATAAGTATAAGAGATGTACAAGTCTCCCCATGTTATAAATATTTATATTTAATATATTTGTTTATAATATGATTCTGAAATATACATTTCAGGTCAAGTAACCATTAACCCTTTACCAGGCCCCTAAGAACTAGCGTGTCTTCATACATACTTTATATACTGTTACAACAATAATGGACGCCTTGTAAAAAATGTTTTTACGAAAGTCGGAGATGTTCCTGCCTCAATATTTAACTGTCATACTCGATTTTGTCTTATTATATTCTTGATCAGGCGAAGGGATATATTCCTCCCACATCTTATATCGGTTATCATAGTCAAGGGTTAAACTTTTGGATTCCGAAGGCAAGTTTACTTAGCTTTTTTTGTACCTATTATAGGTACTTTTATTTATTATATTTATTACAAACATTACGCATCATTTGTATTGTAAAATAATTTATTGTATGTTCAACTATTTACAAATTTATTTACATTCCATGCTTCATTTAAGTTACAAATTACTTTGAAAGTAAAACATTCCATAACTATGTTGTGAGTTTTTGCGTACTTATCGTGTTTTTAATAGAATTTGCCAAAAGTGTATAAAAGTGTTTTGATCTAACTGTCGTACGGTCAAAACTAGTCAAAAGCATAAATATATACACGTTACCAAGACGTCAAAAATATCTATACACCTTTATGCCACTAAACATAAGGTGTATACATATTTTGACGCTATGGCTGTATACTTTTTTATATAAAGAGTAATTGAATTGTATTGTATTGTATATTTTTGCATTCGACTGCACCTTCTTTCTAGTTTTAAATAAAAAAAAAACATAAATCTTCAGTTAAATTAGTTAAGCAGACAATTTAGACACACAATTTTAACACTTTGTATTACAATTTGATTTAATTATACACTTTAATTTAAGTCACTGACATAGCTGGAAAAATATGCAAATTGAAGTGGCAATGGGCAGGCCACATCGCTCGAAGAACAGATAACCGTTGGGGGAGAAAAGTCCTCGAGTGGCGACCACGAACCGGAAGACGAAGCGTTGGCAGGCCTCCCACCAGGTGGACTGACGACATCGTGAGAGTAGCGGGAAACCGGTGGATGCAAGTGGCGAGTTGTCGTTCATTGTGGCGTTCTAAGGGGGAGGCCTTTGTCCAGCAGTGGACGTCTTCCGGCTGATGATGATGATGATGATACACTTTAGATCGGTTGTCGTACTCAATATAAAATGTATCTAAACGTTTTATGTGTGATAATTTAGATTTTTAGATTTTGTCTTTATTAAGTCCAATTATGTTAATTACTAGCAAACAAAAAAGGAGGAGAATATCTTTTAAAGTTAACACTATAAATATTATTATGAAGGCCATCTACTAGATAATATCTCGTATAAATAATTCTTTTTTTTTACATCACCATCATAAAAAAGTATGTGACTTTATGTCATTTTTACTTATTATGTTTGTAAATTTAAATTTTAAACAAACTATTAACTCCTGAGACTTGATTTGTAAAATTACAGAATTAGAAAAAATAAACAAGAATTAATAAGAAAATAAAAAATCCATATTAGTCTGAGCATTCCTGGCTTATAATTATGTGTTGAACCATTTCATTCTGTAGTTTTTATTAATTCTATTTTTTATTTATTTAGATATACCTATGCACTACATGTATATTTTGGTGCAGAGTAGTAGAGAGGGTATTTTGTTATTATAGTAGAAGATCCGAACTTGAAAAGATCTGCACTAATAGAATGAAATGTAGTTTATAATAAATTTAGTATATTTGAAAAATCCTGGACAGGCAATTATTTTTTAATAACTTTTAATATATTTTAATTAAATGCAGACAATCCTATATCAACGTGTTCACAATGAAACAGCGCTTACGTTGATAAACAATTTTTGTTATATTATCTAATCAAGTGAAAGTAACTGGCCATTTGTAATGTATTTTCTAATATACTAAATTTATTATAAAATAAGTTACATTCTATTATCAGACCGGTGAAGATCTTTTCAAGTTCGGATCTTAGACTATTATTAGAAGAAGTAATCAAATCAATTATCACATCACAAACTTGGCTCACTATATTTCTTAGTTGAGATAATCTTTGTTAAAGTTTGTCATTTGCTTTTGCTAATGCAAGCTTACGAGTAAAGGAGGGAGCAGTCATCAAGAATGTTTGATGGTGGACCACGTATTAATGCTTTATTGAATCAAACGTTACTTTGCGGAGGTCCATATCGAAGAAGAAAGAACTAAACGCAATTACTTTGCTCACCCGCGACCTTATAATAGCTAAGTCTATGCAGCAAATGTGTGTTCATGAAGCTCCTCCACCTCCGCGCTGTAAGAACACACAAATCGCATAAACCCAAATATCACCATCACCACACTACACTGCGTTTCGAACTCAACCAGAGCTCATCCTCAGAGCAACACAACCATTCATGCTACCAAATGTTAGACTGAACATCTGGTGTTGTGTGTGTTCTTATAGCATGGAGGTGGAGGAGCTGCATGAACACACAATTAGTTGCATAGACGAAGCTATCATAAAAGGTCGTGGGTGAGCAAAGTAATTGTCTTTAGTTTACGTGTTAAGGATTGATGAATAATTTAATTATTTTAGCAATTTATAAATATATTTTAGTACCTGTCCTAACGAATTTGTATATATATTTTTGTAAACTGTGATCGTCATAGGCCTGGGTGTACATTTGCAACAAAAAAATGTAGAAATGTATAATTTTTGTAACTACCATGTCTAGTCTGTAGGTATTTAGTTAGGTTTGGCAATAACTGAATAAAAGGCTTTTAGTATTAAGTAGCAGCTTATTATAATATAACAGTCGAACAAAGTGATAACTCGAATACACTCGAATTTTATAACATATCACTAATTCTGTGGAAAAAAATCTTTGACTTTAATACTGATTATACTCTTAATTGTGTTTTGTAAAAATAACTTAATCGAATGGTTGTGTGATTTTAATAGAAATTTATTTTATACAAAGTACTTGATGTTGACAAAATTAATCAAAAATACATTTTTATACAATCAAACTGTATTTTTTGTATTCATCCTGCAAACTTTGTAAGCACACAAGGAATATAATTATAATAACCTAATTGTCTTAAAAAAAAAAAAGCCGTGGTGGCCTAGTGGTTTGACCTATCGCCTCTCAAACAGAGGGTCGTGGGTTCAAACCCCGGCTCGCACCTCTGAGTTTTTCGAAATTCATGTGCGGAATTACATTTGAAATTTACCACGAGCTTTGCGGTGAAGGAAAACATCGTGAGGAAACCGGCACAAACCTGCGAAGCAATTCAATGGTGCGTGTGAAGTTCCCAATCCGCACTGGGCCCGCGTGGGAACTATGGCCCAAGCCCTCTTGTTCTGAGAGGAGGCCTGTGCCCAGCAGTGGGACGTATATAGGCTGGGATGGATGATGAATTGTCTTAAGCTATAATTGCCCTACTCTATTCTCGATGCAAGTAATATATGAAACAAGTAGAGAATAATTAGTACAGGTAGTGCTAGAGTTTTCGCTGTATCAGCTGAATTGCAGTTATTTCTATTGCATGTGTAACAACGTGCATCGCTGTGGCCTCTTGCTCGTTCTACTGCTTTCAGAGCGAGACAGACTGAGTCCACTTGAACCTTAGGAACGCAGCCACGAATAACGTCTACAGTGTTGCCAACTGAAACAAAAAACAATGTATTTGATATCAGACTAATTGTCAGTGCCCACATCGTCCCCAGGGGGGGGCTATTACGAAATACCTACGTAGGTTTACTAATGTTTCGGCGAATAACGTTTGGCAACCTGTTTCATTTCGCAACTTTTCATTTCCCAACTGTTTAATATTTCTGAAACTGTAAATATTTCAGGACTTTTATAAAACTAACCTAACCTAACCTAAAGGGTTCTACACGATGGCCCTGAAATAAATCCTGAAATATTTACAGTTTTAGAGTTTGCGAAATGAAAAGTTGCGAAATGAAACAGGTTGCCAAACGTTACGTTGCGAAAAGGCAGTACTCGACCTACGTATCGTACCGTCCCTCTTATCTCGTAATAATAGTACATTACTGCAGAGGCTAATGAACTAAGGGATTGGACGACTTTGGTTGGGGTAGAACAGTAGTGGGTGGGAGGGAGTTCTGGCCGAGGCCGAGGCTTGTATATGCTTTTCTCAAACAATGTGAAGGAAATATTGAATAACTAGAGTTTACCCGCGGCTTCGCACGCTTAAACCTATTCGATCTGGTAGTTACAATTGAAATTCCGGGATTTTACAAAATTCCCCTGGGATATCCCAAATTTTTGATCGTGGTCTTCATTAAGGTTGTGTTAAGAAAAACTGTCCAAAATTTCATTAACCTGAACCCAGCGGTTGAAATTTCAAAATCTTATCCCTATACCGTGGGAATATCGGGATAAAAACTAGCTTATGTGTTATTCCAGACGTCCAGCTACCTACATACCAAATTTCATGACTAAGCCCAGCGGTTTTGTTATTTCGAGATTTTATCCCTATCCCGTGGGAATATCGGGATAGAAAGTACCTATCCTATGTGTTATTCCAGATGTCCAGCTACGTACCGAATTTCATCCAAACGCGTCCAGCTGTTTTAGCGTGAAGGAGTAACAAACATACACACGCACAAACTTTCGCATTTATAATATAAGTAGGAAGTAGGATACCTATATCATCGAGACGGCAAGATACGAAGTTAGAATTTTGCATTCTGTAATAGGTATAGAGCCAGTTAGGGAGCGGGGGTCGGGAGGCGTCGGGACGGACTTGCATTCCGTAATAGGTATAGATCAAATTAGGGAGCGGGGGTCGGGAGTCGTCGGGAGGAATTTTGCATTCCGTAATAGGTATAGAGCCAGTTAGGGAGCGGGGGTCGGGAGTCGTCGGGAGGAATTTTGCATTCCGTAATAGGTATAAAGCCAGTTAGGGAGTGGGGGTCGGGAGTCGTCGGGAGGGATTTTGCATTCCGTAATAGGTATAGAGCCAGTTAGGGAGCGGGGGTCGGGAGTCGTCGGGAGGAATTTTGCATTCCGTAATAGGTATAGAGAAAGTTAGGGAGTGGGGGTCGGGAGTCGTCGGGAGGGATTTTGCATTCCGTAATAGGTATAGAGCAAGTTAGGGAGCGAGGGTCGGGAGTCATCGGGAGGGATTTTGCATTCCGTAATAGGTATAAGTAGAGACAGTTAGGGAGCGGGGGTCGGGAGTCGTTGGGAGTCGTCCCCTTGCAACCAGAATCGCTTAAAGTCATTTTTGGGCAAAACTGAGTTATATATATCGTTAGAATGTACAAGATATCTACATGCTGTTGAAACCCGTTTTACTATACGATACTCCAAACAGAGTTAAAGTTTTTCTTAAGCTCACTTAAAGCCGATTTTTACGAAATTCAACAGCCAAAAACAACTACGCGTCGGTTAAACATCATGTTTTTTTTATTTTACAGAGGAAAGAGGATGGATTTTGCATTGCGTTATAGGTATAGAGCCACTTAGGGAGCGGGGGTCGGGAGTCGTCGGGAACAAACTTTCGCATTTATAATATAAGTAAAGTAGGAAGTAGGATATTAGCCTCATCGAGACGGCAAGATACGAAGTTAGAATTTTGCATTCCGTAATAGGTACAGAGCCAGTTAGGGAGCGGGGGTCGGGAGTCAGATTATTCATCTCGGTCTTACTTTTTTAGCAGTCTATTTTACGTAGGTATGCGGATCAAAATCAAAAAGTTTATTTTGCCAATCAGTCGCTGTGCAAGTATTTTGGATGGCGAACAATTTTTTGATTTGCATCCTCTTTGCTGTCGGTGGCTGATTGGCGCAAGTCCTTTGCCGCGCGCCTTCGATCGTAAAAAAGGCGGCAGTCAGCCAGACTTCAAAAAAAAAACTTTCGGCGGATATATATTGGTGCGGTTGTGCTCGGTTTTGTAAAATAAATATTAATTGTGATTGTAGACATTGTAAATAGGTTTGTGTGTAAATAGTAACAAACTTTATACGCCTAAAAACTAGCTAGTGAAGTGGCGGTGCGGACTATTGCGGCTTTACGGACTTTAGCGAGCATCATACATCGAAGTCGGCTTCATTGAGGTATGTTTTTTCATGAATTGTTCTCTAAACATAATGCTGCACAGAAGAGCAAATAAGCCACGGCCTTGATAGCAGTCACTATTCGAAGGTTTATTAACAGTCGCAAAGGGCTCTTGTACATTTTTTTTTGTAGTACGGGTAGGTACTGATTGTAAATTTACCTACATACGTCATCGAATTCCATATGGGGACAATTATAGACCCTTAACCACCCCAAAATTATGAAGAAAAAAACTGTTAAGATATATTGGCCGGTTTGATAACCTAGGAATCCGAGGGTTTTTGACCTACGCCACTAAAAAAAAAGTAGTCTACAATACAGGATTGTATATCAAACTTTCAAGGAAAACTATAACGGCTATGTTTGCTTGAGAATTATTAGTAGTTTAAGAGTAAATAGCAGCCTAAGGTATAAAATATACCTAAACTTGGAAGATTCCGTATAAAATACGAAATCCTTAGAAAAATATTACTAAATTTTTCGTAATGGCTACGGAACCCTATTTTGGGCGTGCCCGACACGCTCTTGGCCGGTTTTTAACGGACGTTAAAAAAGCTCTCGTGTTAATTAGGCCTTACACCTGATTAACAATAACAATAAACATCGTGGAGCGTTATTGCTAAGATTTTCATTTCAGGAGATTTTTAAACATTTAGTTTAACTGTCACTTTACAATTACTTTTTATGAAAACGGGTTCAACTACAAGCAAGAATCTTTGAAATCATTAACTCACGTGATTTATCATCAGGCGTAGCTACCATCTTTAAGCACCGGTACTCAACGGGCACTTTGGAGTCCGTAGAAGGTGGCGGATGGCCCAGGTTGTGGATCCATTGTGCGGTTACCCAGTTGGAGGGATGGCACTCTATCGGCGAGCCGGGAGAGGCGGCGTCGTCGGGATGGCAGCTGAGGCAGCGATGGTAGACGCAGCTTTCTGGTGTTACTGTCGAGTAATTGAACGTATACCGAAAAGGGTAAGCTGCAGACACTGTTACGTCTGAATTCTTTATTGAAATATCTGAGTGCAGCGATCTCCGCATGCTTTTATTCAGACAAGTTAAATGGCATTTCTACTCTATTGGATATAGTTAATGCTAGATAAGTAATATGTACCTACTAATTTTGTTTTTGCGGATAGGTATTATTTAATTTTGTTGTACATAATAATGAGTATTTATGATCGCACAGTTCAATCATTTGAATCGTGATCTACCCGTAATTTTATATTGGGTCTCGTAGTCGGTTCGTACTTCGTACTAAGTGAGAGAAAAAATAACGAATATCAGTGCGGTGCAGAGAGTTGAAGTGAATGATTACCTACCTACACGCACAGCTAAAAAAAAGAACTGATTGCACAAAAGGAGATTGAATGAAATGAATGAGTACCTAAATGTCAAAATCCTGCTGTCATTACACGACATGTTGTAGCTGCGTGTGTAATAATCATTCACTTCAACTCTTGTGGCACTATCTATATCATCCAGAACGATAAATTCAGAAGTACATAGTATAGTACAAGTACAGTGGAAGTCAGAAATATCTTTACATCGAAAATACAAACTGAAATATAGATGCATAGAAAAACCAGAAAAAAGATAAAATAAGAAAACAAACAAGCTGAGATATGTGGTGCATAGGAGAAATTCGTGTCTCTGTATGTATGCACTATCCAGCGGTGATGTAGCGGTATAGCACGCGGCACGGAATGCCGAGGACCTGGGTTCGATTCCCAGCGCTGGTCTTATTTTTCTGGTTTTTCTATGCATCTATATTTCAGTTTGTATTTTCGATATGGGTTTTACGGGATGACCGTAAAAGTAACAAAAAAATTGGAATTGAAATAAAGAAATACAAAAGATTCCAAAAAAACAATCTTAATATCTTTACACTTTTTTACCATGTCGCTGTCACTTCGTGTTAGAACTTTGGTATAAAATTTACAGAAGGCATACAGCGACAAGGTGTAGGTATCTACTAGGGATGGGCCAAAATTCATTTTACATTCGGTTTAACCGATTTCCTGCAGCTTAAGCCGAACTTCGGCATTCGGCCGAAATTCGGCTTAAATGTCGAACATTCAGCACTAAAAAAAAAAGAGCCTACAAGTACTATTTCAACTGAAATTAATAGAAAGCATGACTGTCTATCAGTTAATTATGCAACAACAATGAAATAAACTTTGTATCTATTCTTTTATGAAACATATTGATTAAAATTTATAGATTGAATTAAAAAAAGTTTTTGAAACTAAACATTGAGAAACTTTAAATACTTAATAGAATCTCTTCTTATCTTCTACTCTTATTTAAAATGTACTTGAGGCAGGTTACCGAAGTATGGGCGAAATTCGGCAGAATTTTTTATTTTTACTGAATGCTCGGCCGAAGTTCGTATTCGGTTCAAATTCGGCCCATCTCGTTCGTTAGGTTATGATAGGACGTTATTTTCGAACCGGTGCCAAACTGGACATTTATGCCCATGTTGAGTCTCCCCTTTAGGCCACCCCCCACCTACTTTGAAGCAAAACAGCAATGACAGTAATGTATTTAAAACATGATTTTGCGGACCCTTAAATTGTGGTTCAAGGCGCATGCCCTGGCTTGCATGCAGCTTTTACCCGACTGTCCGAAGTAGGGTTATGTTTTTTAAATGTATATAAGTATATTTCAGAATTGTAATAACAGTCTCTGCAAAAATGTGCCCTCCAATTTATATGTAGGTATAATCACCATTTGCTGTTTATGATTTGATACTTAGTTTTTAAACGACAAAGTACGTCCTGTAATGCCAATTTACAGTCAAGTCAAGACTACATGCGATAGGAGGCACGGCAACTCGTATTAAATACTTAGTATAAGCGTCCGAGGGACGGAACGGTCCTTCGATTTTCGAATTTCGGAGTAGCCCCGCTGATCGTTGCAAGCGCGCGGCTATAGCACGAAAAGAAAAACTGCCTTTATTTTAACAAGCATCTTGAGACATAGGTAACTTCTTTTCCCTAAAGACACTTATTGTTCAAATATTCCGACTTCTCAATACAATTCCAAATTACTTAACAGTCAGTAGTGCAGGTGAGATCGTGATCACCAATTTGTGCACCAGAATTGCTCCCTCGCCGTCTCGCCTGCGACTACCATATCGATCGACTTCTGACTCCTGCACCACTACCATGAGTTTACAGTGACCGTACTCGATAGCGACGGCGTAAATTATTTGTAGAGGCGCTGTACAATTCTCCATACAAATAATTTACGCCGTCGCTATCGAGTACGGTCACTGTAAACTCATGGTAGTGGTACTGACATTTGGCCGACTCCCTGCATGTCCAATCTCACTGTGTACCAGCCTTTACCTGTCCGTAACTGATCGCCGGGCCTGCGTAATGACCACTCCGGAGCGCAGTTTACGTTTGTTTTAACCGCCGCAATCATATGTCATTTTCTCGCGTTTCGCGCCATTTTACCGGTCATCAGCCCGTCGTTCCGATACACTCAGCGCGTACGCTACGTAATTATTGAAAGCGAGAGAATCCGCTCTCGATGCGTTGGTATGCTGTGCCCGGAGCGGCCACTTATTTAACTCGATCGTTCGCTTTTCTTTCACTTTTCTCCTTTTGAATTTGACACATCGCCTGAATATAATTTTCTTCACAGTTTCAATCTTCTACTATAATTAAACGGTAAATATCCTAAAAGCCGCAAAGTAGGTATCATCTCGTTTTATCATAGAACACTGACAGCGAAACTAGGCCTAATGAGGCGAAGTGTTCCAATAAGGACAGTTGTACACGCGTAACCACGCCAGCAGCTTTTCGACGCCTTGGAGAAAGTTACGATTTTATGCTTTCACAGCGACAGTAAGATTTCAACTTTATTTTGGGTGTAGGTACGCACTTACTATTGTTTTTTCCTGATCCGTCATAAACTTTGCCAACTAGTAAAGTACTTAAGTAAAGTAGACACAAGATTTCATGTCCATACCATGAGGCATTACTGCAGTATTAAATCAGGCAACCCACTGTATAGTTTATTTCTTTATTCTTAGAAAACTTAGACCCAAAGACATGAAATTATTAACTTCTGTTTCCATCACATTTTATTGCGCATTGAGCGGTTCGGCATGTCGCCCGCGCATTGGTTTGGTTTACGATATATGTATGTATGCATCTGATATTGATCATCCTGGGATCCGGGACACTGTCCGACCCTTGATATACACCGTGTTATTTTAATTTACTTTAATAAAAGGGACTATTCCACAGGTCAAACGAAGTTAATTTCTCTAAGACACCAGTGGACTTGTACTATTAGGTACTTATTCTGTGCCAGTGGCCTAACTCTTACTAATTAAAAGGTAACCAAGAATTAAGATAATTCATTTTTACCAGAAAAACCGCGTAAAGATTCCTTGCTAATTTATGACGTTTGTTTAAAGCCCGTAACTAATCCGCTTTTAATTCATAGATATTTAGCAAACACACACACAAACATCACGCCTGTATTCCCAAATGGGGTAGGCAGCGCACACGAAATGTTACCGCTTCGGAGCCACTTTTAGCAATTTTAGGTTTAAAGGTATTTATTTACTCGTAGCAAAAGAAGTTCAAAAAAAGGTACCTAAGTTATTCTCTCTTTTGTGCCACGCCAATGTTACTCTTCAAGTTCATGAATTTTACAATTTGACCATTAACTATGACTGTGAAGTTATTATAAGCAAGAAAAAAAGATATTTATTCTCGAGAAAAATGTTTTTTTTTTTATTTGAACAAAAAGTTAATCATGTAAGTACTTTATATAAATGAATTGAGCCGTCTGTCGAAGTTAATGGAAATCAAGAAAAACACGATATATGTAGATGCATATGTTAAGCAGTATTCTTGGTGTCATCCGTCTGTCCATGGTTTTAGACCGGTGCGTGGTCAGTCACCGACGCGTGAAGAGCCGCCCGCCCGGGAAAGTGGATGATAGGCGTCTGACATAATTGAGCACGGATAAGTGCGGCACCTCGTTCATTGTGACTGCGGCTTAGAGCGCTTTCTACAGATGGACGGACACCCGAAGCTGACAACAACAATGTATAACTAGTTGTATGTATTTAATCTGTAAAGTTTTCTCCCGAGACTGATGGTTTTTTGGTTCTCTTCTCTTAAATATAGATACCAGCGGCGTAGAGTGAATATTTCCGTTAGACAAGCCGGAGAGTTAGGGTGAAGCCAGACGAGCGTAATTTTTTGAGTTGTGAGTCGCGTATTATCGGTCGTGTAATTTCTGCTATATTCGGTTTTATACAAAAGTCTAGTTTGTGCCACACGGCGAGTCAAAATGAGTTGTGCACATTATGTATGAAACTAAAATTCAAATCAAAATCAAAAAGCCTTTATTGCTGAGAACGGATTATTTATAATATTTGCTTTAATAAGTTAGTCACTTTCAGCGTGTCCTTGTGACACAAAGGCCTCCTCCAGTTCTTTCCAATTGTTTCTCTGTCTTGCTAATCTTGCCCATAACGGTCCTGCAACTTTTTTCAGGTCATCTGCCCACCTTTTTCTTTGACGGCCTCTTTTTCTTTTTGCATTATAACGTGGAGTCCAGTCTGTAATCAATGTCGACCATTTTTCTCCCTTATCTCGCATCATATGACCGGTCCATTTCCACTTCAGCATCCTTGTCTTTTTGTTGACATCCTCAACCCTGGTTATCTTCCTTATATCAATTGCTCGCTTTCTGTGCCGCAGGTTGTAACCTAGCATGCTTCTCTCCATTCCTCTCTGACAGCTCACTAGTTTTTGGAATGCTAAAATTACACGACTGAAAATACACGACTCACAACTCAAAAGTTACGCTTGTCTGGCTTCACCCTTAGAGAAGCGTAAGTTATCTATGCCATCGGATGCAATACCTCGCAATAGTAATAGTACAACCTTTACCACCAATCCGGTGTCAATCGAGTTGTAACGGCGTCATATCACACTGGTAAGTGTATCAATGGTAAAAGTTGAAATGAATCATGTCTACAAACTGTCGTTCTTGTTAATTGTTGGAGTTTGTGGTGTATCATAAATGTTAATCTCAATGTAGAGGTACTTAAAGAGGAGAAAAAAGGCTAAGGTGTTGAATATAAACAAAGTTTCAAATGGCTCAGTCGAATTTCGAAAAATAACCGAGTAACGACTCGGGCGGTCTGAATTTCATGCATTAAGTAGTTTTTAGCTCTTTTTTAAATTTGAATTTTATAAGCTAGTTGCTTTAGTTTTAAACAGTAACCAGTTAATTCAAAACAAGTTTATCTATTCACCGGCACAAATCAACAGTGGTGACCCAATTCATGAACAACCGACGATCAACATAAAATCCCTTGCCCACGCGCATGTCGACATGCTTAGATGCTCATTGACAATGTAAATACGTTTGTCAACAGTGGAATAAATAAATATTTATTTAGCAGTAGTTGCTAGACGGGATGAGCTGGTCCATTGTTAGGCGGCGCAGGCGCAGGCGGCTCCACCTCATTGTACCGACAAATAAGAATTTTAATGCGTGATACAATGTTACGCAACGGATGTAACCGCGTTTTGTTTATTGACAATAGTTTTAGCGTGTCACCGATAGTCTTGGTACAGCGTACAGCAAGGATTTTCAACGCCGGGACCCAGTATTTGTCTCTTAGAATTTAAGCCAAAAGACTCGTCGTCTTGCTAGGTTACTTATAAGTTATAAGTGGCTGCCTGCTAAGCTACCCATGGACTCTTTTTTTATCCAAAGCTGTGTCATAGATAACGCCTGATAGTGATACTTGTGCCAAATATAAGATGCTCGAGTAAACAGAATCAATTAAAAAGTACCTACCCTATTTTATTTGTTTTTGATAAAATTAAATTATCAACATTTTTGAATAACACTATTTTGGAGTAGGTAAATAAAAATTTTGAAATCTAAACATCGCAACTTTCTAGAAGATAAGAGAAACATAGAAACTCACCGCAAGGTATTAATCCAAATGCAGTAAACACCACAAAAATTAACATTTTCGTCCTTATATAAAGTTCTTGTATAGTAATTAACAGCGGTCCTATCACCACGGCATGTTTTATCGTACTATCTACAGCGCATACTCATTTTTATCTTTGTTCGAATTCCGTTATCACTGGGACTGTAAATTATTTAGACATTAGCGTGGAAAACTCTTCGAAATATTTTAAACTAACTGTTTGCTGTGCGTTCAATTGAAAATAGAAATTTCCGAACGTTGGGTGACGCGCGTATGCCGGCTACCAGAGATAGCCCAGAGTAGAGACCGAAATAAATTGTGCCTGGAGTTTCCATTAGCTTGCACTCGTGTATGTATTCACAACAAACGGATTACGCTTTGGCAAACAGAACGTAATCATCAATAGGTACGCTGTATTAAAATAAACACGTCTTTTAACTATATTTATCACCAGCAAACGTATTAGGTAGGTACGCAATACGTTTTACTTACAAGGTAAACGGAACTTCCAATTAATACTAAACTTCCAATTAATTTTTCACTGTATGAAGCATTTTCGATGTGTTTTATGCGCGTGAGGGCCCCTAAGCAGTTGCCTACTCTGCCCAAAGAATAGTTAATCCGGCCCTGGTTAAATAGGTCTTTCAAAAACATTAGGTATAAGCTTGCTGTGACTTTATTTCGATTTAGGGATCCATTTGCAAACTATTAGGCTTTAAAATGCTAATTTTTGTTACAGGCAAGTGCCCCACCCCCCCTACAAGCTAAATAGTTGTTTTGAAAAATCTGAAAAAACATGACTGGTATGATGTTGGTATACATATCTCATTTAAAATTAAAACTATCACAGCTTATTTTCAGAAGGGTGCATTGCTTCTTACATCTGCCTGCATATACCTATATAAGTATAGGGAGGAGTTTTTTTTTGGCGCCAGCCATGACAGCCTAGGTGGCTTTACAAGTTAACGCGTACTGTCGAGTACCTAATACGAGTAGTCGAGCAAACCATAATATATCGAATATATGCCGCATACTGCGACTCGCGACTGCGCGTGGCTCGACACGCACTTTACCAGTTTCACCTTTTTATGCTTTTTTCAGGCACAGATCAGACCAAAATTCATTTGTGTCTTTTTATTTTTATCTATATCCCGGTTTATTTTTCTTGTGCATAGGAAATATCATAAAGGCTGAGGGATGTGATTAAATTTAATTTCTCACATATTCGTATTATGCTGAAATAGAAATAGGTACCTACTTAATCTGTTTCATATACTGTAGTCGTAGCGTGGGCTGTTATAAATGTGCCAGCATTCGCTAATTAAAAGCATCCAACTCCGAAACCAGATCGAACTTCTCTAGCGACACTTTTTGGCAACTTCCGCACGTAACGTCGTCAAAAGACGCCGATAATCGTTTCAAGATACCGACAGCAATAAAAAACAATTACGTACTACACATTTGGTAATAAAATTAATCACGTTTAAATAGACGCCGAGATTTGGGACTGGTAGTTAGCTGATTTGTTTGACGAGTGATCAACGGGGACTGGGTGAGTGTTATTCGTAAGTGAACTAATTTATTTCGGCAACGAAATGTAGAGTCGAATCCAAAGTAGCCAATCCCCTTAATAATTTGTCTCTATCGCTATTTTGAAATATTTTAAGCTGAGAATTTTGAGCTTGACTGTATTGTTAAAACAACGGACTCGGGACCCGTGACACACAGTGGAACCTGCGATACGCAGAACACAGAAAAAGTCATAGTGACATATTGGACGGTTAGTATATATAAAAAAAAACTTACAGCAACGCATGTTATTGAAAAGAAAATATAATATATATATATAACAGAGTTATAAATTGATAACCGTTAACTGCTAACTGCTAAGTCATCGGTTGGAGTGAACGTACCTTTACAGAGGGATGTTGCTACCTTACATTTGACAGTTATAACGAAAATGACGATGAAAACATGGGTAATTGTGCGGCGGTGTTAGTTTCGTCGGGTAGTCCCGCGAGCAGAGCGGTGGCGCGCAGTGCGCGTGTTGCATCAGTCGCCGACTCGCGTTGCTCTGAGAAGAAGGGCTACGAATTGGCCCGAAACATGTCGAGCTAACTTGATTTAAGATTAAGTAAATAAGTTAGTTTCACAAAGGTTTGAAGTTCAAGATTTATCAGCTCATTGTTAATATTTCATTAATGTTATCGTTTAACGAATATTGACATAATGTAATTAATTTTCAATAAAACACAATACATTAAACATTTAAGAATATGAATATGTATAAAAAATATATAAACTAGCCTAACCTATAAATAAAAAATCGTTTAACCAGATTCATTGTGTATGTAGGTAGGTAAGTAGTTATAGAAATGTTTTACTAAAATTATTGTATTCCCTGATTGACTTGAAATAAAATTGTAACACCTTAAATATGTAAACATGACATTACAATAAATGAATAAATGATTAGATGGAGAAAGAAATACTTGCATGTGACGTCGTACGCAAGTAGCGCCATTCCTGCTGCATAAAGAAAAGCATTTTAATAAGAGATGATCTATATAAACTGAAACAATTACTTTGCACACCCGCGACCTTATGATAGCTACTTTAAAAAAATCGGTACTAATCCAATTTTCAACCGAATATTTTTTTTCTTCGCTAAACATTGTCTGTGCTTATCTATATTTTCATTATAATTATAGGATATTGCCAATTCAAGAGTTGTCAAATACCGTATTATTGTATTAAATACATTTCAGTTAGTAGCACGTTTCACTATTTAAAAAGACGTATTCTGTTAAGGTATGTGCACTATGGTCGCAGATGTTGCTGAGTCGTGTCGGTATGTGTGTTTGTGGATGCCTCCTATAGATAAGCTACAGTCCCGAGTTGCGGTCTTACGCGTCATGCCGCGGATGGCCTTCGGTGATACACAGAAATAATTACTCATACATTGCAATAACACTTATACATGCGTCGTAAAAATGTAGGAAGTGATACTCAAGGAACGGTGGCAGAAGAGCATAGAAATAACTAACAACTATTATGTTTTATATTTAATTACTCGTAGGGTTCCGCAGTAAATATCTTAAGCGTCTTGTTTTAAGATTCTTACTTCTATAGGCGTATCAGTTTAAAATGAAGACCAAGTATTTTGGAAGTATCCGTCTACTTTTACCCGATTGCCCAAAGAAGTAAACAGAGCCTAGGTACTAGGTATTGTTTTTTATAATGTTTTGATACTAGGCAAGGAAAATTTTAACTTTGAATACACTGGTAGTACATTTTCAGAGCAGCAAAATAAAACAAAAACACGCAATGGAAAAAGAAAAAGAAATAAACGAATTTCCTAAACTAACTAAAGAAAGAGATGGAATATGTTCGTGACGTAATATAGATCAAACTTCTTGTTTCAAACGGATGTTCGGCGTTCAACCTCCAGTGTTGTATATAAGCTCCTTGGTCACGACGTGCATCTAGATGGCCATACCGAAACGTGTTAAAAGTGACATTAATCTGTCATCTCCCAGGATAACAGGATCAAAGGAATTTGGGCACAAATTTGTGCCTCTGAGAGAGGACAGGTTAACGTAACTCAATTATCTTCGACTCCGTGGCTAATCGAAATTAAAAAAAAAAACTTTCCACCCTCGAGATGAAAACGCAATTTTCCACCCGGCTATCTGCCCATGAAAATTAAACTTTCCGAACAGGAGAGATGAAAATAATATTGCTGTGAAAAGAAATGATACCTACCATTCATCTTACTATCCATTCGGCTTACTAAAATGATCGTATAACTACTTATTCAGTTATATTAGTATTACGCTCAAATGTTAATGTTACCTGAAGTAGCTCAAAATCAACTATCATATTTATGACTTAAGTACTTACCTACCTATTTGTTTAGTAATCTTACATTTTGTATAGGATGACTTGTATAATGTTTTATCCTCATTTTAGCTCTACATTTAGTCACTTCACTACTTAATATAATTCTAGATACCTAAGTAAAACATTTTGCAACTAAGTCGCATATTTCGTATTCATCTTCATCGCGGTCTGGTTTAGTAAAACGCATAAGTTTGCTATTATAACACTTAAATTTACTAGCTCACGCATGCCGAATAACTCGACCTAAAATGTGCATTTCTGGGTATAATATCTGAAGCATTTACCCTGAGGTGTAAAGTTATGATTGTATCCATTCCTATATCAAATTCATAGATCAAATCATAATCACAGATCGCGGGATGATTGACGTTCACGTCATAAATGTAGGTCTTTATGTCTATGCTATGAATGAGTGAGTATACTTGCGAGCATCATGTGAGTGGGTACCATAATGTACCTACCAGATGATACGATTCTATGTATCGATGTTTATCTTTTTATCTTTAGCTTAAGTGTCTGTAAGCGTAATAATTTAAAAGCGGCAAGGCTTTCAGTCAAGAGGACCAATTAATTTTTGACCAAAACATAAAGCGTTCGATAAATTTCTTAAAAAGCTGCAACCAGCGTCGATAAGGGGAACGAGTTCGGGACGTCTCCCGCCGAATAAAAAAGGTTTTATTTATCTTGGACAATTTGTTATTGCCACTCGTCTTGCCTTCCGGTAGCCGTGTAATTGAATCTTCTGGTTTTGTGAGATTTATTGCGTTCATTTGATTGAGCTACCGTCTTCTGATTAGAGGCGCTGTTTATGCCTGTTGATTACTTTGATGTCGTTTTTTGTGCCCCGAATCTTAATTGATATTTTTTAATCGACACATCCATGGTATTTAGAGGGGTCTTTCGATAGAATTTTCTGTATAATTTATCCCGCCCTTACCTACGTCCTCATAAAATAGTATAAACATGACCACAGAGAATTTACCTACTAGGTACCTACCTTACAAAAATCTATTAATTGAGTGGGCCATCTGTCATGTGCACTTCCAACGATGACCTCAAACACCTTTCTATTGGTTTCCGAGGAATGGATATTGAAGCACAGATGACGGAGAAAGGAGACGGAGGGAGGGACAAGTTAGCTGCGTAGGAGTGGCAGCTGCATGCTCTCGCTCCACTGAGATAGACTGGCGGTAAGAAGGAGAGACTTTTGTCTATTAGGTAGTGACACACTATAAAACCGCAATAAACATATATATTTTTGGATTAAACTACTACATAGAACACCATTAGGTAAAACCAAGATATAAATCTGGCTCGCTCGATCGATATGAGCAATTTTTTTACGGTGTTATTAATAAAACAGGTACTTTTGTTTACTTTGAACGAAGAATGCAATGGTATGCCAGTGTTGGACAGCCGACCGACACAGTGACCCGTCGCCGATACGATCGGCAGGACGCGCGATCGCGTGAGATACTCCCGCGCACGTCCCTGCCCTCACGATCCTGCGCCGTTATTTTAATTTATCTTCTTTCCTCTCTTGTTACTATATCTTCACTCTAATGTTTACAGTTTGCAGCCTTTTATCCGCGCAAATGCCGCTCGGCCGTCTCGGCCGTTGCCTTTTATTTGCTTACTTTGACTGAGCTTTTATGTCGGCATTACTTATTTTACGATATATCACTAATATTATAAATGCGAAAGTTTGTAAGTCTGTTCGTTGGTTACTTCATCACGTCTAAACCGCTGAAAAAATTTAGATGAGATTCGGTAAGTATACTGATAGTTTGAGTCCCGGGGAAGGACAAAGGATAGTTTTTATTCCGTAAAATTGCATAGTTCCCGCGGGAATTCTACGTAGACGGAGTCACGGGTAACAGGCTAGTCACTAATATTTAGGAAAATAGGAAGCAGTATTTTGATCCGGCCGCGACCACACGCGACCGGTAGCGAGACGACAGTTTTCTCTGTCCATTGCGTGTTCTGCCTGGTAACCACTATGCAGCGAGCGCCTCGAACGCGCAATGAACAGAAATAACCGGCCAAGAACGTGTCGGACACGAACAAAATAGAGTTCCGTAGATAACGAAAAAAAAAAGTAATATTTTTCTAAGGATTTCGTATTTTATACGGAATCTTCCAAGTTTAGGTATATTTTATACCTTAGGCTGCTATTTACTCTTAAACTACTAATAATTCTCAAGCAAACTTCTTAAAAGTTTGATATACTTACTACCATTCGGATTTTTTTTCAAATTTTTCCATCCAACGGTTTAGATTTTAGAGCCCGACGACCACCGGATTTAATGAAAATTTGCACTTTAAAGTTGAATATTTTGCAACAAATCCTAATGATTTTTAAAGACCTATCCAACGATACTAAAACACCCCCACTTTACGTCTATGGGAGGAAAAATAAAAAAAAAACAAAATATTTTTTACCATTTTGTCGGCATAGTTTACATACATATGTATTCGTGCTATCTTACAGCTTTCTAGCATTGATAGTCCCTGAGCAAAGCCGCGGACGAACGGACAGACAGACAGACACACAGACACACAGACAGACAGACAGACATGGCGAAACTATAAGGCCACACTGTTCCCAGCACTGGTCTTATTCTTCTAGTTTTTCTATGCATCTATATTTCAGTTTGTATTTTCGATATGAAACTATAAGGGTTCCGTTTTTGCCATTTTGGCTCCGGAACCCTAAAAACGGCCGCCACACTGCCCAGTGGTAGGTACTGGTGGCTGCATGGGCCGGTAACAAAAAAAAACCATTCACGAATATCTTTGCTTTCAAAGCATTCTATTATACACTGAACTTTATTACATAATCATAATGCGGTAACAACAGTCTAGTAAACAAAATTGCAAATTATTTTCGAGGTTGTCTATCAATTTTCGCAAAAGGATTTGGTGGCTCAATTCTTCGTGTCTGTAACAAATTGAAATCAATTGCTTGGAAATAAAAATATTTCTAAACGGTATCGTTCGTGGAATCGGACGAAACGGCGGCTTCGCGTGACTGTGCCCATTGAAAGTGTTTAATCGAAAATCGCACTGCGGGGTTGAGTCGCGTTTGAGCCTTGTTTCAGCGGACTTCATTAAGGTACATTTCAGTAATTGGATTAATAATATTTGGCGGTCGTAAAAGTAAAGTATATTGAGATTATTATAAGAATATAAGTCCTATTCGCTCTATGACATTATTATTTATTATTATAATCATTCAACTAATTATTAAAATATACCGTAATCTTACCGTGGTGTAGGCAGACCCCAGATGAGATAGTCTGATGACATGACATAAAGAGAGACCGTACTGGCTCTGGAAGACGGAGAATAGGACGGAGTGGAGGAGATTAGGAGAGGGTTACATCCAGCAGTGGATAGAAAAAGCCTGAAAAAGAAGACGAAGAGGGACCGTAATCTTAACTTAAAAACTGGGCAAGTGCGAGTCGGACTCGCGCACCGAGGGTTCCGTACATATTTATAGGTATGTAAGTAAGTTAAACGCGGAATCGTGTCTTGAAGATATTTCTCGCTTTTTCCGAGTGATTTAATACATCCAGTGTATGCAGAATGTCTTAAGCAAAATGTACGCAGTGTGGGGTCAGATTATATTGGTCATTAATATTTAAAGATAGAAAATCAAGGTTTTCAGACTTTTCTAGTTGGTTGTGTTATAATAGCTACCTTCATATCAAATTTCAAGATTCTGAGTTCACGGGAAGTACCCTGTAGGTTTTGATTCCCTTGCGAGTTTCGAAAAATTGTGGAAATTTGCAGCATAAACGGCTGCATCTTTTGATTGCGTTGGCTTAGAAGTTTGATTTTTTCACAGCTCCAAGGGACAGTAGACCTCAGTATTTGACATACATTTCAGCTTGATACCTCCACGCGTCTTTTGAAGTACGGAACCCTAAAAATTAGTTTAAGGGAGCGCTTAGGTTATGGTTAGTACAAATTCGTGAAAATTCACAATCACATTTACACTGTAGGTAACTAGCTTACGCCCACGGCTTCTCTCGCCGTCGTCGCACAACTCGCGCTCCCGAGATTATTTTGCAGAATTCATCTTAGTATTCCTTCTCTACATAATAAACTATGCAAAATATGCCTATAATAATATGCCTTTTTATAGCGGCAACATTTCCTATTGTTATTTTTACCTATTATGTGTCATTGCTGTTATAAATAAATTATTTTCTTTCTTTCAAAAAATAGTTTATATATAAATCTTATTTAATTTAGGGTTATCTTTTATTCACGGTATCTATTGTAAATTACCTACCTACTAATACTGATTTACCTCGCTCGGTTTAAAAAATACGAAAATTCACGTTTTCTCAGAGATAACGTAGGTACGACCAAGTTAGATCAATATTGTTTGCCCTCGAAAATCCCCACATAGCAAATGTTATCAAAATAATTAGTGCCGTCTAAATCCCCGAATTAATTCGTAATATAAGAATTGTTCGTTTAAAGGTATTACATACATATATAGATTAGGGTAGGCCTATGCCCAACAGTGTACCCCCTACTGCTGGTATGATCATGGTGAAATAGATACTCCCCGTCCTCAAAATGCTGCCTTATCGACTAGTGGTAGCACTAAACTGCCTCTGCGACCGGCAACCCTGCGCCAGCCACTTTGGACAGATCACCAACCACTCAACAATTTATGACACTAATTACGCGATCGCAGCATACCGATTACTTCTCGCCGTTTCTGCAATTTTACGAAAATTATCACCCAGCCGCCTATGGAGCGCTTGTTATTAACATTATTTACTTTTTGAAAGTATACCACATAAAAATCGATGAGTGTTAAATTGAATTCGGGGAGCCGTGCAAATAAAAAGTGGAGGCGCAAAAATTGGCTGGCCCACCGTTTAAAGTATCGTTAAGGCTTGTCGAAGAGAAAATATTGGAAGTAATCGCGGTGGAGAGGCGGCCCGCGTAGTTTACGAGCTGCAGAAAACTGGTCCAGTGCTGTATCGGGAGAATTTGGAGTGGTTTCAGCGACAGCCACGACGGCTTTCGAGAGCACGCAGGAGTTTCGTTCGAGAACGACTTATAATTTGTCTCTGGAAACGTGATAACCTTGTAGTACTTTATTGTTATGCTTTGATCGAAGCATTCAATGGATTATCGAATATTGTATGTAATAAACATTATTCTATTCTATTATTCTTTTTTAATATTTTTTTCTTTAATTTTATACTGTAGTTTTTGAGTATTTTATTTGTAATTATTTTAATTTGAAAAAATGACTGCCAAGTTTCTTGCGGCGCATTCTTCTTGGGAATGATGGTCTTTCCGAAAGCGCTGGTAGTTTAAAAAATGATTCCACACGGGCCCATTACGTATTACGGAACTTCACATGCTCCATTGCTTTGCAGGTTTAAGGATGTTTCCCTTCATTGGAAAGCTTGTGGTAAATTTCAAACGTAATTACAATTATGCACATGAGTTTTGAAAAGCCTAGAGGTGCGAACCCGGATTTGCACTCACGGCTCTCTGCTTGAGAGGTTAATAGGTCAAATCACTGGGCCACTACGTCTTTTTGTAATATAGCGTAAACAGTAGAGACCGGATTATACGCAACTTAAAAAGCTGAAAATATGCATGCGAATAT
The DNA here is from genome assembly GCF_025370935.1 of Choristoneura fumiferana. Lineage (NCBI taxonomy): Eukaryota > Metazoa > Arthropoda > Insecta > Lepidoptera > Tortricidae > Choristoneura > Choristoneura fumiferana. The sequence continues at coordinate 10,810,774 of NC_133494.1, forward strand.
CCATGGTAAATGCTAGGAATATGAATGAAAATTGTTGAAATATGCAACATTAAATTAAGAAAACCTTTAATTTTTATTCAATTTAAAAACTAAATATCGACCCTTGCAAATACAAAAATATAAAGCTGTTCCAAATGTTCAGTACCAAAACTGTGCCTTCAATCACTAAAAATAATTCTAAAAGTGGAAAAATACCGTTCCACGTCCACTGAGTTACCTGTGCAGGTACTTTAATTGGAGTGCTACTTCAACATTGCTACTTTATTGCTTCTGGCTATGAATCATTAACTAACCTACTCAGAAGTAGTAAAAACTAGACTAGAGATAGTTTATGGGCCAGGGAGTGACATAGGCTATTTTTTATCCCAGAAAAATGTTCAGGTCCTGAGGGAACAGTGCGCGATAACCGAAATCCACGCGGGAGAAGCCGCGGGCAAAAGCTAGTTCTACCATATACCTACAACTGCTGCTTTAAATCAGTGCCTCTAGTAATAAGCATGATGCACGCATCGTCTAAAGGCCCAAGCCATGTCCCGACCCATTCTCAATGGAACGGCCTATCCAATTAATTTTGTTTACCATCAATAGTCCTTGCACCAATGAAATTTAAGATCAAAATCAACTAGTGCGAAAGGTCAGGGTAAGTCGGTCAGCGGGGGACGGCAGTCGCTCACGTACATGTTTATTGTAAAGTAATACAAAGAAATCATGATTGACTCCGAAATAGCACCAATCGCGGCCAGACGTGCGGTTACGGCGTGTCAAGGATACGTGGAATTGGATTTTCCAATTTTCATTTGTTTTATGTAATCCAGCTGTGACGTAAGCGGACGTGGTTCAATCTGAATTACGAGTAAGCAGTTAGACAATCAGTGGGGCCAGAAGGGCGTTGATATTGGCGGCAAATGCCTTTTTAATTAGCCAAAATTTCACGCAAGTTGGTGATCATCCCAGCCTACGAGTATATAGGTACGTCCCAATACAATACTAGAGCCTCAGAATGAGAGGGCTTGGACCATACCTAGTTCTCACACGGGTCTAGTGAGGATTGGGAACTACACACGCACCATTGAATTGCGTTTCCTCATGATGTTTTCCTTCACCGTAAAACTCATGGTAAATTTGGAATGCAACTTCGCACATAAGTTTCGAAAAACTCAGAAGTGCGAGCTCGGGTTTAAACCCACGATCCTCTGCTTGAAGGGCATTGGTCAAATCGCCTCCACGGCTAGTTAATCATGATTGTGTAAAATAAATAAATAAATTATGTATTTAGTATAAAATTCAACTTAGGATCTATTTCACCATTGTTTGCTGTAAATATTCGATCATGAGTCAATTGGTTCCTTATATTCCACATAACTATTATTTTTTTGCATCTAGATTGGAAGTCTTTGATCACTAGATTGTAATCAATAAATTAGTACTTATCTACCTAACGAAGTGCGCCTGCATTGTTATTGCTTTAAAATTATATCACAGCACAAAACCCATTTCAAACTTATTACATTTAACACGATCGGAACAGGGAATTTAAATTAAAATCAGGTCATTAGATGTAGTAAAAACTGTTCAAATGTTTGAGTAATTTATTGAATCAGACGTTACTTGGCGGAGGTCTATATCAATGAAATAAAAGAATTTCTTTGCTCACCCGCGACCTTATGATAGCTAAGCTTATGCAAAATATGCGTGTTCATGCAGTTCCTCCACCTCCGCACTGTAAGAACACTCACAAATCACACAAACCCATTTATCACCACCACCACATTACACTGACGCGTTTCGAACTCAACCAGAGCTCATCTTCAGAGCAACGCAACCGTACACCATGCTACAAGATGTTATTGTTAACCACAACAAACTTTTTCATTTGTAACTCTAACTCCCTAAGTTTGTTGGTTTGTTTTGTTTGAGAAAAAATATAGTTGGTTATATTTTGTCTCAAACAAAACCAAACTACCCACAAAATATTATTAATTTTAATCGTCATATAAAAGTACCTTGAATTTTTATTTATTTACTATTAAGTTAAGGCGTATTTTATTTACTGATATTGCTGAAATTAGACCTAAGCCGTAGCAAGGGAGATGATATGATGTTTGAGAGTATTTTTGAAGACTAACTATACTGACGAGCATAACGATCATTTTGTATCGAGTTCGTTATGAAGTTACCCTTATGTTACACTACGTAGAAGTAGGTACCCTTCGTAACTTTTAATGTTCTAATACAAAAATCACAACGATATTTAAACATGTATGAACTTGATATCCACTAACAACTTTATTGGTAAGCATAATATACTCTCAACGCCATATGTGTACACTCAAAAGTCAAACTGGTTGGTTATTTTACATCCTGAGCAATTTTCATTGCTTTAAAGTCAAGAAGAAGTCTTCTGCCGTGGCCATAACACCGCCCCTTGAACTTAGCAGTGAGGTCGTCCCATAACACTGCTTATAACATAGGTACCTACATATACGTACGTGAGTGTCTCAATTTGGTCAAATTAGACTCAATAAATTCACCCATGTAGTTTTATCATGATATTTATGTTCACTTGCTCGTTTATAGCGAAGCTGCATGCAATTTACTTTATTTTTAATTGAAATGTCAAAAATGAGTAAATATTTTATTTATCTTCATTTTGTTTTGAACCTCAAAAAGTGCTATGTAATTCAATATTTTGCTGTCAATAATGCATTGGTGCAGCCAAGAGAAGTGCGAATACGTATGACACCGTGTTGTAATGCAACTTTTTGATTAAACAAAAACCGGCCAAGAGCGTGTCGGGCACGCCCGAAATAGGGTTTCCGTAGCCATTACGAAAAAAATAAGTAATCTTTTTCTAAGGATTTCGCATTTTTTACGGAATATTCAAAGTTTAGGTATATTTTATAACTTAGGCTGCTATTTACTCGAAAAGTTGAGTTATAGTTTTTTGTAAATTTGATATTTTATACGCCATTTACGCTTCATTTTAAAGTTGAAGGATCTCGTTTTCCTATCCAACGATTTTGGATGAGAGTCATACTCTAAAAAAATTTACGCATAGTTTACATATATATTCATGCAAGTTTAGTTGATAGTCCTTGGCGAAACTATATTTCGTTATTTTGGCTACGGAACCCTAAAAATGAATTAAATTCCTAGTTCCTAAATATTGAATGTATGTATTTTTTTAATTTGTAAGTTAGCAAACGAGCGAGTAGCCTGATGATAAGTATGCGAGCGTAATCAGCCATGGACACCTGTACACTAAAGCAGAAGCTCCTAAACTGTGCGTCGTGACTCCCCGGGGCGTCGCGGCGCTCTCCCAGGCACGTCACGAGACAGTAGGTACGCGTATCTAGAGCTACATAACGTAGGTAAGTTTCCTTTATACCTCTAAGGGCGTCGAAAACTATTATAGCCTTTAAAGAGAGTCCCAGTACTGGAAAGATTAGGCACCAGCTCACCTGTTTATCAGTTTAGAAAGCTAAGACAGAATAGGTATCTCATGTGCCAGTAATTTTACGGTCTGTTTTACTCTCCACTCCGGAACACAGCAGCGCAAACATTGCTGATTGGTGGGATTAGTGAGTGTGATAAACAAAATTCAACTTCATATAAAATTGTGTTATTGATGAGATCAGATTCCGTGACAGTTACTTGCCACAGTGGACTAGGTTTTCTCGTTTAAGTGAACAACATTTTATAGACATTTTATGCTTGGTGGCAGGAATAGTGAGCAAAATAGGGTAGCGATCTGGACGGACCTATGATATTACCGGGTGTGGCCTGTAACACGGGAAAATAATTAAAACATAGATCGTGCTCGACAAACTGAACAACATTAGTTCAACGACTTTTAAAAATAATTAGTTTTTATTTTATTACACTTTAAAGTTTATTCCCGTGTGGTGTCGGGTTAGAATTACACCTCTCCATTTCTTCCGTGGATTTCGTAAGAGGCGACTGAGGATATAGGTTAAGGTATACCGTAGGCGACAGGCTAGCAACCTGTCACTATTGTACCGTTTTTGTCAAACTTAAAACCTAAAATTGCTAAAAGTGGCTCCGAAGCGGTAACGTTTCGTGTGCTCTGCCTACCCCATTTGGGAATACAGGCGTGATGTTTGTGTGTGTGTAAAGTTTATTCGAAGAAGCAGTGTAAAGCAAAATGTTTGATATTTGTAGCGTGTCAGGCGACGTCAGTTGGGTTCTAGGATGGCGTACATTGAATTTACGATTAAGTTTGTTAGAAAAAAACAGTAGTTAAGTTTTGATTTTAATTAAGTGGGACCATGACGATCCAATTACCGGTGATCTCTATAACCTCTGTTTTATATAATTTGATTATTCCTTTATTTTTTGACAAATAAATAATCCTCTGTTTTTAATATTATACCCGGTTCTGGACCCCCCCCCCACCCTGTATATGGTCCTTACACCCGCATGATTGAAGAATACTGAGCATACTAGGTCATATTTAAAATTGCTCTGTGTGGTAATGATAATTATTACTTTGCTGGTTGTTGCGTATCGGTGTGATGGCGGTCACACCTTGATTCTGACCAATCTGGGCTTCAAAAGTGCAAATAAATTGAATGAGTTGGCATGATTTTGAGTGATTTTTGATGCACTTAAAGGAAAAATACTTACAGGCTGTAGTAATTTACTTTTTGTCTAATCGAATTAAGCCCCCATATAGTCAGTTATTACAGTTATTACAGTTTTCGATATAGGTTTTACGGGATGACCCTAAAAGTAACAAAAATTTGGAATTGAAATAAAAAAAAAAACAAAAATTTCAAAAAACCACCGGGTGAGCGGTTAGTTCCGATGGAGTGCCGAAAAGTTTCTCGATGAGGGCTACGGCATAGATGTCGCTAGTGTCGCTGCTTAAGTGGCTAAATAAGAAACAAAACAAGCTGAGATATATGAGGTGCATGGGAGAAATTCGTGTCTGTATCGTTGTCCAGCGGTGGTGTAGCGGTACACCGCGCTATAGCACGCGGCACGGAATGCCGAGGACCTGGGTTCGATTCCCAGCGCTGGTCTTATTTTTCTGGTTTTTCTGTGCATCTATATTTCAGTTTAAATTTTCGATATTAGTTATTACCATTGAAACTGTATCCTCAGATGAATGTAATATAACATTTTCTTAAATTAATGAACTATTTATTATTCTTATCGCTCCTATGCAAGTTTCATTGCAGTTAAAACAAAAACAGAGGCCGCTTAGTCTAACGCAGATAGATAGGTATCGTGTAGATATCTATGTAGAACATGAACCTTACATAATATATTCAAGATAATGATCGGCGTGCCCCAAAGACAGACGTTTTAAATTGCAGTGCGATGACGGGGCACGTTTAAGAAATTTCTTTTCGCAATAAAGACTTCGATTTATTGAAGGTTAATTAAGAATTTATATTAACGTCGGCCAGTACTCGTAAGTTAGACGTTCTAAAACTGCAGTAACAGTTCATTATTCAAGGCTCAATTTAACAGATACACGAAATTCGGCCGCATTTTGATAAGAAGTGAAATTGTAAGCAGTAAAAACTCTTGCGCGTTAATTAGGCATTTCAAATTACTCGATTTGGTGTCGTTATTCTGCATGCTGCTCGACTCGCCATTGCCAGTGATGTCTTATCGGACAAATCGATAAATTAAAAGATAACCAATTAAACGAGAGATATCGAGAACAATAAATAAGACGCGTGCAATGGATATTAAATAATTTCATTAGAGCAGAAAGAGCCGCCTCTTGTCGGACGGTGAAAATGTGACTTTTTGATTAATAGGACGCTATATGCTCCACCGTTCCAGTCCAGCAGTCAGCCACTGGCTACCGTTAAAAAGCCTTATTTATTACAACTTCGCAGAACAACAATGAATAAGTATAATTGTTACGAAGTATATTGCTCTTGTAAACTGCACTTAATGGAAGTTAACCTGTCGTAAGTAAGATTTACAAAAACTTACACGATATTGATATGGACAGGTTAATGAAAATGTATCTTTTACAAGGAATAAATAAATTATACTTCGTTAGTGCTCATTTAACTAAAGTTATTGATAGTACGTATTAATTTTGTAGCAATAAATTAAATATTCTTATTTATTTTAGGACAGACTTTATTAAAAAGTGCACACAATTGAAAGTAGATTATTTAAAAATATCTATTCCAGCAACTCTATCCGTCGAGGACGACGCTATCTTTACTAGTGTGGAGATGAAAATTTGGTAATGTTATCTAAGTAAATCGGTTTGGTTCCGATATAGCATTACTTTCACATTTGTAAGATTTCCGTGCAGTTGCATTAAAACTTTAAACTCACACCGTAAATTCACGTGTTATCACGTGACATTAGGGCTGACATTCTCTTGCTTCCCGTATTACCTGTCCCAGCATGGCGTCTTTCATCCATCGATTAAACTTGATATATTTTCTTTGAACCAAAGTGCCTTGAGCAAGTGATTATTAATATGTAAAGCTTGCCAATTAGGGAGACCGTTCGTAATAGTTATAAACGTCCAGGAATATAAACGACATCCCAGATTTGATTAAAATTAATGTCATTTCAATTTTGTTCGTTATTTTGACCAAATAACGACCTTTTAAGTAAAAACGTTTACCGTTTTTATCAACATTTAATTTTTAAGTTCTTTTTTGGGTTTAAAAATAAAGTCGTCAAATATCAAGTTTTATTTGTGACATACCTATTCGTAATTACTAACTATAACTCGCAATTACGTCATAATTCCTCAGTAGTCTCTCACTCACCCTAGATTAAAAGCCTACGTTAATTTAGTTCCTCCTTAGGGAAATAATTTATTTAACAAGGTGCTAATTAATAACTGTAAACGTCAGACACCCTAAAACTATTTTGGTTTTATTAAATTATTGAGGTTTATTTTACCTAGGTACTAACTTGTACTTAGTATATACAAACCACATACAATACATGCTTTATAAATATTTTAACCAGTTACAAAGCGAGAGCGCCGCGTCAACAACTCAACGTAACACAGCGTATTTAATGTCTCCAGAATACACCACCACACTTTCTCCAGCTGCTTAAACCAAAAAGACCAATACACACTACTACAAGAGCTAATTAAATATCAGATGTCATTCCGCTCTCTGAGTTGTACACTAATTTTGGAAACGAGTGTTATATAATTAACATAAAAATGTCTGATAAGGGCATTTTAAAATGTTGTCGCATAAGTGCCCAATTAGTTAGATTAATACCATGATAATAGACCTTGTTTAAGTTTGCGAAACGTTCACGATTTCCTTTCACTAAGCGTATTTGCCTGAAAAATATGACTTGAACTTCGGGTTTCTGATTGCTGCTTGATTGCTGGTGAACCTTTAATTTAGGATATATAAGTTTTTGACATTAAACTTTTGGGATAAAAAGTAGCCTATGTGTCATTCTAGACTTTTAACTATCTATAATTCCGAGATACTCTCTTCTCTATACTTATTATCCTCTTATGAGTTTGTCTTGCGCAGTGCCTTAGTGTTTAACTGTTATGCTGTGTAAGTTTTTTGAAATAAATAAATAAATGAATAAAATATATCCTGAACATGAAAACTCCAAATACTCGTATAACGTAATATTCCAACAGTTGCAGTAGTGAATTTGTTAAAGCATTACCTTAAAACTTATGTGATAATTTCCAAATATTAAATCATGAATTTCACTAACGTTGCATAAAAAAACCCGAGTTAGGTAGATTACAACTTCAAAAAGTTTATATGTAAATGCGTTAAGTTTTCTTTAATTTTCTAAATTTCTATGGAACCTAGGTACTACAAAGTAGTAGAAAACTATAAGGGGATAAAATTAGTAAAGTTGTTCACAAATTATCGCCTGACTAAGGGAAATAGAGATTCATTTTATAAAGCCGAAGTAAGAAAAACCGGCCTAGAGCGAGTTGGACACGCCCAAGATAAGGTTCCGTAGCCAAATCAAGTAATATTTTACAAAGGATTGCGTATTGTGTACGGAATCTTCCAAGTTTAGGTATATTTTATACCTTAGGCTGCCTGCACACACTACTAATAGTTCTCAAGCAATCTTAGCCGTTATAATTTTCCTTGTAAATTTGATATGCTTACTACCATCCTGCTTTTTTTTCAATTTTTTCCACCCAACAGTTTAGATTTTAGAGGGGGGACGCTCGATTTTAATGCAAATTCAAATTTTCGATGCAAATTTGCACTTTATAGTTTAATAATTCGCAATCAGATCACTCAATCGAAAAATCTTCTTGGCAACCCACCTATGGTTTTAAAACGATACCCCACACTATAGGTTTAGACGAGAAAAAAAAATCACCCCTACTTGACGTCTATGGGAGGGAGGTACCCTAAAATTTTTTATTTTTATTTTTTATTTTACCACTTTGTCGGCGTGACTGATATGTATATTCATAGCAAATTACAGCTTTCTAGTACTAACGGTCTCTGAGCTTAGCCGCAGACAGACTGACAGACGGACAGACATGGCGAAACTATAAGGGTTCCTATTTGACTACGGAACCCTAAAAATGGTGGAAATTCTATTACAATGCGAAGTCGTAAAGGGAACGAGTAGTAGTAGTGCGAGTACCGATGTAAGACTACTTGCACGATTTTTCATTGCTAGTCTAAACTGCGTTTTAGGCCTAATGGTAAACCGCAAGTAAAGAATAATTTTAGTTTTATAATATAATTGTTTGAAAACTTCTTTTGATGAACAAACTATGAAATATACATAACACATTATGAGCATGCAATCAATGTCATTTCGTGCCTTCGGTTAAGATATGGATTGCAGAGAGAATAAAGGAATCGGTTATCTATGGAATTCGACCGGCGCAGGCGCTGAGTCACGCGCCACACCTGATACCAGCCCCTGTCGAATTCCAGGCGCCGCTAAATACCATCTAATAGGGAACTAATTCAATTATTTATTAGGCCTCAATTATTTACCGAAGATCTTGATAAAATTTTAATAATGTTTTGGACTCTCCACTTCCGAAACCAATATATTCGAGTCTATGATTAGGTTAGGTATAAGTACTTAAGTAAGTTTGCACGAATATAAAAATTCGAGACAAGAGGATATTATATACCTACTTTTATGAAGTATTTTATGTAATCCTAGATAAACTGGAAAGAAAGAAAAATATACAAATTAAATTATAGAACATGTACATGTTTTTTTATGATACCTCAAATATTAACTCAAAAACGCCCAACTCTGAATATACGAGTAAGCGTTTGTAAAATGATGAGAGATAGAACTTTGTTCAGTTCTGTTCTGTCCTTTAATTGTACCGTTTGTTTTGTCACTGTCAGATTTTTGACCTAAAGTACTTAGATTTAATAAGGCAACATTATTGCATGAATGCATGCAAATTACAGGTCCTTTTTTTACCCATTTTCTGTTATTCTGATTTCATAGCGGTCGAGTTCGCAACAAGAGAAAAGTTTGTAGGTAAGTATACGTTATTTTGCTCCCGTGAAATCGTACTGCTATGCTGTTTAATGTCAACAAATTCATTCTACGTGAGTAGAATTCGTACTTAAAATCTCGTAGGTACTTCAAAACTACTTCTACCACTTGCAGATTTGTTTAGAAAACTATTTTTTCTAACTTGCAGATTTCTCTCCTAAACTTAAAAAAAACAGAAGAACTTATTTTAATCATCTAAACTTCTTAAAAGCATCACTAACACTTTCGATAGACCGGTGACCTACCGTTTTCACGCGATCTAAATTTAAAAGGTACAGTCAACGTCATAAATAAGTGGTCATTTCTGTACCTTGTCGCTTTCAGTCGATACACAATTTCGTATGGCTTTTCAAACATGACGTTAAAGTGACAAGGTACAAAAGTGATCACTTATTTATGACGTTGACTGTACACTGTGCGGTGTGCGGTATGAAATGAGTTTTGCGGTCAAACAATAGATACCATCCCGTTCTCTATATCACTATCAATTCTTAATTTCACGCTGGATTACAGCTATGTATACAAGTAAAAAGATTGTTACAAAGCAATTTGTACAAAGTCTATTGATGAAATAATCACGTGTTCTGTAACTCGAGCGTGACCATGCATTTACTTAACACCGTGTTACTTGAGTTTGGAATTGAATTTGACTTGATGTCATATATTGTGACATTTATCATTAAATACATGATATTACAATCATCTACTAAATTAGTATAATTAAATTAGTTTGATTATATAATTTTAATTAAGAATACTTTTAATATGCATCGCCTTCGTAAGGATTGTAACAGATGCCGATGGTCTACATTTACGAGTAAACTTCCAGCCAAGTGCAAATGACGGTTTTGGATGCATCCAAATTGGTTGGTATAGTTACATACCAATCAAATCCATTTTTAACCCCCGACGCAAAAATACATGTTATAAGTTTGACCGCTATGTGTCTCTCTCTCTCTCTCTCTCTCTCTCTCTCTCTCTCTCTCTCTCTGTGTGTGTGTGTGTGTGTGTGTGTGTGTGTGTGTGTGTGTGTATCCGTCTGTGTTTCTGTGTGTGGCACCGTAGCTCTTAAACTGGTGGATATAGACTGCTGTTCTGATGACTGCGCGCCGGCTGCGGGTTAGAAGCACAGTAATTAAAATATTAAAGCCTATATAGAAAGCTTTAGAATCTAAAAGGGCCGCACTCTACACCGCGTTTTTCATATTTGGGTGTCAGATAATAAGTGTGAAATATATCTTAACTGCAGCCACACAGCATGCTGAAAATTAAAAGCATTCATAAAGTAAAGAGCGAAAAAATTAGACGAAAAACGAAACTCACCGAATGCTTTCTGGCACGCACTCGCACTAAAGTGGAGATGGGCCGGCCGGACACATTTCACGACGCACAGATCGAAGATGGACCACAGATGCCATACGATGGAAAGGACCAATAAGATGGTGAGCTGATGATACCATACATGTGACGGGAAACGACTGGATTGTATCAGCCAAAGACAGAGAGTCACGGAAGAAGTTGGAGGAGGCCATTACTCAAACAGGGACCCATGTTTCACACACATAAACTACTAACAAATAATATAAGGAAGTTTTAGTCGTTTTTAAAAAACAACTTACAAACAACATTTGAAATGTAACACTAAATTTCAAGTATGAAATAAATGCCTTTATTATAGGTATACCTAAACACGATGAGCGAAGTGTATTGCCTTTCTAATAGCCCTATCATCAATTGATAAGATATTAAGGGGCTTCTTCACCACCCATTGATTGGTCTTAACTCACGGTTAAATGTGATGCCGTCTCTATTTGTTTTGTTCGAATAGACGGAGACGGCATCACATTTAACCGCCAGTTAAGACTAATCAATGGGGTATGTGACTTGTTCGTACTAAATAAAGTCCACTTTACAATTTAATAAAAGGCAACGTAGCGCAGCGCACGTCTTACCATTTCTTTATACTCACGCAGTACCCGATAAAACAAGATATCGATCAATCCAGCGATTTTATTAACACCATAAATTTCCGAAAATTATTTCTCGCCGAACGAAATTGAGGGTCCAACGAAATTGCCTTATAATATTGTAACCAAATAAATTATAGTTCCTTGAGTATGAGTGCTTGTAGCGAAAATATGCGTTGCATTATACTTTATATGGAAAGTAACTACGTACGTTGTACTTTACCATAATCATGTGTTTGGAATCTTTGGTTGGCGGATTGAATTATTATTGTTAATTCTTGCTGTTTATGTATGTACCTTTAAGTACTGTGGTAAAATACGATCCAGCCATATTTGACGACCGGATGGCCAAGTGGTTAGAGAACCTGACTACGAAGCTTGAGGTTCCGGGTTCGATTCCCGGCTGGGGCAGATATTTGTATGAATAATATGAATGTTTGTTCTCGGGTCTTGGATGTTCAATATGTATTTAAGTATGTGTTTATCTCTATAAGTGTGTTTATCCGTTGCCTAGTATCCACAGCACAAGCTTTGCTTAGTTTGGGACTAGGTCAGTTGGTGTGAAGTGTCCCATGATATTTATTTATTTATTTATTATTGACGGCAATATGACCTGATTAGTAATCATTTATTCGTGACAAAAAAGGTGAAAAAGTACGAAATACAAGAATAAATAATAATAAGTACCTAATACAAACAAAACAAAACAATTATATAAAAAACACAAAATACCAAAAAAACCTAAACGAGAAAAAAAATAGTAATAAATAAAATAAAAACTACTCCAGACCCGTCCGCATCGTACTTGGCCCAAAGTCCCAAACGTACCCATCACCCCAGCGGCATTGCCTCGTTGTATGGCCAACGAGACCCGCTGGACGAAGTACTTTATTACTTATTTATTTCAATAGCATTAAAAGTCAAAAATATCCGAAAATCTACATAATTTTTGGGGTTCGTATCGGGCGGGTAAGAAGTTGTGTGTCAAGAGTTGCGGTTCGCTGCTGGATCCGTCCGGGAGGAAGAGCAGAGCTTGGGCTTTGCATCCTGGGCATCGGATTTCCTTGGCCAATCGATCCCAATTTTACCCGAATAAAAAATATTATATTCGAATATTAGTTTATATTCGAACTAGCTTGTTGCCCTTGACTCCGTCCGTGTAGGATTCGTTTATCGCTATCCCGCGGGAACTATGCAATTTTTTGGGATTGAAACTATCCTATGTCCTTTCCCGGGACTCAAATAATTATATATATTATCAGTGGTTTAGATATTATGAGGTAACAAACAAACAAAGAGGCTTACAAAGTTTCGCATTGATAATATTAGTGAGATGGGATGTATATCTAAAGTAGAACCATTTTATTTTTATTTTAGACAACGTGGCCGAATGAAGTCACAAAAAACTGATTTCAATTTTCGATTGCAATTCACATTGCGGTTTAGTAAGAGGCGTTTTCTGCACGTTATCGGGTTTAGCTTTACGTAAGAGTCGGTTGTCATCGATTACAACCTTTGCGCGGCTGGCTGCTGCGGGCGCTGCGTGCGACACGCCTCGACGCCGCAATGCAGAGTCCGATATTAAAAACAGGGAATCCAGTGAATAATAAGGCTCTGCTTATGTTTTTCTAGTGTAATCGTTTCGGTAGCATGAATCAGTGGTCTCGATCGATCACTTTAATCACACGAATTACGTTAGCAATGCGTCTCCGCAATAATGTAAATCAGCCACAAGTTACGTCTTTACTATCAGGCTTTGCAGCTCTGCGGCTATGCTTAAAAACTTTATATAAGTTTTTTTTATAGTGTTCACTCCAGTACGTAAAATTAAAGTAGGTACACCTAGTGCCATCTACGAAGACGCGTGATTTTGTCCAAATTAGCCATTAATGATATTCTAAAAAGAACCACGGCACGCGTCATCGTGAATGACTACCTATAAGTCCTATATTAAACTCTTAATGTTCTCTTCTCTCGCTGTCTCTGCTCTCTTATGCTGACTTGGGACTATTTCGTGATTATTTGTAACTGTTTTTCTTTTTCTTCGATTTGTAATTTAACGAACAAATGCTTTATTTTTTGTCTTTATTCTTAATTTCAATCATTTTGCTATTTTTTTTATCGTTAGCTTTTTTCTGACGGTAAGTACTTGTTTATTGTTTTATCATAAGAACCAAACATTACCTACCGAAGGATACGTGTACCAAATTTTGAGACCATTTGACCACGGAAAATTAGTAAATAAGAACTAGTGCTTTTATTGACGGAAATGTATGAGGTGTAGTTAAATAAAAGCTTGTCGCAACTGTACTACGCTCGTATGTACTGACTTACTGACCTATCTCTTAACATTAATCATCACCATAGCAGCCTTTAATTCGCCCGGCTTCTACGATATTATGAAGGTAGAAAGTTTAGTCAAAATAGTTCAATTGAATCACTAGTCGAGGAAGAAAGCTATGCTATAAATATCTGTTAAGATATCCAGCTGGACTTAGTTTTCAAAGCAATCTCCTACTGTTCTTAATTTCCTATTAGCGTTGCAGCACTGGCATTTAGTTGAACTACTTTGAAAATCTTGGCACCCATAAATTACTCACACTCGCATGAAATCCTTACTGGTACCAAGAATTCACTCAGTCCGATACAATTAAATTCCACTAAAATGCCAGCGCTGTTTCTCTAAACAAAACAATAAACTTCGATTGTGCTTCAGTTCATGACAAAAGCAAGTTTAGTGGAAGTTATACATATTTGACCATTGAAGACAGAGCTGAGATTAGGTATATTATCATTAAAAGGGATGTTTGTAGTAAATGTAACTGCAAAATAATAATTTATTGATAGAATAATATAAAAGTTAGATACAATAAATAAAATAAAACTAGATTAAAATTAAATAAACTTAAACTATAATAAATCTAGAAATAGCTCCTGCGGCATGGTACCAAAAGATGCTGGCAGCAGTTCCTCGCTGGATCGTAAGACTGATGCGTTGAGCGAGGAATCTGCCAGCTTTTCGGAATCCAGTGGTATCTCTGAGTCTCTTCGTTTATACGGGTCACTTACATTATAGGTATTTATTTACTTACCGTCAAATTATACATAATAATCATCTTAGCCTATATACGTCCCACAGCTGGGCACTGGGCTCCTCTCAGAATGAGAGGGCTTGCGCTGTAGTTCCCACGGCCCTGCACGGATTGGGAACTCCACATGCACCGTTGAGTTGCTTCGCAAGTGTATATAAGTTCCTCACGTTGTTTTCCTTCATCGTAATGCTCATGGTGGATTTCAAATGCAATATCGCACATAAATTCCAAAAAAAATATAGGCCCGAGTTCGGCTTTGAACCCACGATCTTCTACCTGAGAGGCCATTAGTCAAACCACTAGGCTACCAAGGCTTTTTAAGAATTATAACATGCTTAATTGTGTAATAATAACACATTTTCAATTTATTCGTGTTTAGTTGTATAATTGATTTCTCCTACAAATAAAGAAACAGGGGTTGATTCGAAACATGTAGGGAATACTCTACTTTCAATACGTTAGGGTCTGGTATATTTTTACTAAGTATCATTAGTTATTACTATTATACTTGAGTCTAACGGTAGTTTTAAAGCGAATTGATATACCACCGTCCCACTTGAATGGTCGGCTAAGTATGACTTCGATTGTCCAATTAAGGCGCCCAGTGCAAATAGCTGCGCCCACGCATCGCATTCTTCAACATCAGAGATCGACTAGATGCATTTTCCCCTTTTTTGGAAATCTTATTGCAGTCTATACTATAAAATTCTCAAGAAGATATCTGATAAGTTGATAACTTAAAATATCGAAGGACCTTCAGTTTAATAAATTGATTCTAAGCTTTTTGATATGAATAATTATTTTTCAGATTATTTAATAATTTGTGTTAATTACAAAACTACTTACCCACATAATTTATTGAATCAGGCGTTACTTTGCGGAGGTCCATATCAATTAACTAAAATCATTAATTTCTTTGCTCAACCGCGCCCTTATGATAGCTAAGTTTATGCAAGATATGCGTGTTCATACAGTTCCTCCACCTCCACACTGTAAGAACACACACAAATCACACAAACCCATCTATCACCACAATAGACTGACGCGTTTCGAACTCAATCAGAGCTCATCTTCAGAGCAACACAACCAACCGTAAGTTATTAGTGACCCTGACTACGAAGCTGGAGGTTGCGGGTTCGATCCCCTTAACGGGAAAATATTTGTACGATGAATAAGAATATATTATTTTAAGCATATATTTATCTATGTATATGTAGTATCTAACATCCAGCAAGTCCGACTCGCACTTGGCCGGTTTTTCTTTTTTTAAACAGTGAAAATAGCCTAGCGTTGGTAACGACCGGCGTGCGGTTGCGCAGCAGCCGGGGGCGCGCGTGGCCTGTCGATGATTTATCAATAGCCGGCCCGCGATCACCGCACGACGCCCGTCCACTCTTCCTGACCGAGCCCAAGGGACGAGTGGCTGCGATTGTCGACACTGGACACTTGTTCCAAAATTTTACTAAAAGTCATAAGCGTAGTTTAGACTAGCAAGAAAAGTCGTGCAAGTTGCGTTAAATTGCGGCGCTTGATTGACCATTAAAAATGTAGGTAATTCATCTTGCACGATTTTCCACTCTAGATTTATATATTAAAACGTATCGACTGCATGAACTTTTAGATTTTTCGATTTAGTGATTTGTTTGCAAAATATTCAACTTTAGTGCAAATTTTCATTAAAATCGAGCGTTCCCCCTCTAAAATCTAAACCGGTGGGTGGAAAATTTTGAAAAAATTCAGGGTGGTAGTGAGTATATATATCAAACTTACAAGGAAAACTATAATAGTTAAGTTTTCATGAGAATTATTAGTAGTTTAAGAGTAAATAGCAGCCTAAGGTATAAAACATACCTACCTAAATTTGGAATATTCCGTACAAAAAATGAAATCCTTAGAAAAATATTACTTAATTTTTTAAAATGGCTACGGAACCCTATTTCGGGCGTGTCCGACACGCTCTTGGCTGGTTTAAAATGTAGAGTCTAAATTGTACGAGTTCAGCATAGTTACCGTCGCAAATTACTAATGATAACACATTTATTAATCTAAATGAAACATCAGTGCTCCGCATATTTTTCCCGCTCTTATCTCGTCACTTGCACCATCGCCATCCCGTTCTGTCCCTTCTGTCCCCTCCCTCCCCTCCACGGGGCCTAGTTGCGCACGCGTCGACCACGCCCTGCCTCCGCGTGTTAAATATATCATAGGTCATCTAGTCAGGTTTGTCCGGCTTGCGATTTAGCTGAACATAGGAGCTTGAGGGAAAAGCGGTGTTGGCTTTTGTACTTACCTTATATCTATGGTCTTGGTCTGATTAGGTAGGAGCTACATAAATAAAGTTAGGTTTACTAGTCTGGACGTATAATGTTCATAGGATGAAACAATTGTTACTGTGGTTACTTTTTGTACACATCGACTCATAACTGGCATATACATACTGATTACAGATATAACCATAACACATTGGGATCGGTGAATCTGAATAAAAGCCTATAACAAAAAACCTACAAAATCGAAACAAATGCGTATTTCTGCGTGAGAACTTAATCCACGTACTTATTTCTAACCAAGATCTCTGTTTCAATCTTTCTCTGACAGTCAACTGACTCACAATAAACCAATGCTGTAAAATCGCCAACTCTTTCTTTATCTGTGGAGTGGTCATAAAAAGGGGCATATCGACAACCGATACCATCGCTCCGTGAATTACTGTCGGGCTCTTAAGCTCCCATTATTCCTGGTTAACGCGCAAGTAGCTGTACTGGATATGATGCCGCATTGATAAAGATAAATCCAAAAATCTAATGGGATTCGAAATGAGGATAAGATCGGTGTTTCATGCCACTGAATCCAGCCAGCCAACCCACCCAACCAAGCCACCAACGGAGATAGAATTTGGCACGTGAGAAGAAGAATAATTTGCATAATATAATAAGAATAAGCAATAATTTGGTAGTCATTTTAATACCATAAAATTATCTTTTTACCGAGAAGTCAACGATTTGACTAATTTCAGTGACTTAATTTAACGATTAGAATGTCTCCTGTCTCCAGAATAGAGATGGGTAGCTCACGAATGATATACACAAAAGAGCTATATCAGTTCGCTGAACTGTATCACTCTTTATATTACTTCAAATCTAAATGACGATTTCAATACAGATAATTGTAACTGTCATTTTTGTAATTTATGATGTATTATATTGAATGAATAAATAAACTAAACGAATGTAAGTATCATCTTATCATTTAGCTCACTTGCACAGACTCTTATTTTGCCTTAGATAATGCGATGATGGCTGACAAAATTCTTATGTTAAGTAGATGTCATGATCTAACATTTGTCATTTATTGTCAAACCATATATCATCCAAGTACATCGTATACAAGTTACAACCATGAAAGTGATTTGAGAAAATGAATCAATGAGCAATAAGACAATAATGTTACGTTTCGTTGACGAGTGAGTGATATATATATATATATATCTCAGTGAGTAAATGATACATCAATCTTCTCTTTTAAGTGATAAGTTTTTCCCATTTCTACTCCAGAATAGACGAGCGTTGTGTTGGGATAAAGAGTCAGTTTACCCAAAAGAAGCCGTGGTGGCCTAGTGGTTTGACCTATCGCCTCTCAAGCAGAGGGTCGTGGGTTCCAACCCCGGCTCGCACCTCTGAGTTTTTCGAAATTCATGTGCGGAGTTACATTTGAAATTTACCACGAGCTTTGCGGTGAAGGAAAACATCGTGAGGAAACCTGCACAAACCTGCGAAGCAATTCAATGGTGTGTGTGAAGTTCCCAATCCGCACTGGGCCCGCGTGGGAACTATGGCCCAAGCCCTCTTGTTCTGAAAGGAGGCCTGTGCCCAGCAGTGGGACGTATATAGGCTGGGATGATTACCCAAATTCCTATTGAGTGAAAAGGTTTAAAACTTATTCTTAGCTTGTCTAATAGGGTAGTGTCAGTGTCCTGAGTAAAAGCATATTATTATAATAAAAAAGATGACATAGATAAAGCGCGTCAAAGTTCAGTAGCGGGAGCCCGTGGCGTCACGTTAGAATAATTAGTGAAAGCCGAGGAAACTGAATCACGGTTCAGGGTAGAACCCTTTCATAATCAATTTCGTTATGATTTCTTTGGCAAATGGATTCACGTGATTCAATTTCCTTGACTGTACCAAAGCGTGACGTTGTAGGCATATATTTTTGTTAAATTGACAAAAGAAAAAAAGGGCCCCATATTTTGTCACTGACGGACTAACTGGATTTTTTTAAGAATCTGCTCCCTTGAGATATATATTTTTTAACTGTCGACAAATTAAATGGAATCTGTAAGTCGACACGTTTTTCGGATCTAGCCGGTTCCAGTCCGGCCGCAATCTCCGCCTAGCCATTATTTTGTAGCTTCGGCGAGACTAATGGGCTATCAGTGCTATAATTCAGCGGGTCTCATTGTCCAAGATCGCACTCTCGCCCTATCTATAACGCGGTGACAAATTTATTAATGTCGGACATTGTGCCCCGGTTCATTAGTATCCCGTTTAATTTGATGCGGTGCCGCCGGCGGCTCTTTGACTGTTTTTGTTACGGTTATCAACGGCTTTTTATGCCACTAATTTAGTAAATCATGCTGAGATACTTCGGATAGTTCTTAAAGTTCATGAGTTTCGCGATATTTACTTATTTGTTTTAAGAAAAACGCGTAATTGTATGTTTTCCTTTATTTCGTGCGACAATTTTTCGTATTGCCTATGCTGACGTGTAATATACCTAATATTAGTTCCAAGTAAAAAAAAAACATCAAATATAGGTCGGACTCGCGCCGAGGGTTCCGTACAACTTTAAAAGCCAGCAAAAATGATTGAAATTCATAATATTTGTATGAAGAACGAAGTTATTTTTTGCAAGTCAGTGATTTCCGGAATTATTCCTTAGGTATGTAGGTACAGTCAACCAATTTCCTTCCTAGGCCACCACAGAATCTTGTTATTGTGACATTTACGTCGTCCAATAAGCATTGCTATAGACAAATCAAAATTATTTACCATGGCAAGGTTCTATACTGGCCTAAAATCAAATTGTTCATTTGTTTTTTCTTTAATATTGCGACTTGATACTAGTTTTAGAGAAAAAGGTCCAAACAGAGAGTCAAATACACAGATAGAGCAATGAACAAAAAGTTTACACTGTAAAGATATTTTTAGTTGTGGTTTAATTTAACATTTAAATTAAATATTGTAACAAATTTAGATACATAATGCACCAAGCACGCGTGTTTCACGAACGCTCAGAACTTGTCAGATTAATTATCAGCTAACACACTGATTTTGCATAATAACCAACCTTTTTAAGCGCTGAAACCAATCACAAAAAGCTCCTACCCACTTTCTACTTGTCGGCGTCAACCGATTGCACAACTTTCGGACTGGTACCAAATTATTAATGTAGGTATTCCCAAATTTAATTCATAACCAATATTAGATAACGTCAAAAAACTCGTTACGGTATTGCAAGGCCATCGAAAGTAATTAGTGGCAAGGTAGACCACCTCGGAGACAATTTTTAAGGTTTCTCTGCCAAGGACGGTATGTGAGAATTTTACTTTTTTTTAAATGCACCCGAGAACTTGTCTGCGGTTTTCCGTATAAAATTCGCAGGGTTTCTTACGGTGTCCTTTTTGAATAAACAAGAGGAGCTGAGCAAGTGGATAATTTAAATACCTACAAGTACAAGCCAGATTAAATACAGAATGTTAATAAATCTGATCATTTCTTAAGAAAAAACGGGAATACCTACACCGATTTTAACTTACTGTTATTAAAAGGTAACTAAGCAAGAATTTACATCCTCCACGCTTTGTTGTATATCGTAACCGACCCGCCTAACCTACTGCCTGCTACCTGCCTCCATTACTGAGAAAAGTTCCAAATTCAATACCGCAATCGAAACCGCAATGGTCTATTTTTGACACGCTCACCAGTCGATAAACACCGTACGATCAAACTGTTTTACAAAAAGAAAGAAGGGACACTTCTTTGCAAATATTTAATCAGACAGAACTCCTGCTCCAGAACAGAACTCCTCCGGGCACTCGGGTAATAATTCTCAAGGTATTAACGTACACGACAGTTTTTTTTACTTAACATTCCTGGAGTAATACTTAGCTTCACATATGTCTAGATTTAAGAACATACTGTTCGAAATTATACAAAATTCATGTTGATGAAAGTTTTTTCAATCTGTAGGCATTTTTGTCCTAAAACAATAAGAAATAGGTAGCGCCGCATGCAACGCAGAGTTTGAATAAAACTAATAGAAGTAGTGTACCTTGAAGTACCTATAGAATTTATTTTAGCCACCATAAAAGTTATTAAATCACAAAATAGTTAATCGATTAGAGTTCCGGAGGTGAAAAATACTTTGTAGGTGACAAATTCCACAGTGTCCGCTCTTTACGCATCATTTTCTACTCTTACAACAATTTTATCGGGTAAAATCGAAAGTGCAAGGTCTGATGTGCTAAATAGAAAAAAAAAACGATGAGTAGTCGATACAACAATGGGCTCGGGTAGTAGGAAGTATTGTGGTTTGTCATCATACCTGACAAAAAACGATCACGAAGTTTATGTTGCGTGAAATTGGAACACTTTTTTCACAGGTATGAAAACGCACCTCTGAGGAGCTTGGCACAGGCTAGCACCGGCACCGGCCTAGTGACCAGTCGAGGTATTCAATTTAGTACCATGGTAACAGAAACAACCGAACTAGGTAAGGTAACATCGCATTTGATAAAAAAATATTCTGCTTGTGAAGTGAAACCTGACATGGCTGCTTGGAATAAGTCCCTAAATACACTATGAATGAAGACCTCATTGTATGTAGGGAGCCTCCTCCATAATTACGAAAATATTTCTATATAGTACCTACCTATAAGGTAAAAGTGAGTGGGGTGTTGGAGGTTGTAAGACCAGTTATGTCTGCGTTAACTGTACCAATTATTTAAAAAACAAATCAACATTAAACTTTGGTTGCTACCGGGAAGTGGCCATGTCGAGGCGAACTTCCCTTTGAATTAGAACCCTATCGTGACTCTGCATTTATATAACTAATTATCTTATGAGATTTTCTTGCGGTGTTCTTACAACTACTGGGACTGCAGGGTCAAGTCCAGTCAAATCAATACATTTATCATCATCATCAGCCGGAAGACGTCCATTGCTGGACAAGACAATTCGCCATTTGCATCCACCGGTTGTCCGCAACTCTGATGATGACTTCAATCCACCTAGTGATGGCCTGTTATCACTTCGTCAGGACTTTTCTCTCCCAACGTTTATCTGTGTAACCGATACATTATGACAATTTATTATGTTATTACATCGCATACAAGCAAAGATGACCTAATGGATACTGCTAATATAAATAATGCATGATTATGGTAATCGTTTACCTATGGAGCTGGTCAGGTGTTTCGAAAATGTAAGCCTTCAGTTACTTGTTTTTTTTCGGTTACTTTTCTCCATCAATGAACTGATAAGATCTCGTCCGCGTAGGCGTTAGGCATATGGCAAAACATGTTTGGTTTCATTAAAACGTTTTGTTGTAGAAAAATAATGAAGAATTTTAATTAGATTACGAATAATCAAGGTTGCAGCAGCCTTGACTGTTAAAGAAGTTTTACAGATTAGGTAGGTACTCGTCGTTATATCAAACATTATTTATCATCATTATTGTTAATGGATTTTACATAAAGCTTTTAACACTTAAACAGGTTTGTACTGGCACCTAATAGCATACCGAACTATTCTTCAAAATCTGCCTTCCGTGTCTCCAAGGTCAACCCGCCTCCAAGCCTTATCGGGGGGTAAAAAATGTCCACAAAAAATGTCGCCAACGTAATTATCCGGTCAAGCGTGTAATCCACTAGAGCAATCGAAAGTGTCTGGATGAGTGACAGGTATTTGCAAAGACGAGGCAAGGTCAGCTTGTTGTCTGAAAATTTTACGTTTGAGAGTTGTGACATTTGGTGTTACTGCTCTAATTAAAAACAAAAAGAACTGTTTGTGGTAAGTCGATTCTATTTTGCCGCGGAATAGAGTTGAGCGGGCCATTCACTCTGCTAACTGTATCCATTATCACTATACCTATACTATGTCAATATGTAGACACATCAGACCAATCAAAAATGTTTATCAATGAGTACAATTTACGACAATTCCCGTTTAAATTAGGCCATGTTACGCGGCAAATAAATTATTTAAAGAAGGAAAGATATAAAAAATCATTTATCCGTGACATATTATTACACAAGGAAGAAAGATACAACAAAAAAATTACGTATCACGGACACGAAATTGTCCTAAAGCCAGCAGGGCTACTACGAAACCCGAAACTCGAAGTTCGTGTCTTGCGGTCCCTCTGACACTTACTGTTTTAGTACGAGAGCGAGAGGGACGGCATGATACGAACTTCGAGTTTCGAGTTTCGTAGTAGCCCTGCAGTTCAGTTCCAATAACAGCCAGTGTTCAAATGATTAGTTTGTAAAAAGTAAATTTCACTGTTAACTGAAGCAGATCAGGATCCCGCTGAGCATCTTAACTTAACGCCGTCATTAACGATGTCTTTGGATAATAAACGAGGCGTAGCAAGCAAAGAGTAAAAGACCAAAAGCTCTTGCCAACTTTTTTTTAAACGCACAACAAAAATGTCTAATTGAGATGATTCTTGAACTTCATGTTGGTTCAAATAAAACTATATTCCTGCGATGGCTTGACGGTTGTACCAATGAAAAAAAAGAGTCCAAATCTTCCCAGCAAACAACTTTATTTCATTCACTTTTGTTATGGATAATTTTTAGTAAAGAAAATTCACTTTTCCGTAAAAAAATCGATGACTTTTTCTTTCTTACAAACAATTTCCTGACAATTGCATATGCAAGAAAAAAGAAAAGCAAATAATCGACGCCGATCTGAAGTGATGCGCTTACATATTATACATATTTGGCAATTGATATTTAATTACTTATGTTGTGTATGTATGTTATGGTTATGTAGCTTAGCTTTAGATTTTTTGCTGGAACAACCCTCAACATTCTTCCACAATAACAAGGTGACTTTACTTATTTCATGGCGCTTATAATTATTGTATTAAAAGCAACTCATTGTCCATTTGGCGTCATGACTGGTCATCGAGCAAAATCCCCGGAAGTTTTGTTACATATTATTACAGCAAAAATGAGTTAATAACGTTGTATACTTTAATTTATTGCTTTCAAAAGCAGTAAAACGGTTAAATGACTACGCTGTGACCTTCTGTGAACTGCGCATTTACTCCAATTTCGACGTTCTTGTGTGCACAGGGTCAGTAATTGGTATCCTACAAAATTAACGCGTTTTGCAAAAAGTGATCAATATTACTGTTGTTTTACTAGGTATAACTTTTTAAAAACGTTAACGTTCTTGGGTGCACTTGCCGGAGTTTGAACCAGCTCCTTTAGAGTCCGCACGATGAAGTTAAGAAATGCGGGAATCCCGGCTAATGAATAAGACAAACTTACACACACAAGGAAGGGAAGGGTTATTGGGAATAAATGTATTATTTGGTGTTTTTTTTGTGGCAATTTTTTTTTTTTTCGTTTTTGAAAATCTCAGGTAAGTAGTTTTCGTTGAGAAAATTACGGCACATAAAAAAAAATTGGCAAGAGTTTAAGTAAGTAGTAATTGGAGTTTGGTAGTAATCTCATTACCATTCCAGCCTATATACGGCCCACTGCTGGGCACAGGCCTACCTTCAGAATAAGAAGGCTTGGGCCGTAACTCCTACGCGGGCTCAGTGCGGAACTTCATACACTATTTCTTAACGATGTTTTCCTTCACCGTATCAAATGTAATTTTGTACATGATTTTAGAGAAACTCAGAGATGCGAGCCCGTATTTAAATCCACAATCCTCTGCTTGAGAGGCCATAGGCCAAACTATTAGGCGACTATAATATACGGCTGTGTATCTGTTAGTAGGTAGTTTAAGTCTGTTTACAAAATTGTTACAAGCTTCAATCTGCAATAATTCATTACATCGACCATACAATTAGTTTTATGAATGAAAATGTTAAATGGAAGTGCAGGCACATCATGAATCAGCTATTCTATTGCAGCTTGTCTTTGAGCTAGCAATTGCACATCGCACTAATAAGCGATAGTAATTGCGTCTAATCATGGTTGTACATACAGTGTTGCAACGAAACTGATTCTATATATTACTATCATGGTGGCCTACCATCAATGTATGTACGACATGTCTTTCCTGGGTAGAATTTGTTATGGTGGCCATTTTATGTCTGATTTATTGGAGCAGTATAAATTTATAGACTCTTCTCGACGAAGAGTAGCTACCAAAGCCACAGCGTACTCTAAAGCCGAGTTTAGACTTGCAAGAAAAATCGTGCAAGTTGCATTACATCAAGAGGCCGTAAAGCCAATGAGTAGCGGTCAATTGAGCGCCGCAATGTAATGCAACTTGCACGATTTTTCTTGCAAGTCTAAACTCGGCTTTATACATACAGAGGCGGTATTGTCTAACGCGCTTGCAATCGCATTCACCATTTCTTTCTACCCACGCCCTATATCGTGCGATAGAAAGAAATGGTGGGAACGTTAATATTAAACGATAAGACCTTTGGTTGTTGAATCGATCATTTGATCCGCAAATTCCACTAATAACGCATTATTAACGATTCAGTAAAAACACATCAGCCCATAAAACGTCTTTGAAGCTTTGTACAACAACACTTAAGTCATAAATAAAATCAAAAGAATCAACAGGCCACATATGGCAACTGACATCTTCTACTCAATTCCAGAATCGTATTTTGTCCAATAATTTCTGTCTACTCTAGTGATATAAATAATCATAATCATAAGAGCCCAAAAAAAAGTAAGTAAACTTTTTCTTTACAGCAAATCGGATTCATATTGTATCAACCTAACCCAGGGTAGGCAGTGAACGTCCTGGGACCAATGCCCCAACTGTGAGTTTTCCGACAGATACTCAGTTCTTAAACAGAATCAGGTACATACTTACCCGAAATATATAGTTATATACCTTAATTTTATTAGTCTACTACTTCCAAGTAATGAATTGAAATAAAAACCAACAGGGCACAATATACTTATACACGGTTCTATTATTTGCTTTGAGTCGGGCTGCACTGTCACGCACGGGTAGCCGCGACCTTGCTTCTGATCCTGCGCGATGTGACTTGCAAAAGTCCGAATCGCAGACTCTCCGCTATTTTTGATGCCCGTTACCTTGCCTGCCGAGGTGACTTCTTGCCTCAACTTTGTAAAAACTTTGCCAGGGCGGCACGTACGCCTTTACTTAAAAATTACGACATAACTTAGCGTACAGAATCAAGGTATTCTAAGTCAAAGTCAAAATATCTTTATTCAATTTAGGCTATAACAATAGCACTTATGAATGTCAAAAAAAAACTACCACCGGAAAAACAAGAATCCGTCAAGAAACTGAACGATACACTTTTTTAAACAGATTTACAATATTATTAAATTACATCTACTCGTATACATATATAATTATGATCTATACTATAATCTATATGATCTATAAGTATCTCAAAAACGGCGTAACCGATTTTAATGAAACATCCATCCAAGAGCGACCGCAAGGAAACTCGTAAAAACAGGTTCGAAATTAGTCCATCCGTTTGAGAGCTACGATACTACGGACAGACAGACAGACTCTTTTTGCTTCGGGGTTAATAGCTTGTTGGAAACAGTGTTATTATGATCATCATCATGTCAGCCGAAAGACGTCCACTGCTTGACATAGGCCTCCCCCAAGGTTCTCCACTCAGACCGGTCTTGTGCTTTTCGGATCCACCGCGATCCCGCGATCTTAACCAGGTTGCGATTATGATCATGACGCGTGCAAAAGATTTTAAATTAGCTATTCCAATGTGCAATATTACCATGTTGCATTGATATTACATTATCGTCTCTATAAAGGTTTATTAATGCATACTTATCTAACTTCCAATTTAGCTCAAGACCTCGCATCGCACCCGCTAACGATACCACTGAGTTGGAACCCCAAGCCAATAAGGTAGTATTCTGCCACCGTAGCTGATAAATCACACAGTTTTATGACGACAGTAACCAATAAACCTATTTGTCCGCGGATGGATACATAATCGACCGGCGTTTGGCAGATATGGATCCTTAAATCAAATTTTCTTTGTAAAACAGTTGACGGCAGAATTACACCGTAATTCGATGGAAAAGGGATCAAATTGTTTCTTTCGATATCAAGTAACTCCATTCTGAGGTTAATAATGGCAAAATGGTAGTAGTTTTACGAGGGCTCGCTTGTTTGTGTGACGGATGAGCTATAAATATTACCGCAGGTTTTGATACTAACTAGCTCATGCCACACGTGTTGCGTAAAACAAAGTTAGCGTGGAGTCAATACTAAAAGATTGACAGGACATAATATATTATATTTAATCCTAGCCCTACTAATATTATAAGTATGAAACTAAATCTGTCTGCTTGTCCGGGCACCGATTTAGTTGAAATTTGATATGAAAATAGTTTGAAACCCCGGAAAGGTCAAAGGATAGTTTTAATCATAAAAAATCGTATAGTTCCCGCGAGATAGTGATAAAGGATTTCTTGTCGCGGGCAGAAGCTAGTTAAATATAAATTTTGTGTGTTTTTTCTTACGGACCAAAACCAGTGATAAAAAAGGTGCGTTACCTATTGGATTTTGTTTAACATATTTTACTTTCAAATAAGTAGGGGTACATTTATATCTCTTAAACGACTATTAGAAAGTTTAATGAAACATAAATCGGCGGCCACTAAGTGCCGTTTTTCATAAGCTACGTTAATTTCATTCACTCCACAAAAATTGAAGATATACGTCAGCTGAGCGCGGTCACACAAGAAGTCGTGACTCCGCGAGCACCTAATCCGTGACCCCGCAGACAAATCGAGATGAATTGCTCGAGCACCGAGCACTCTCTGCGATATGTGCTTCATGAGCATTTCAAAACCGTGAGTCAGTTAGGAAAGCGTATAAAATCGACTATTTGCTACTGTCTGCAACTATGCGATCATATTGCACCATAGATGTAACACGATATCCTAAGAACAGTGTTTATTTTATACAACTGGGTAGTCCAGTGGTGAAAGTACCTGATTACGAAGCTTGAGGTTCCGGGTTCAATCCCTGGTCGAGGCAATTTTTGTATAAAAAATATCGAAAATACAAACTGAAACACAGATGCACAGAAAAACCAGAATAAGAGACCAGCGCTGGGAATCGAACCCAGGTCCTCAGCATTCCAAAATTTGGACAAAACAAAACAAAACACAAAACACAACAAAATTTGGGGTTGAAATAAAAAATACAAAAATACTCCAAAAACCAATCTTAATAAAAATATTAATGTTTGTTTTCGAGTCTTTTGTGCTTAATATGTTTTTAAGTATGTATCTATTTATGTATATTTTAGCTGTTGCCTATAATACAGCTTTGTTTACTTTGGACTAGGTCAATTGTTGTAGAGGGTCTTGTGATAATTTATTTATTATTTTGTTTTAGGTTACACACTATCAAATATTTAAAATTTTAAACGCACCGCATGGCTTGATGGCTGTTAATTTTAATAATATCCGAAACTTACCAAGATACTGTTTCTACCGGGGATTAAATTGAGCGAAAACTTAAAGCCTTTCAGACAAGTGCACAAGGGAAACATCCCCGCAATATCAATCAACATCAAATCGGATCTTTTAATACAGCGGACAGCGATGGACGGTTTACCTCAATTAAGAATGTCAGCACTCAAGTTTGGACTGAGATTTTATACAGGATTAACGGGATGCAGAACTGGTGTTGGGGTTTCGCAAAGTAAAAGATTCTTCTGGGCGATCGTTATAACTTTTTGTATTATTGATTTTGTTTGATGATTGTCAGTATCCTTGCTTTTGATAAATACTGCTGATGACCATATCGGTAGCAAGAATTATGGTTAAGAAAGAATTGCTTTGCCTATTTTGAAAAAAAAAAGGTTTTATTAGTCTTTTTATCTTTGCTCGTTTATTTGGTCACTCCGAGAAAGACTGTAACATGAAATGGTAAGTGTTTCTGAGAATTTATATCTCTTTAATTCGTCTCAAGGTGGAGGTGAAGGGTAATCAATTAAACGGTCACTCATTTGCCCTCGGAATTAAGAAACTTTCTGTGTAATTATGTGAGATAGAACAGGTAAATATGTAAGGGAATTAATATAAGGTACATGCATCTGTGAACCTGTAAAAGGAGAGTTTTAATTGCCCTATAGTTAAAATAGCCATTCTCTAGCCTAAAAAATAACAAAAAGTTCATCATCGTCATCGTCTTGGCTTTTATACATCCCATTGGTGAGCAGAGGGCTCCTTTCGAAATACAAGGGTTAAATCAAAGTGACATAATATATTTTTTTGGTTAAATTGGGAATTAAGAATTAATACCTGAATGTAATCTGCCGCTGGTTATTGGATTATATTAAATTCGAAATTTCGAGTTGACGGAATTTTCAAAATTAAACTTTTTTTATAGTATTGGGACTAATGGACAATATAAATAACGGTCATTTGGTATTACGTAATTTTCTCAGGAATAAACAACTTTTTTTACTGTAATCTGTGATATACTTAATCACGAACAGTAATATAACAGCATACATAAGAAGTTTCTGGAAAAGTCTATGTTGTCTATTCCCCATAACCGCACTGTATCGTAATGTTGGTAAAACGATACTGCAACCAGTTACTTTTTTTTTCTTAATTCGTACGTTCGGACAGGCTAAGGTGCAGCCAGTTACATATTTTATATGGTTTTTATACATAATAAAAACTTTCCGAACATAATCCATAGCCTGCCATGCCAACATAAGTAACGCATATTTTTAACATCGTCACAGGCAAGTAAACGTTAATAAAAAACAAAATTTAACTTAGACAAATTTTGACATTTTCATATTTCTCACTTGTTTATTGTTTTTTACCTTCTCTTTTTCGTTTTGCCATATTTTTACTAAAGTATACTTTTCTCTAATTTTGTTATGTATTAATATGAACCCAGGCGAAGAAAAAGTATTGTATGCAACGTTGTTATAAGTAAGTCAAAAAAAGCTCGTGACGTCTTTTTCTTACGATGTTCGCTAGAGCTCACATCGTAACTCACGCCACTCACCTATTTTGAACCCTGTTATACGTCTGTTGCATAAAATACTATTACAGGATTATTGTAAAATAAGCCTAACTTAAACTTGGTCTAATTAATAGAGTTCCACCGAAAATTATACTATACCAAAGCATCATTACGTACTTCGTCCATTGTGCTTTTATATTTTATGGATTTTGGCACGTTATAATGCGCATAATCTTATGTGACACTTCGATTCTTCGTCTCCTACGGAGCAATGAAAGCACACCCAATAATTACTCGAATGACCTTACGTTTTGTTAACACTCTATATTAAAGAGCAAGAGCAACCTGCCTGGCGAGGACCCAAAGTTTTGGGTAATTCATTACCAGTCGCCCCGTAATGAGTAGTGACAAGAGCAGCGATGTATGACACGCGTTAAAATATGAACGATTGGCTCCGATCGAGCACATTCCACGTCATTTTACGACACACTTACATGTTTACATGCGTGTAATTTTTTATGGGTGCGGTTAACGTACGCCCGACTAATTGTCGCCCTGACTGAATAATTGTTGTACAACAATAATGCACGATTTGATACTTCGTCTACTATTTATTACGTAAAAATTAAATAAACGTACTTATAACTGATTGAACCAAACGTTATTTCGCGGAGGTCCATATCAATGAACTTTACTATTTTCCCTTCTTCTAGGCCGCACAAAACAAACAAGTGGAGAATTTGTAGCGAAGAAACAAGGTCAAAATAATATACTTCAGTCAATGCGCTTATCAAAGAGTTCATTTAGTTTATTTAATTTGTGCACAGTACCTACTCGTACATGAAGTAAATTTAAGGACGTATGATTGTACTTTTATACATGGGCGGTCGATGATAATTCACCGCACTCTTTTTATGATTACAAATGGGAAATAATCGGCCCAAGCCCTCCCCTCTCAATCGGAGAGGAGGCCTGTGCCCAGCAGTGGGACGTACATGGGCTGGGATGATGATGAAGCAATACCTAAGTTAGTTAAAGTCAAGAAAAAAAACAAGATAATGTGGGTAGATTCGCAGTCGACATTTCCAGGGTTTGTCGTGCTGAGCAAAGTGACGGCACCACCCGGGAGACAGCGCGCGGTCGGCATTCTCCAAATGTCTCGCATCACACCGGAGCCACCTCGTGGGAAGTACTGCATTCACATTTATTGCCCGAATTATTGCTTGGGAGGCCTCAATTAATTATCGAGTTGGCCTGACATTAACTGCAGTGCGTGGTATTTTTTCACTTTTACGTAAAATAATGGAGCCCGCGTCGTATAAAGTAAGGTGATTTGCGTGTTCGCTTGATAAATTGGAGCAATGCGTTTTCGACGGACCTTGGTTGTGCTGAACATTTTCATCCGCGTAGTGACCGAGAGTTATTGCACTCGTTTACATAACACGGCTCCAGTTTGGTTCCGACGTAATTATTAGAGCTGTACATAACTAGGGTTGCCATATGGAAAAATTAATGTAACAGAGATTTGGCGTAAAACCAAATAACAATAGTAGATTGTTACTAGACGTTTAGGAAAAAAAAATATTGAAATATCTTTAGCTGTAATTTATCATTTTTTTTAAATTGTTTTGTAATAATATATTATTGGTTTTGTTGATTACTTACTTACATTTATCGTTCCATTAATTAAAACTGTGTGTACTTTGCAATAAAGGTTTCATGCATGTTTCCATGCATTTTTTTTTAAATCCTGACACTTTCCAAGGCCGGCCGCAATCCTGGCAAAGGCTCAAAAGTCCTGACACGTCAAGACAAATCCTGACGTATGGCAACCCTAACATACATAACCTGCACTTGTACCGCATGACGCGAGCGGAATAATCGACATCGAATTTTCATAAATTTTTGGTCGTTTTGCGTAATACAATGACCGGCATGGGCCGGTCACTTCCATAACGCAACCGTCCTAAAGCTCTCTTATTAGTTGCACCGCCCGACTTTAATTTATGCATTACCTAGAGCCAGCAACAAAAATATGTATATACAGACAAAGTGCAAAAAATATGTATACACGACCTTGATGTTCAGGCAATAACATGTTAAACGTTTGTATATTTTTGTTGCTGACTGTACACGCCTATGAATAAGTAAGCGATTTTAACATGCGGACCAATGGTGTGAGTGACGGCAAACGTTTAATTTTATATTTAATCAAGTGACCAATGCTTGCGATGTGACTTATGAAATCCTAATAATACTAGTACGTAGGTAGGTAATATTATAAATGCGAAAGTTTGTGAGTATGTACAAATACAAATAGTTTATTTCCGGAAATATTAACACAGTTACATTTATTTTGTGCTGACCCCCACACTAGGCATGGTCTAATAATAGTGTATGTTTGTTACTCTTTCACGCTAAAATGGCTTGATGGATTCGGATGAAATTTGTAATGTATGGAATAGAGTCACGAAATTGGGCATTGTTGTAAGAAAATATAGTGCTACGTCAATGAAGACTACGATCCCACCGGAATTTTGTAAAATCTCGAAATTTATTATACTGCTGTATCCAACGATTTACGCGTACGAAGCCGCAGGTAAACACTAGTAACATTATATTATAATTGTATGGGCCAAGTTGCCCGAAATAAATGAATTTATTTATTTATTTATTTATTATTATAAATTAAAACGAATTACAAGCTGGTGCAATTAAAGTGTTTAAAGTAATCACTCGCCAAGCTCACAAACAAATCTCGTTTCTAAAATTTATGGAATACGAAATTGGTATTCCGAGGAGCATAAACGAAATTAATTATGTCAACGTTATGAGATATGTATGTTGATGGTTAATGTTGCCGTGACAAATCCTGAGAGGCAACAACGACCAGCTAATTTGATAAAGCACGAGCCAGAGCTCGTGATATGGGCATAGTCGGCCCTTAGCGGCGACGCCCAAAGAATAGTGTGGATTTTCAAGTAGCAATGCTGTCCATCCAAGCAACGTAATCTACTGTCAAGCGCGTTGATGTCGTTTTCAGGAGTCGTGCGTGAGCAATAAAGAGAGCAGGCAGATTTATTTTGATTTTTTAACTGAACCTAAAAATGAAATAAAAAAAGACAACAACCTTTTTTCTTTGAAAAGTTTATGTATCCTAACTTCCACGTTTTTAACGGAAAAATAAAATAGTTGATTTCATTAACAAATATTTTCAAGTCCCAAATCTAATAAAGAATAAATGTATTTTAGCCCCGAAACACCAATAAATTAAGTTAAAATTTATTAATAAAATGGTAACTGGTATTAATAAAATAAAATCAAAAGAATAAAATAATTAAACGTCAAATTTACTTAAGTTGCTATGAAAGTCAATTGTGTTGGTAAATAAAGGGTGAAACAGATTAATTTTATCATATTAAAGCAATTTGACAGCTCATGCATTGTTTTTAATTATAAAAATTTTTGAAGCAAGTATTTTTTTTATTAAGGAATTATTAAACTTCGTATCCACACAAATCTAACGTTGGAGATTCAATGATTTATACGGGTGCCGTCGTGTTCAGTCGTTTTTGTACAAAGCAAATAAATAAAAGTTTGTTCGCTTTGTCCGTCTGTCCGCGGACACCAGTAGGCGCTGCTCGGGTTACACCAGACCTGCCACTTCCACTTGATAAAGGGAGAAAACAAGCTATTTCAACTTATTTTTTCACTTTATTGTGAAGTCTCGTGTAATTGTGGTTCAAAAAAGAATATGATAAGAGGTAGATGGGTAGATGTAAATTATTACTATAACCGGAGGCTGCCTGGCTCAAAGAGCTTTTAATTCAGGCTCATTATTGGCGCGGCGTGTTTGCCGATGAGCCGCCGATGGCCGCGGCTCGTAAACCGTTCAATAAATTATCAAAAACGCCGCAGATTAAGTGATTATTAAGCGAAAAGCGTGAAAAAATGGCCACAAAAATTTATAAGAATTTCTTTTGTTAGCGAACACTGAGTAATTGCGTCGTTGTACATTAAAAACCGCTTTTAAAGAAGGGCGACGTTGCAAAACCTTGGAGAAAGGTAGCCTGTTTTAATAAAGCCGATCGGCGAACGGACTTATTTAAATTCGCAATAAAAGGTATGCCTTAATGATGCTGACGCCGATATTAATATCGGGCGAAGTCGTCCGGCTCCTCGGGTAGATGTGGTTTTTAGGGTTCCGTGGTCCTACAAGAAACCCTATAGTTTTACTGTGTCTATCTATCTGTCTGTTTGTCCATTCGCCTGCGGCTTAGCTTACAGATAGTGCTAGAAAGCTGTAATTTTGCATGGGAACTTAAAATAACCACGTGGACAATTTGACAAAGCAAAACTTTAATAGTAGATTATTGTCGTGGCCTGGAAGTAGGCAATTACTGGCTGAGTATGAGTATTAAACGGACGAGCTTGCGAGTCCGTTTAACTAATACGAAGCCAGCAATTGCTATTCCAGCCGAGACTAATATAAAGCTTTTTTCAAAAATGTTGAATAATTCTGAAATAGAATAAACTTTTTCACAAGATATATTATAAAATTTAATTTTTTTCCAATATTTTTCTTATGCTTTCCCGCCTTTTTTCATTAAAAATAAACTGCAGGTGTATTTTTCCACCGAAAAGACCACAAGCTATTTCAGAACCAAAAAATAAATTCCGGAATTCCAACAAAAATATCTAATACCGGCCATTAGACTTAGCTCTAAACGACTTGTGCCAACATTTCCATTGCCTTTTTAACTTTAAAAAAAAAATGTGACTGATTGCAGGCGCGCTAATTCATTATTGTCGAGCTAGCGCGCCTGCAATCTTTTTAACTTTTTAATTTTTCGCTGACCATAAACTATGCATTTCACCTTCTGATATGTAAAGAATAATGTCAACTTTTACGGACATTTTTGAGAAAAAACATATTTTAACCCTTAATAAGGCCACATTTGTTGGAGCATACTACCACATAATCAAAAGCAGCTATCGAATACATACATACCTGGCAAAGGAAATTTTTAAAGCTAGTAGTATTTCCAATAATTACAATGAATATTGTAACTTATTTCTAAAGTAATAAGGTTGAATTTTCAAATCAATACACGTGGTCGCTAAATCGCCTCTACCTTATTAAGGTTTATTTTTTTTTCTCGTCTAAATCTATAGTGTGGGGTATGGTAAAACATTGCAAGTTTGCTAGGACTAGGTACTCGTATTATTTGATTTAGGGATCCATTTGCAAAATTCTGAAATTGATGCTAAAGTGTTTCTCCCTGTAGGCACATGCTAAATATTTAGCTAGCCGTTAGCTTGATATTTCAAAAGGAAAACTAACTGCTTAGTAGGCAAGTTACCGAGTAATTAGTGATCGATATAAACTTAATCCTATTAATGTTGTAACTGTGAAAGTTGCGAAAGACTGCCTTTTATCCCAACATTCCCACGAATTAGGGTAAAATCTCGGAATTTCAGCCGCTAACTAGAATTAGACCTGAAATTTGGAACTGGTGTTTTTAATGCAACAGTATCATGTCCACGATCAAATTTTTGGGATTCCCATGGGAATTTACTAAAAGGTCAAATTAATTATTCAATAAAACTTTATAAATTTCATTATAAGAACACGTAAGTGCAAAAATAAAACAATTCAACAATTAATAGCTGTGGTGGCCGAGTGGTTTGACCTAAGGACCTACGGCCTCTCAAGCAGAGGATCGTGGGTTCAAGCCCCGGCTCGCACCTCCGAGTTTTTAGAAATTCATGTGCCGAATTACATTTTAAATTTGCCACAAGCTTTACGGTGAAGGAAAACATCGTGAGGAAACCTGCACATACCTGCGAAGCAATTCAATGGTGTGTGTGAAGTTCCCAATCCGCACTGGGCCCGCGTGGGAGCTACGACCCAAGCCCTCTCATTCTGAGAGGAGGCCTGTGCCTGTATATAGGCTGGAATGATGAATGATGATGATGAACAATTAATTACAGTCATTACACTAAATTCATCCGCAACATGCTTCGTCATAAAAACTAGCCTAAAACCCTCCCCCTTGCAAAATCTTCTGCAAAGTCTTAGTATAATCTGAGAATTTCAATTTAACAGCTGGATCTGACAATTTACGCATGTAAAGCCGCGGGTAAAGTGTAGTATAGAATATTTCACGGAATATATCGCGCGTGAATCGACGCGCATTTGGCCGGTTTTAAATTGCGTTTTCGGAGGAGCCCCGAGCACGCGGGCTGTCACAGAGGGGCTACTACGAAATTCATAAATCGAAGTTCGTATCGTACCGTCCCTCTCACTCTCGTATTAAATAATATAAGCGACAGTGGGACGGCAAGATAAGAAGTTCGAATTTTGCACTTCTTAGTATAGCTAGGCCTTCCCAGGCCGGATTTCTTCCCATTACATTCGGTATAATGATGCTTTTCGACGCATTAAATCAGGTGTGGTCGGCCGACGGGCCCTTGTTGTGATTATTAACATTGCCCGATGCAATGCCGGTTGATACGTTGTTTTTTTAGGGTTCCGGAGCCAAAATGGCAAAAACGGAACCCTTATAGTTTCGCCATGTCTGTCTGTCTGTCTGTCTGTCCATCCGTCCGCGGTTTTGCTCAGGGACTATCAATTCTAGAAAGCTGTAATTTTGCACAAATATATATGTCAACTATGCCGACAAAACAGAACAATAAAAAATAAAAAAAACATTTTTTTAGGGTACCTCCCATAGACGAAAAGTGGGGGTGATTTCTTTTTCCCATCCAACCATATAGTGTGGGGTATCGTTGGATAGGTCTTTTAAGTGCTAAGACGATTTTTCGATTCAGTGATATGTTTGCGAAATATTCAAATTTAGAGTGCAAATTTTCATTACAATAGATCGTCCCCCACTCTAAAATCTAAACCGGTGGGTGGAAAAATTTGAAAAAATTGAAAATTGTAGTAAGTTTATCAAACTTTCAAGGACAACTATAACGGTTAGGTTTGCTTGAGAATTATTAGTAGTTTAAGAGTAAATAGCAGCCTAAGGTATAAAATATACCTCAACTATGGAAGATTCAGTATAAAATACGAAATCCTTAGAAAAATTATACTTGTTTTTTTCGTAATGGCTACGGAACTCTATTTCGGGCGTTTCCGGGTTTTTGTTTACTGGTACAGTTTATTTGCAAAATTATATTAACAACAAAAATAAAGGTATATACAAAATGTAAATTCATTTTTAATCTGCTTCTATTGTAGTATTTATTAAATGTAGTATACGAGTACATTGACTATACTTATTGAAAACCATTAATTCTTCGTTTTTTTTCATACAGATTATTATATTACAACAAATAAACTAAAGCTAGATTAAAATTAAATAAACTAAATTTATAACAATTCTAATAAGTTTTGGTAAAAATAACATTTTTAATGAAAGCTTCTTTTGATGACTATACTTTTTGTCTTTGTTGTCCATTCTTACCCAAACCACTTTTGCATACTTACCAAAATTTCAATTCGATGCCATTAACCGTTGAAGAGTTCCGTCCTGCGGAGACGATCCTGGCCGGACTACCAGGTGTCACTACTAGATTATTATATTGTCACGCAATTTACATAAGTATACCAAATTTCAAAACAATCAGACCACTAAAAGTGGGTCAAATTTAACTTGCAGCATTTGACCCGCACATACAAGATACATACTTTGCAAAAAAAGCTTTTAGAAACGGCCCCTGCGGCGTGGTATCGAAGATGCTGGCAGCATTTCCTCGCTGGATTGTAAGATGCTTTAAGCGAGGAAGCCGAAGCTGAGCCGGCCAACACCTGATTTAATGATCATTATACGAATGTAATGGGAAGAAACCTGTGTAATTGATTATAGAGCAGGATTATTTGGTTGGTTTTGGTTTGAATTCTGATTTTGATTCTCATTGTAGATTGCCCTCACTGTCAAAATGATTTTCAATATTTATTGCTGTCACTAAGACATTTTGTTTAAAAATAATGGCTTCAGTGTTTAACGATTCAGTTTGTTCAATAGAGTTTAAAGTATGAATGTAAAGCCGAGTTTAGACTTGCAAGAAAAATCGTGCAAGTTGCATTACATTGCGCGCTTAATTGAGCGCTACAAACTCTTTGGCTTTAGGTTAGGGCCTCGCAATGTAATACAACTTGCACGATTTTTCTCGCAAGTCTAAACTCGGCCACACTCGGCTTAAAATCGAGATTAAAACATAATCGGTCGGGTCGCGGCGTGACCTCGCCGATCGACACATCTCACTGTTCCGCGAATTTAAATTACGATGTTTTCTGTCAGTAATTTTGACGTGAGTGGAAAAATAAAGGTTCATTATAAAAAATGTTTGCTTGCTGCCGTAACCCTAGTGATTATTTCACTCGCGAAAATATACCTAGTAGTCAAAAGAAAACAAGGGTCACTTGGGTTTCATTTCATCGGTAAAATGAAATAAAAAAATACTTACTTTTGAGTTTTTATCTGAATACGTTTAATTGAATGAAAAGTATTAATATTGTGTTATGCTGTATTAATAAAATCATTTTTTAGACTAAGAATGTTATAAAGAATTATATTTAATAGTATTTTCGTTTGAAAGTTGTTGTCAAAATAAAAAAAATAACATACTTAACACTATAGAAGCTATCTATCACATCGGAAGCGTCACGAGATCATTATGAAATGACTCTACCACGATTAGGTTAGGTATGTTAAAATCCATTCTAAAATATTGCTCTTGCTTAGATTAGATAACAGTAATGAAAATTATATTACACTGGTAGTTATTTCAGAAAAGCGTTTAACGTCTGTTGGGAGGCGGCGAAGGAGTGGGCAGATCTAATGTTAAGTCACGACGATTTAAATAAATTATAGTTTCAATACAACATTTAATAAAAACTTCATCTGACCATTTCAAATAATTTGATTATAACGACTTAATTCGTGTTGTTCATTTATAGCTGTCATTGACAATATTTATGGCTACTCCTCGTAATACGTAGCAATTAAGCCTTTCATAACAGAAATTAATTGGGATTGTGTTAGAGATTAATTAGAAATTGTCGATCGTCCGGATAAGCTTTAAATTGTTTATTGTTTGCATATTAGGCTCGCTCGTGGTAGCGAGGCACTCCCAGGTCATTACGAGACACCATTCAGCGTTTTAAATGTGTTTTGTGTAACAATAGATCGGGTGTAATAGCCGAAGGGTACGGCCGAGAATACGCTTCGGTCATTTTGCAATATTGAGTGGCGGCGGTAATTAGACCCGCGTCCGGACTGTTACAGCATCCTGATTCTAATGCGTGCGCGCAGCCGCCGCGGACGACGCAACATTCAAGCCAGACATCACACTGAACAACTTTATTCACAGAGACACAAAACTGGAAGTCCACCGTTCACGCTAATGCACTTAGCCGATTGAACTATAACTATAATCCAGCTACGGTGTAAAGTAAGAAGTAGCTCGACCAAAACTGGAGTATACGGGGATCTCGCGCTTACGATAATATTTATAAGGGCTCAAATGGTAGTAAAATGTCTGACTTTAAGCCTCTCTAGTGTTTGAATTAGTTCGGTATGGACCCTTAGGAGCCGGGCGAGTTTTGCAAGAGGCCGCCTTGCTATCGCATCGAACTGATATCGTCTAATTATAAGGTATGGTAATGGGCCAACGCGCGCGCAGCTGAATCAATTGCTCGCTACGTTCAATCATCTTTTATAAAAAAACGATACTCACATACAGAGATGCATTGAAATAAAATAGAACAAAGCTATCAGCGCTATACTACATAATTTAAGAAGAAAAAAAACAACGCATAATACGACTTGTTTATTAAGCCGATTGGTTAGTAATGCAGGATGTTGAATTATCATTTAAGTTATTAGATAGTCAATACTAAACGGAGACACTATTATTTTGATTTCTAACTGCGTGTTTAGATAAGATCAGCCGAGGTCGTTCGATCGCCGTTTTCTGGTAAGTGTGGCCTCAGAGATCAACTCTAACATTAATTCCTGCTGTATCGGTCGTCACATCTCAGCGCGGTCACGTCAGAATGTCTCCGCGGCACTAACATGTTTCCAATAAGCCGCGGTTCTAAATACGGATAAATTAATTTGGTGCGAGCGCGGAGGTTGCGCCGAGGTCGGCCCGTTTGCTCGATCCTTGCGATCGAGCCAATAAAAAAACCGCTTTTATAACTGCAATTGTTGCGAGAGGACACGGTGAATTATTACGCATTACCTTTATGAAACTTTTTATTGTATGCAACTTCATTTTTATAATGCCACGCGTGTGATTTCCGAGAGAAGTGTTATGGCCTGCTGGTATAAAACAGTTTCGCAGGAAAATTTTAGTGTGGGGACGTATGTTAATTTGCGTGAGTGAGTATATTTTATTCTGGTTGCGCATAATGGTGGTGCCCTTAAGAGTAGTTAATGCGTGGTGGACGGCGGCTGGCGCGGGCGCGGCAGTGAGACGTCTCGGCGTCCGGCGTCCGGCGACAGTAACGAACCGCGAGACCCGTTTACGGACACCACATTATGTTGGCTTTTGACATCATTAAGGCAATTCTCGAGCCAGTCCCAGGTAATCCTTGACGTTACGGAAGAACATGCGACTAAATTGCAACGGAATGACAATAAACTTACATCTTTTTTAAACATAATTCATTCCTGTTGTCTTGTATTCCGTGTACCGGATTTAAAGCACGTTCCGTCATCCTAATTATTGATAAAAGCACCACAAAAACTAAATATGTCACGTATCTAATTCTTAATCCTTATTTTTTGGATCTAGACATGTAACAATATTTAATAAATCCATCTGTCAACTTACGCGACTTCCTTTAAACATGTTTACTATTCTTTTTCCTAGACGGACGGTATTAATTAACATTAATTAGAATAAAGTTGTAATAAATTCAAATGAAAATTCTGTTTTACAGCTCATTCAGGGACGCATTGAAGTGTGCAAAATTAGTTCTCGAAATAATATCAACAACCATTTCGCATTACACCTCACTAATCAGTGTACGCTGTAAAATGGGAGATACACTACACGCAGAAGCTAGTACGGAAAATAAACATTTAAAGTTAGGTACCGTCGACAGCTAATAGCTTCTTAATTCGTACTCTGAATTTATAGTCTATTACCCGTCGACTAGCACGGCCTGAGAGCGTTTACTTGTAGCATTTAAATTGAAGATTGATGAGTCGAAATTGCTGAGTGACAGGGTCTGGTTAGTAATGCCTGCGATAGTGTGTCTTGATGACCCATCCATTACGAATTTACATAGCAATCATGTTTAGACTGCAGTAATTATGGACAAAAAAATATATAGCGCTGTGGAAGCGGCAAAGATTACAAGTAAGTTGGAGAAGTTTCCAGTGTTTTTAATGATGGTAATACTAGTGTAATTGGAGCAGGATATAGATATAAGTCTGCTCAGTAATACGTATAGTAGGTAATGGGTGAATAGTGGTGTTTTGAACGCCGGTTAAACTTCATTACCATCCCGCAATTATTATCACAACGGAAGCTAAGCCGCAAAGCCGTTGATCAAATTACATTTAGCGTCGCTACTGTTTTTTAATTTTCATGAAAGTTATCTCGAACAAATTTTTTTAATAATATAAAGAGTAATGGGGAAATAACAAACACAAATGTTTCTTAGTGTTGTTTCCTTGGGTTGTTTTACTCAAGATCAAAATAATGTAGGTAATTTTTACATCCAACTTTATGATTTAAGCTTGTTGAGTTAAAGTCAACTTCCATAATGCTGTAAATGCGTAGTTTAGAAAATTCCTGTCAACATATTTATAGTGAACAAGCCGACTTAGCTGCCGTAAAATCGGTGGTAGCACGAGCCCATTAGTAACATTGTAATCGCGCAGAAGCTCTCTTAATCCCAAGTGGAAAATGTGTCTCCAAGGCTTTTATGGTTAATTTATGATGTCTCATTAACGGCTTATTTATTCCGTTCTCGTTAAGTGGAGGGTTTATAATTACTGAGGTGATTATGAAAGCGTTTGCGACAATAATTGCGCGGGAAAAATGTGAGCCTCTTGACGTTGCTAATGCTGCGCCTGCGTCGCGCGGTTAGATGATTGGGATTGATCGTGGACGATGTGATGGACGAATTCCGCAGTCCACTGCTGCGTACATATAATGAATACCACACACGGAAACAAAATGGTAGGCATGCTTAACAGAAGAAAACCTGTGGGATTAAATTTACAAAAAACTGACAGAATATCAATCCCTATCTCACGTAAGTGTTTTTAATAGTGTTGGCGACAGACAACAGGCAATATGTTTTTTTTCCCCCACCCCCACTTTACGCCTATGGGCGATACTCTAAAAAAAATTTTTGTTTTTTTTATTGTACCATTTTGTCGACATAGCTTACATATATATTCGTGCTAAATTACAGCTTTCAAGCATTGATAGTCTCTGAGCAAAGCCGCAGACGGACAGACAGACAGACAGACATGGCGAAACTATAAGGATTCCGATTTTGCTATTTTGGCTACGGAACCCTAAAAAGGAAGCTAAAGTTCGGTAGATAAGTCTTTTACTTATTTACATCATTTTCAAGTACGTATAGGTACTTTACTGTGTCTACTATAAATGTTTGTACTTATCTTATATTTGAGAAGTTTTGGAAAGAAAATTTTATAGCTTAAAAAACCGGTGAGCTTTTCATGTTAAATCAATGAAGCAAAACAATTAACCACCATTTATAGTTCCGCGACCTTTCTTTCCATCTCTAGTAAAAGCAAATAAAAATAAACAATCGTAACAATCGGAGGAATGCCATCCTTTTCGCTTCTCCTAATGGCCACGGTATCATTGCACCGCGCCATTCAATCTTTGTAACTTATCTTATTCAAGTATCTCACTTAAACACCTTAAACTATTCATCTTAAATTAAACCTAAGGTCTGAATCTTATAGTTCATTGTTGGGTGGAAGGTAATGTTGCTTAGATCCTTCTGGGTGGTATGAAGAACGCGTGCCTAGCTCGTGCCAATTTGTGAATAGCGCCGACCGCTCCGGGCAGCTTTCTTTCCTCCATTGCTAAACTTGTTAGTTGAATATCACTGCTGTGTTAAATAGGGCTCGAAGGACTTTATGGATCATCGACATCGATGATGCTATCTGTATTTATTTGAAGAAGATCAAAGTTGGAAAACTGCGTTGTGGGAGGAAAATTTTCTGATTATTACTGTGCCCGGAAGGTAAAATCATGTGTGTTTTCGTACAGTCATAATGACACACTGTTTTGAAACGAAATTTAAAATACGACGATAGAGGTAATTATATAAATTTTAGTTACTTTTTAACAAAAATAAGAAAACAAGAAAAAAAACAGTAGCGACTTAATTTGAAATAATACAAAATCATTGTGTAAGTATTTACTTAACATTGGCTATATATCTGTCTCACCAATCTATTATTTTTAACCGACTTAAAATAAGGTGCAGGTTCTCAATTCAGTGGAAATTTGTATGTTATATTACTACCTTACTCTGTCATTTAACCGATTTGGAAAATTATTCTTTTGCACCCAGTATTATACTTCCCATTTGGTCTCATTTCAATTTGAAGAAAAAAATCCACTTGTGTTCAAATTCAATAACAACTCAATTAAATTTTAAGTGATCGATATTTTGAAGAAGACCCACTGTCCATCACTAGCGACACGTGATGGCCTCTGCTCGGTATCTGCCTACTGCCCGCCAGCTCATTAGAATGATTGATGCTGTGTTTGAATGCATAAATATGTGCCTACCGACCGTACGGCATTACCCCAGTCACGAACTAACATGCGTAAAAAACCAACATAACTTCAACTACCAATTGTACATGTCTAGCTACAGACCAGGTGTACGTTTACTCTGGGCGGTAGTAGAGCAGTATGTATGAACTCCTTGATGTATTTGGCTGCATATAATTTAGGGGCAAAGGTATGCTGGCTGGTTATTAGTAGACAATGTACGAAAGCTGTGCTCAGGACGAGACGGGTGTAGGACGGATGGAATTTTGTTATACGGTGGGATTCCTTTTGCTAACATAATTATGCAGTATTTTTAAAATTAACTTCTCTTCATATACCTGGCGA
This sequence comes from Choristoneura fumiferana, assembly GCF_025370935.1. Lineage (NCBI taxonomy): Eukaryota > Metazoa > Arthropoda > Insecta > Lepidoptera > Tortricidae > Choristoneura > Choristoneura fumiferana. The sequence continues at coordinate 10,854,697 of NC_133494.1, forward strand.
TAATTATGGCTTCACTCCCAAAATGGTAACTGATTTGACCAATTTATGATAATTATGTTGCCGATTGACACATAAGCTGGGCTTGAACGTTTTGTTCTTTTATTCTTAATTGAAGAAGAGTTACATACATGATTGTTATTTCCTGGAATATATTTTATTAAAGAGCTTAATTTTAAGGAAATGTATCCAAAGGGTGCCAGAGGAACAGAACTAATTATAAACTAGAGGTAAGGCTCCCCTGTCTGTCCATTTGTTTTTCATAGGGCCGCATATTGTTGAATCATCATTGGTACACATTAGAAAATTTCACGGTGCGTACATTAGGTAGGTATATTAGCCGCTAAAAGAACCATCGCACTGTAAAATATCATAATATTTAGGTGCTGTTTCACCATCCTTTGATTAGTGTTAACTGACAGTTAACACTAATCAATGGATGGTGAAACAGCCCCTTAATATTATAATATTATAAATGCGAAAGTTTGTAAGTCTGTTTGTTTATTAGTTTGTTTATTTGCTTGTTTGTTACTTCATCACGTCTAAACACTGAACCGATTTAGATGAAATTCGGTGTACAGATAGTTCGAGTCCCGGAGAAGGACAAAGAATAGTTTTTATCCCAGAAAATTGCCCGCGGGATAGCGATAAAAGGATTCTGCGCGGACGGACTCGCGGGTAATGGCTAGTAAAATAATATAAATGAATAAAATCAAATTAAAAATGAAAGAATGTCCCAGGTCGACTAGCAATAACGTAACCCTTGTGGGATTACTTAGTCATTCGTCTCCCCTTTCGCTGTAGATTCGTCTGTGCGTACGTCAGTGTGTCCACGACTAATGACAAGCATAATTATGTTGATTAACGTGCTAATAGCGCGGGCGCGTTCGTCGCTGGTTTTCCAGTGACTAACTATTTATTCTATGTCTAAATACTAACCAAACATAGAAAGTATTTTTTTTGCCTTTATTTATTATGGAACTTTGAACAATGAACAATATGAACATGTCATTTCCAAATGGCCTTAAGTATAAAAACAATACAACAACCATACCTATAACAACCACACGATGTAAATGAGTAAAGACTCGTGCCAAGATGGACATGACATGTCCTCCAAACCACCGGAACCACTGCCACAGAAAGGCAAACCTGCGCGCTGATTCTCTAACACAGTACATAAAAAAAATCTATTTTTGGGTAACACAAAAACATTAACATAAACTTGGTTTCACAAATTAAAAACAGAAAATAAATTCTTGAGTCTCAACATCATCCTGTAGGTGCTAGAGTTCAAATAATTAAGTATAACAGATAGTCGTGGGCGATAACAATTAAATGAAGAGATGTCGGTCCGTGCGCGTGTCGTGGGGTCGTGTCGCAAGCTCCTGTGTCGCACGACACACATTGCGTAGGTATCACACAATATACGAGGGCCGGAAATATGATACAAACAATTTAATTAAATGAACACATGCAACTCCTTGTGTGTCAAAAAGAAACGGGACATGATGACGAATGGCGCCGTTTATCTCACTGCGGTTGAGAGGGCTTGAACTTTAGTTCCCACGGGGGCAGATTGCGGATTGGGAACTTCACACACACACTGAATTGCTTCACTGGTGTTTGACAAAATTTTGCTAAGGTTTTATGCTTCACCGAAAAGATTACGGTAAATTTCAGATGTACTTAAATTCGTATATACATTTTAAAAAACTCAGAGGCGTAGGGTTCGAACCCATGCACTGATTTAGAGTGCCTGCTGCTTTATTAGGATTATTAGGGCCGCCATATATATTCGAAACTCCGATTCGGAATTCCGTATAAATACATCACACACATACTTACGTTTATTTTAATTCTGTACGGACAGGCCACCATACGGGATTCTGAATCGGAAAAAACTTCGGACGGAAAACGGTTTGTATGTGGTAGGTCCATAGATTTTGGTAGGTCCATAGATTTGTATGGCTTTACTGCGTTTGGAATTCCGGATCGAAATTCCGAAACGGAATTCCAAATGTATGTGGCGGCTCTTAGTAGACGGAAACGGCTCATATTAGTACAGTTACCTTTTATCACATTAATATCTGCCACAGCGGAGCGTGCAAAAATATCTGACGCATCCTTCCGGCCCTAGAAATAGAGTCGTATCAGATATTTACGCACGCTTGTTGTGTCAGATATTGGTGCTGGTGACTGTACAACAGGTCTGCAAGTAAGTAAATGGTAACATTAAACTTTATGAATTTTTCAGTAGGTACCATATTAATTTTCAGGGCAACTTATCGTAGAAATATTACATACGAAGAAACCAAGTACGTGCTGGGGACGATTACGTACTCTTCAAACCCAAGTAGTGTATCTGAGAAGTAGGTCAAATATCTTGCACCGATAAGAATTTCAATGGTCGAACTGCAACATTTTTTCCTCATCTTTATGTCAAATACGTAATATTAATCGATTTATGTGTCATAAATATTCCAGTTACAGAATGAATTCCACACATATAAGATATCTGCTATGTCTTGCCTCGATTATGATTTAGATGACTTAGGGCTCTGGTTGATTTTATAAATTGATTTTTTGATTCCATGGAATAAAAAATAAGCATTTGAAAATTATTTCCATAAAAAACTATGGCAAAGAATTATGAAATTTGACAACTCATAAAAACGACAAAGTAATCACTGAACCGCAAAGCCAGCAAAAAAGTATTCCTATGAAATTAAAGTTAAATATAAACTTTTGCTGGCTTTTAAATTTATCCAGAACCCTCAGTGCGCAAGTTCAACCTATACGTGGCCATGGGTTTTTTTTATCTCAATGATCAGACCAAAGTCACAGATCTGTCAATTCCTTGCAAAAAAGAGCTAGATTTGCGACATCAAAATCGCAAGTCGTCACATGAATAATGCAACTAAAGTATGATGTATTATCGCCTCGGGCCCTATAGGCGTGAGGCAGATTTAGTAGTGGCTAACATTACACTTGAATGTCTGCAATTTTTTTTCCTAAAACTGTTTCTTAGATACTTATTACGATTCGGAGTCCTTGAAAGTCTTGAAACCATTGTCCATATAACTGACCGGCGACATGGGCGGGCGGTTTTGATTGTAATTATACCAAATAATTATAAAAGAAAAAACACAATTGAAATTTACCCAACATCCAAAGGGCTATTTATATCGTGTAAAGAATAGCAATGAGCACCTTTGAAACAAACTAATTTTCTTCTTGTTTTATTTGCTTCTTTGCTTTTACCATAAACACGACGAAAATATTCTACATAATAATTTAGTTAACAAACCACATACATTCTATGTAATAGGTACCTCATGCATTGACCTGATGCATCATCGATACTACTTCTACTGCAATTTGCTTATATCTTTACACTAAATCAGTTACTCAACACGCAAAATCGTATTCTTTGTCCATACAATTAGTGGCGTGTTTTCAATAAAGCATTGAGAGGTGTTGTGGCTTGGTATCGATTTTATCTGAAGTTCTCGTAACATCGGGCTGCGCTTACGCATTACTCAAACCGATCTAGTTGAAGAGCGCAGGAATGCCGTCTACGGTTGAGCCAAAGATTATTTGCAATAGAACACGTCCTGTTGTAACTAAGTATAACATTATTTGTAGAAAACGATTTTGATGGTTTTTTGTAGTCGGTTAATTTTTTGTTATACCTACATCTTAATATTGCTCTGTCCATCAAAAATCAATTTGATCATTGTCTATGTAATGTATTTTGCCTTTATTCAGTAAAAAAAATGTATAAAACTAAAATGAGAGGTAATGGTGGATGAACAATAATCAATTGTAAAAGTCATCTTGACATTCTGTAGGTACACCTAAAAATGACCGCGAAATTTTTCGTGAAAAAGTCCATTTCTGTACCTACGAGATTCAGTTCCGTCAATTGTTTTTGTTTGTTTATACCTCTTTATTGTAAAAAACGGTCATGTAAAAAAAGGGCTTTGTACAAAGGCGGACTTATCACTGTTATGTGGTTTGTTTAAAATACGTTTAGGTTTTTAACTATAAAAATAATTATTGCTCGCAGAAATTTGCTGTGTACTCTGTCGACTTAACATCGCAATAGTTCTAACTTGACGTATTGGTAGTTGCTTAGTGAATTAGGCTTGAGCCGCCTTAGAATACTCTCTAAGTCAGTGATGGGTAAAGTACGGCCCGCGGGCCAACTCCGGCCGCGAAGGGATTTAATCCGGCCCGCCGACGTTCCTTCGAAGTGAATAGTACCTACCCATATGGCCCACGATCATAATATTAATTTCATTATTTCGTAAAAACATTGAAAAAAATAGAACGGTGTAACCCTGGCCCTCCTCTAAAATATCTGTAACTTTCTGGCCCCCCGTGAAGAAAGTTTGCTCACCACTGGTCTAGGCCCATAATTATGGCTTAATGGTACCTATCAGAACGTTATGCAAGTAGCTTTTGTAGAAGTTTCTGTCACTAAAACTAGCAACAGTTTACATACAACGATTAACTCTCGTGTACCTATCCTTCGTCTAATACGGCATGAATGTTTAAAAACGTCATTTTTTTTCTTCAGAAAAACCGTTTATTTGTTCGGTTCTACTACTCGGGCATATTACTTAGCTGTCGTCGTTATCGTTTACAGTCCTTGATCGGCAATTATTTCAAGAACATTCCCGAACCGCAGGGGAGTTTAGAAGCGCGACAGTCACGCGAATGTTAATTGTGTATTTATAAGCGGTTACAAATCGGGAACGCTCGTACGATCGGCACGCCGCAGCCCAGATCGGCCACATAGCTGTGACAACTATTTATTGGAGCTCGATTAAACAGCTGGATGTCTCTTTCAGTGGTCGCAGGTTTAGGTCTGATTTATTTTCGATACAGCGAGTGAGGTAAACGTTTGAGCACTGAGGTATTGTTGTCTAACGAACTTGCAACTTCTATAAGGCGAGGACAGAAAGGGATGGTGAATGCGATCGCGAGCGTCACCGCGTTAAAGAAAGAAAGAAAGAAAGAGAGATTTATTTTGGCAATATGACCTCAGTGGTGGCTGTCTGAGTAGTTGCCATCTTCAATTTGATGTCATTAGCAATATAGAGGTGAAAACAGGGTATCTGTTGGGTAATAGCGTGCCGGACACTAGAACGTTTACCTTAATTATTGGGACCTTTCTTGTTTTTCTATATTACCGTGTACGAATTTTTGTAAGAGAGTTCACAGTTCATCTACGGATGGTCAATTGATCAGGTGATTTGCTGTGAACAGCGAAAAGTAACTTTTATAACAAAAAATAGAACCGGCTACAAAAAACCATGAAAATAATTTTCTACCAGTCTTGAAGTCGGTGCCTCAGCACGAGCCAGCTGGAGTGGACCTATATAGTCGTCTACCTCACCTACATACGAGTACTTATATATTAGGCTTCAATCAATCCTGCTGGCTCGTGCTGAGTCAGCAGACTGAAATTATTTTCATGGTTTTTTGTAGTCGGTTCTATTTTTTGTTATATATTTTTTTACGCTTTTTAGTGTATATAATCTAAGATTCAATAGTTGAATGTCAACTGCTCGACACCTTTTACGAAAGATTGCTTTTTCTGATGCAGTGACGTTCATTATTGAGGAGTCCTGGTGCTTCAACACCCCTTCCATTTCACATTACGACGAGCATAAATTGCTTAGCAACTGTGTTAAAGCATTTGAAATTCAACCCGTGAAGTACTTGTTATTGAGTAGTAGCTTTGTTGGTCAAATGTGGTCTTCATCATCAGTTCCACTTCACCAAATGATGATTTTCAAAAGCAAATGCACGACTTACTACTAAATATATCCATGTTACCATAGGTGTCCCTACAACATTTGAAGAGTTCTCTCGATTTCCTTAGGATCCAATCATCAGATCCTGATTTGGTGCTTATGGGATTTAATTGAAGACAGTCCTAGACGAACAAAAAAACATGTATCAAATCGGTTCGTAAATGACGGAGTTCTGAGGTAACAAACATTAAAAAAAAAAACAACCGAATTGATAACTTCCTCCTTTCTTTGAGGTCTGTTATAAATGCGTCTTTTTTAAAATAATTATTCTTGTGTTTCCGAAAAGTATAACGAACCATAATATATTTACGCTTTCATGCTGAGTATCATGTTTCACAGTTTTGCGGACAATGTTAACATACATATAGTAATTTAAAATAAAACGGCATTATACTATTCAGTGGTTTAGAGAGTCACCCGAATTTAAAATAAGCTTAAAAAGGTGTTATACTTTAAATTTAGTTTTTTCGTGATTGTTGATTATGACATGACAGCAAAACATTTTACAGAACACTCTATTCCAATGTACGTTCAGCGACAAAAGTCGTAGAAAAAAAAACAAACATTTAAAACTACTAGTTTAAAGCTAACATGTCGAGCTAAACTTTATTCTAACTATAACATCTACATTTATATTGTTATAGTGGTTTCACCTTAAGTAGTCTTTACCTCACAATAGGTCCTCTACTATGAGTAGTCACGTATATGTAATGAGAGCTTAGAAATGAAATATCTAAAACATTAGCACCGAACTTTGCGGTACTTACTCCCAAAAGGGTAAAACTGAATTGAATTCTTGAGGGGTATCGAATACAATGCTATCGGGCCTGGTACTTAAATTTTTTGAAGGGTTAAAGAAGTCACATTAACACGTTAAAAGATAATTGGTACGTTTTCGTTAGGTACTTATTTCTATGATTTCTTATTTCACTTTTGTTGCTGAATGTACGGCAGTAGTTGTTTTGTCTCGCTCGGCTAACTAGTTTTTGCCGCAACAAAAACGCATGCACTCATCTCTCTGGTGTGCTCTGGTCAACGAGAAAGTCGTCAAGCTGTTCAAGCGTGATATTAATATTGAATCAACTTTGTTACTCGGGGCACACCTGCCCAAGCACCATTAAACAGCCTTGAAAATTGTATGATATATGTAAAACAAGAAAAGTCACAATGGAAGCTATACTGGCTAGTGGCTACGCGTACACTAGTTTTGAATTACTCCTTGGCATGCTCGGGGAAGACAAATTAAACCACGAACAGTACCTATTTTATATCGTGTACATTTTTATTTTATCACACACTCATCTAAGTGCCTAGGGATATTATTTATCTCTAGATAGTTTTGAACATTTCAATATCATATTGCTATTGAGTGTAAAACATCAAATTTGTCTTATGAGTATCCCAAGATTTTTTGATGTGTGTTTGTATACTAACCGCAAGTTCAACAAAATTGTTTTCAAATGTTTATGAAGACTTTTTTCAATATCAGTACAGCTAGCGGTCAAAGGAAAAACTATAACGCTGCAGAAACCGCCGGTGTCGGCGGGATGGCATAGAGAGTGAAAACGCTGCCCGCGGCAACTAGATCAGTCTGTATATATTTATATACCACCATTGCCATTATGCATAGAGAGAGTAAGATAATATGATTTGTTGAACCTTTAGCATTTACTTTGTATGTACCTACAAGTTTGAAAGATATAAAAGGTACAAAATTTTATCGGACGAAATTTTTGCCGTGCTGTTTTATTTGGTCAATAAAATTACAGTTAAGAAGAAGCCCTCATTACATATCTACAATTTTATGTCGGACTATCAATTTTCTTTGGAAGAAAATAAAAATTCGGATAGCGAGAAATAAAAAATAAATAAATTAGGTACATACTAATCCTTACTTAATTATTTAATGCCTAACTGTTGATGTGTAGGTTTTTCACGACAAATTAAAACTGAATATTCATTAACTTGAAGTCCTGTAACAAAACTGCTATTCCTTCCATAACCATAATATTTTTGAAGATTTATTACCAGTAAGAAAAAGATTACATTATATTCCTGCACCGTCGATTTTAGCGGAACACATTTACTCAATCGTGATAATTTCATGTCTATTTAGTTACCATTTATCAAGTCTAATTTGGGATTGTCGATGGGAGCTGTTTTATCTGCATAAATCAGCTTACTTAGTGTAGAAACTTTATAAATTTCCACCTTCAGCCAAAGTCTAGCGCAAATGATAGTCTTTAAACGTAATTGCTTCTAAGCTATAGCTTGAGGAATCAAAGTAGTCGGTAAGAGTGTATTATTATTATTCTCTCATACCGTCAGTGGTATCTCAATACGTCTATTATTGTGAGACAGATGTTTGCTGGAATGCGCCGCGGGCAAAGCTTTTAAAAATAAGGTATCTATGAATTATTACTATCTATTTATCCATTCTTCGTTACCATCTGTGCTGGATTGTGATTAAAGATATTTATGTGAGAGTTAAATGCCTATTAGCTTAAAATTTCTACTTTTTTGCAATGTTTTCAGGAAGCTAATTTGATCGATAATATTGTTATATTCATTTTTTAATTTCACTTTTGATGCTTACTTACTAATTTATTTGTCAAACATAGGTTAAAAAATCTAAATTAATAAAATAATAATAAATAACACTAAAAAAAACAGTTATACAATAAATAAAAAATCCAAATGTCAAAAATCTAAAAAAAAGAAAGAATAAATTATATATTAAAGTAAAATATTATAATTACATATTATACATATATATTGTAATTAATTATAATACCTGTTAGGAATAAAACTCTTTATTGTACAAAATAAGTAAACAAACACAATTGACAAACATTACATAACATAAAGACTTTTTTGTTTTCAAAACTATTCAATGGCTGGGGCAGACTGTGCACTGCTGGTCTTGGGTCAGTCCATCCGATGGATCGGAATTTATGATTATAATACCTATTATACGATCAATATGTGAACTTTAAAACTTATACCTATAAAAGATTAAATTTACTAATGACTGATTGACTAACAGACGACGCACATATAAACTTGAAATTTACACCCGCATGCATCTTTTTATTTACATTTCTTTGAAACATTCCTTGAGGATCATAGAGGTGTACTGTACTATGAAGGGATTATTTAGCTAATAATGCACTTAAATACACATATCGTGATTCTTCACGCGTTATTGATTACAATTGACGTGCATAAATATGTTTTCTTTGATCATCTTATTTTTAATCTTCTTCGCCTTCTTCCTGCCTTGTGTGATAAGAAAAAATACATCTTATTTCAATGTGATGTTTCGGTCAAACTTTCCACCGCATCGCGGCGTCGATCGTGTTGCGATCTCGAGATACGATCAAGGAAGCGCAGGCGCAACCGCGTTATCATATAACTCGTAATTAAGAGTCCACGCCCAACGCCTTATTCAGAAGCGTTTAGCAACCAAACGGGCAAGATAACTAGTGTTGTCCTTTACGAACAAACCGGCAAAAGAAAGATAGCAATAATTAATTACGGAGAAATATTGTCGAAGGTTACTGAATTGGGGCATGAAGATTAGTACATGTTGTGGCCTGCGGACCTCATTATTTAAAAATCCGTTTATGTTCCGCCGAAGCGAATTAATTCATTTTTTAACTTTAATCACAAGGGAATGGCACGATACGGTACATCATCACGAATTTAAAACTTTACACTGCGTTCAGTCGATTTCGATGGAGCGGCTCCCCCAACTCATTCGAATGCCGTTGTTAAGATTAAAATATCCGACAGCCCATATTTTTTTCTGTTCATTAATTTTGTGTGAAGTTAAATCATATGACAACGAGGCGAATTAATTCGAAGCGGCAATAATCGGCAAAGCAAGTGCGATCGAGTCCGTTGCGAAAACTCGTCCGGAATATATCGGCCGATGATTTAAATCGCGCGGCGAGAGATTGATTTGATTGTATCCACTGTCGGCGCTCGAATATACTAAAATCATCAATTAACTTTTCTTTATGCTGACAACATTCCAGGACAAATGTAAATATAATTTAAAAAATAAAAATGCCAATGACTGGAAGCTTCCAATACTAGTCCTTATACCTTTGGATTTTGCAACTTCTGTTAGCAAGAAAACCCACTCACAATGATTAGAGCATTATTAAAGCGAGTTCACTATTTCACCAACGTGCTAATCATGACATGTTTATGAAACAGAAACAGATAGAAGTAACGTAAAGTTACAAAATAACAAATATCTTGCGGTTTTTAACGAGCACGTACAATCTTAAGGTGCTAAAACACATTACGAAAATAAATAGTTAGTAAAAAGGTCGTATCTTGTTTGGTGGAGAGAGGTATTAAAATTGTGGGTTTTATGTTGGTCTCGTGTGGAGCAAAGTGGAAAAAACTGCGCCGGCGCTGCGCTGAATTTATAAGCGGTGTGGCGGGTGACGATCAGGCCGCCATCTGGAGTAAGGGCGGAGGGTTCCGCGATCACTTCCCGCCATACATTGAGATAAGAATACATACGCAACTTTGAAAGTTGATGAGGACAGCGAAGCAAGGCGACAAAAAGGGCACTGGAGCTCGCAAACATCTATAGTTGCATCCTTAATACAGAGCAAGGCCGACCCTGAAGTGTCGCTATGGGCAAGTGCGGATGCATTTTTTGTCGTTTTAAAAGATCTGTGAGCTAATTACAGCTCATATTGATATCATGATATTTTACAAGATGTAATTTGAAGCCCAAAGGTATTCTTTGTTCTCGAACCATATCTTTGAAGGATCCCTGCCCCAGGACCGGTCTCGCTCGGACAGGTAGGAAGAGCATAAGCTCTTACATGCTACGCTATAATTTAGTCATACTGGCAAATATTATGCACAATAGTGTCGGCGCTTATCGGCCGGGCTACCGTATAATTATTGCCGTTCGGACCACTTATCGATTGCCCTGGACCACTTCTTATCTTAAGTTTCTCGATTTGTGGTAACTGCATTAAAATGATGCATAACGACGTCCATCACGGTCCACGAGAGGTGATAATGGAATTTGGTCGAGTTAAATTCCGATAATTATAGGGGTTGGGGCCACGGGCGGAGAGTTAAATGTTTCAACCTGCCGGCGCAAGTAGGTTGTAGGAGTTGGTCAGCTTTGGAAGTGTTTCGAACCTTGTTGCTGCTATAATAAGGATTTTAACCAATAGTCAAATTAATTAATTTAAAAAGTGAATACCATTATCACGTATCAGTTACATTTTATTTCGCAGTTAAATAATAAGTATTAATTTGTGAGTTTAGGTTATCTTAAGTGACATATTTTTTTAAACACTATATCTTAAATATGATGTTGTTAAATATTTTATTGAAAATGGAAAATAAGTCCAGTTTTTTCATTAAGGTAAAACCTACTTAAAACTAAAATTCACAGAAACATCATTCCTTTGCTCCATAAATTCCTACCATTACCGTGCCTCACTGTCACTAAATCTAAACTTTGTTGCCGATAAGCATGTTCGCCTCTTTATTAGTGTTCACCGAGGCGATTTTATAATTAATTTATCGCGGCCTCATCAAAATATCTTCGCAGGCATGAGGCCCTGCCCAAAGTCGGGCACAGTTAATAGGCCCGAAGATGGGATGCGGGTCCTTAACCGGAGCGCGGGCACGACGGCGCTCGCGCAAGCGGCAAGCGTCTGAGTCCAACACATTTTTCGTTAATTGAACAGATCGGCTGTCAGTCCCCAGTCCCACAGTTTACATATCCGTCGCAATTTAAACTGTTATACAAGTCTTAACAGTTGCATGTCTCGAGTGCATGAGCATAAATACAACGGTCTTTCACTTGCGACTTAACAGCACTTTTCAGAGCATACCTACTCGCGTTCCACTATCCACTTAATAATTGGAAGCTATTCCAAATAAGAAAAAATGCACCAATTACGTAAAATAAATTTACTTGCGTAATTTGCGTAAAGTATTGTAACAGCGTTATTGGTTTGCGTAATAGTTATATTATTGTGACAAACAAGAGTGGGTGCTCTAGGCGTGTTTCATCATTGGCCTTGCTTTTGGTTAATTAGCCACTTCGCTGAGCACGGGTGATGGATCGGTCACCTGTTTCTTGTCACGAATGTACCCGAACTGGAATCGCCGTCTGCGCACAGATGAGTGTCTTTACGATATACAGGTGATTATATGCGCACGCAATGTCACTTTAATCCTTGGACTGTCAAAAACTGCGCGCATGTGGTTGACGTATGACATTGCCTATTTTAATTTTTAATGCTTGATTAGTATTTAAATTAAAATGAAGCTGTCGAGTTGTTGCACAGTTTTGTTTATAGGAAAAATATGTTCGTAGGTCCTTTTCTTACATACAATGGGGAATGGATGAAAATTTTAGAAACGCTTGAAACTTTTTTTCACGATAGGAATAACCTTTCTAATGAACAGAAAAAAATATCAGATTTTTAAGTAGCATCAATTAATTAAAGAGTTTTCTTTACCGCCAAATTACGACAGTCCGGTCGGTTACGGGTTGTTCCATAGTCCAGAATAAAAAACATTAAAAAAGAATTTATGTGTCTGACTCGATCGTTTTGACAAGTGACACTCTTTACCGGCTCGGATAATACCGACATGGAAATACCGACCCTGTTTTTCATCTACAACCCCATAAGCTCATGTCAGTTTCTATGGGCGTGTACAATTGTACATGTATCTCAAAAAACTGTACATTTTATTTTAAGGATAGGGATTCCCTTGCTTGTTATATGCAAAATACATTTTTCTTGCTTGCTAGTTTGTTATTTCCTTCAGTATTTTACATCTATGGTTCACATGTTTTACCGCAAAGTGCGCCCAAAAATAGTTTGGTAACTGACCGCAGGCTGCCGTCGAGAGATCCTATATATGGTGACATCTCAAGTTATGCCGGTAATCAGACACTGTGAAGATATTACTATTCGGTAATTACATTAAATAATAGGCTTACATTGCAAAATAATTAACATTGTTAAGCTGTAAGGTTAATCAAGGAGTTACTGTCGGGAATAAAATATGTTTTTTTTTAATAAGGATTATTGCAGTTGTAGCTGGCTGCCAGAACCCGTACTTCTTCCGAATAAATGATTCAAAATCGTGATAGCGGCACTACCTATTAGAAAGTCTCTAAAACCATGTACACGTTGCTGATAGCGATAAGATACTCGATAAAAATGATGTAACTCTAATGACTTGAAAACTCTACATAACAGCGAAAAAGTTAACTGTTATAATACCGAACGCGTGCCCGGACAGCGATTTAAATAAAAACAAAACGCAGCACATCTACGCAGTGCAGCCGCCAACCATGACAATTGCCAAATCAATTTGCGACACAAAAATTGTTTTGTGCAAAATGCTGACCACTAGCTCTAATTCAGGTGCGCGGCAGTTTTTCAATAAGCAATAAATAATGTAACGCAACAGTGGCGCACGCGCGGCTCTAACAAGGCGCCTGCGCCGTGCCATCGTTGTGAAACTGCCCCACCCTGTGCCGCCACTTTAGCTACTATCTAAGCCAAAGGCGATTTGCCGTTTTTGGATATTATATTACACTAGCTTTTACCTGCGGCTTCGCTCGCGTAAATCAGGTCAGATAGTGGAATTGAAATCCCGGGATTTTAGCCACGGGAATTTCCGAGACTTACATCGTAGTCATAATTTATGTTGTACATTCATAATAATAATATATGTATTACGAACATCCGTGCAAAATATCACGTTTCTAGACGACCGTAAACATTACGGTATAAAAAGTAGCTTCTATGTTATTCCAAAGATAAAGCTGTCTTCTTTTCAAATTACATCCAAATTCGTCCAGCCCTTTTAAGCGCGAAAGAGGAAGAGACACCCATGCACAAACTGAAAGTTTTGGATTTGTAATATTAGCAGGATTTGGCGGCAACTGCATACCGCGTCTTCGGCAACTACAGAATTAACATAAGCACGTTCCTTTTTGTTAGCCTCGATGTATGTTTATTTTTATTTTTAACCGACTTCAAAAAAGGAGGAGGTTCTATGTTCCAATGTTTATATATTTTTTAATTTTTCATTTGTAGTTTCACTTCCATAGACCTACATTACCTGTTTAAAATGAAAGATAGTGTGTTAACTGAGTTACAAAATAACATAGATACTTATATTAATTGTACTTAATTATTTTTAAATTACTATGACCCAACAGGGTGTTTTTGAACAGCTATACATACTGAATAGTTGCTATTAATAAAAGGAATGTTATCAAGTATATTTTTGAGGACCGGATGGCCAAGTGGTTGGAGAACCTGACTACGAAGCTTGAGGTCCTGGGTTCGATCCCCGGCCGGAGCAGATATTTGTATGAATAATACGAATGTTTGTTCTCGGGTCTTGGATGTTTAATATGTATTTAAGTATGTACTACTTATCTATATAAGTATGTTTATCCGTGGTCTGTATCCGTCCATAACACAAGCTTTGCTTACTTTGGGATTAGGTCAATTGGTGTCAAGTGTCTCATGGTATTTATTTATTTATTTTGTTTTATTTATTTTAGAATCGTTGTCGCCATTCACAAAAACCGGCCAAGAGCGTGTCGGACACGCCCAAAATTAGGGTTCCGTAGACATTACGAAAAAATAAGTAATATTTTTTTAAGGATTTCGTATTTTATATAGATTCTTCCAAGTTTAGGTATATTTTATAGCTTAGGCTGCTATTTACTCTTAAACTTTTTTTTTTATTCAACTGGATGGCAAACGAGCAAGTGCGTCTCCTGATGATAAGAGATCACCACCGCCCATAGACACCTGCAACACCAGGGGGATTGCAGATGCGTTGCCAACCTAGAGGCCTAAGATGGGATACCTCAAGTGCCAGTAATTTCACCGGCTGTCTTACTCTCCACGCCGAAACACAACAGTGCAAGCACTGCTGTTCCACGGCAGGATTAGCGAGCAAGATGGTGGTAGCAATCCGGGCGGACTTTGCATAAGGTCCTACCACCTGCAAAACTACTAATAATGCTGAAGCAAACTTAGCCGTTATAGTTTTCCTTGAAAGTTTGATATACTTACTACCATTCTGAATTTTTTCAAATTTTTCCACCCACCGGTTTAGAGGGGGGAAGGGACGCTCGATCTTAATGAACATTTTCACTTAAAAGTTGAATATTTTGCAAACAAATCACTGAATCTAAAAATCGTTTTAGCAACCCGCTAATGATTTTGGAGGTTGGATGAGAAAAATAATCACCCCCACTTTACGTCTACGGCAAGAACACAAAATTTTTTTTTTTTAAATTTTGTAGATATGTTGCTAAACTAGGGAGCTTACCTAGGCCTTCCTAGCCTTAGAATAACTTACTCTTCCGCCAGTATTTTCAGCACCTGTCTCGTCACACCGGACATTTCAAGTCCAGCTGCTTTGCGGGCTTAGCGACTGCTGAGCAGATTTTAAAGTCATACGCAAATATAACTATAATAAATGGGGTGAGAAGACGGTTACATGTCACAATGGAAAAGCATTAGCAGAAATAATTTTATTACGAAACCAGCAGTGATGGTGCTATGTGGCGTTATAGTATGATATTCCAGATGTTCAATATTTGTCGTGTTACCTTGTTACCTGTACGGTACTTCAAATGGTTTAAATTATAGTAAACCTATATTCACAATGACACTAGGAAAAGTTTTTGTTAATAAAGATACTGTCCGTTGCCCGCGACTTCATCTGCGTAAAATTCGTGGCGCTATTCCACGGGAACTGTGCAATTTTCCGGGATAAAAATAATCCTATTTATGTCCATCATGATGGGTTGAGTGCTTGAAGCGTTAAAGATTATCAAACAAACAGACTCTCACATGCGCATTCAATTATAAGTAAACGGAATTTGCAAAAAAAAGCTATCTTACCTAACTTGTTTAAATACTTCACAAATAAAGCAAATAAAGACACAGGCAGTTCTCATTTAATTTTAATTTAGTAATAAATCTTCGGTGACGAAAAGGCAACTATGATGTCCTTGATTTTAAGTTTTACCTTTCTAATTGTAAAGTTACCGTATCAGTAATCGAGCAAGATCAGAATCTCGATTAGACTCAAGACGCAGAAGCCAAAGCTATTGTTGTAGGTACTGAGGTTTACCGCGTCGCGAACGTGGCTAAATTGGCACCATTTTGAGTCTAAATAAAGGTGGTCTATTCGTCCAATTAGATCAATAAATTCAATGGTTTGCCAACATGGCGGTCTCGAGGGTTCTCGGGCGGTGCCGTTTGTCGCAAATTAATGGCAATAAAGCATAATCATATCGTAAAAGCCGCTCGTGAGCTGCGCAAGAGCACAACGCGCCGGAGGCGCCCTTCGATTCCAAGATGGCGCTCGTTGATTTGAAAATAAGCAGTTTTTGGGACTATGGGAACTCTAGAATATTTTTTTAAGATTTTAACTGAGACAAATGAGTTCCTTTTTTGTTGATGAAATTCTTAAAATAGAATATTTCTACTCTCCTACAGTTGTGTTGTGATAGACGTCTGTAAACGACAGCGAAACAATAATAATTGGGTTCCGCTTGGCACCCTTTGGCGTCGGAACCCTAAATAAGTACTTACGGTAAGATTTTTCTAGGCAACACTGCTGCGACGTTGTGTGAGTAGATAAAACCTCATATGTTTCCATCTATGTTTCGATTTAATGACAGGTCGATGCAAAATTTTACGGTAAGGTCTTACACCGAAAGAAGATTTCGTTAGACAGATTTACAGAATAGCAATTGTAGCGAGTGACTAAGAATGCGACCAGTTCTCTCTCTCTACCCACTCTTTCTCGACTCTTAAGTGTGCTTTACTATGTACAGAACAGTACTCTTTATTCATAATACTACTTATACAGTACTTAATCTTTTTAAATTAAGTAATTCATCATACTCTAGTTAATTGATATATTCTTATCATTTAGAATTCATGCTCAGTGAAATTCATGTTCCTGGTTTGCAGCAATGTAGATACCTAGTATTCTGCAACAGTTTTTTGAAGTTGGGGGTAAATATCTACGTGACAGGGTATAATAAAAGCGACAAAGTAATTTTATAGCTATTTATTTCATTTTGACAAGGTAATCGGTGACCTTTGAACGACTAATTAATAGGTAGGTATCAAAAGTACAAAATGACATGAAAAAAATCTCTATGTCTTACACATCTCACATTCTAAATTGATAAGTTAAAGAACACCTTTTTGCACAAAAGACGCATTTAGTACGAGTATACGGCGACGACATAATATCTGTTCTTAAAGAAACCAGCGTGACTTGATTGTGTTTGAGAGTAATCTATACTTTTGGCACGAGAAATAACTAGCATTTAAAACTACTTTCTCTTCAAAAGATAAAAAAATGACAATTCCATAATTAAATAAAAATTATTAATTTAGTCGTTCAGTAACAGTGACAAGGCAGGAAAGGCACATCTAGCCAACTTTATACTCGTAATAATAATAGAGATCTATCTATACCTACTTAAAGGAACGTTTAGATTAGTTCTTTGAGAAACTGCATGAATAACAATTTTTTTGACTGTAAAGTGAGAAAATATGATTATTTTGTCCCAATTTTAACTCAGCAGATAATAATTAAATCACAGATTTATAATCTTAATCTTAATTTAGAGAGCATACCTAAATATTTTTTTCACAAGTTGTATAATCTCCCCCTAAAAGCCTATTTTACAATCTCAAGTGTGATACTGTCCCCCTATTCTGCGTAATCTTCTGAAACTTAACAAGCGGGGCGCGGCGCCCCCGGCATTAAATAATTTACGAACCACAGTATTTATATAAAATTTCCGGATATATGATACTTTTTAATAACTTTTCTAACATTTTATAAAAATATTTTATCTTTAATAAACAACAAGTTATATTTTTATTGGTAACCGGCGTTTCTTCTCAGACTAATAATACTAATTACCTTACATCGACTAAAGCAAAATTTACAAAAAGTTACAAACAAAATTCTTACGTACATCCATACAATAACTACAAATCAATAAATTGTTATTATAATATAGCGAACACTCTGGAGGCTTAATATATATATTCAGGCATAACACCTATTTAATGTCTCTCGCGACGGACATTATTGTTATACTTGAACACTACTAGTGCAGGTTTGTATAAACTAAACTCTATCGGTAAGTGCAATTCGGTAAGGTCACTTACCTTAGTTACTTTGAACGAGAGCTCATCATTATTTACAAAGTTAAAATTATTCCATAATTATTATTTCGGTGCATATTTTGCACCAACTTTGTGGTCGGTTGCGTCTCAGAATCCAAGTGTAGGTAGGCATGATTTTAGGTCCTCAAACTAGGCATAATGTTAAGGAATTTAATGAAAATATTTTTCATTTTTATTTTTCAGATCATAGTCATATTAGAAAGAATAAGTTTAAGCTAAGAATTTCAGTTTTAATGCAAGCTTTTTTGCTGAATGTATATTTTTGACTGTGCTTGCATTGTAATCTAGCCAATTCCAAATTTCAAGTTAATATTATGACCAGTGGGTGAATATTAACTTGAAAGATGTTATCTAAGCCATTATTTGTTGGTTGATAAACAAACATAGATTGTAAGTTAAGCTTGTATATAGTGTAAAATCATGAAGAGCAAATGCTAGAACTTATTACAGCGACAGCTAACTCTTTATTCTTTTATAAATACAATATTTAAAATGTAAAATACACTGGAAGCTTATTTCGACGCATCATATCAATTCAATGAGTTAACACACACTCCAACGAAAGTTCCGTAAAGTCTACACAAAAGTCATTTGGATGTTTCGACCAGATTATAGTAAGGGTGGATATTTCCGGGGGGCAGCGATCAGGTGTGGTCGGCGGCGCTGGCGGCGGCGGCCACGCGTCGCGGCGGCGCCACGCGCCCCATGAACGACCTGATCTCCTCGAAATACGTCTCGTCAGGTGATCTCCGGCGGTTGTCGTCCCCGTTTTCCGCTTCATGCTTCTTGAGATGCCTGTCGAGATTGGTCTGTTGTCCGAAACAGCGGTCGCAGTGACGACACCGAAACGGTCGTTCCTTGTTGTGGATATTTCGTACGTGTCGCTGCAGGTTCGAGGATATTGAGAACGAGCGTTCGCAGTATTTACAGCGGTAAGGTTGTTCGCCCGTGTGGGTCCGCAGGTGGCGGGTCAGGTTGGCGCTGCGAGGGAAGGCTTTGCCGCAGTAGGAGCAGGTGTAGCGGTCCCGCGCGCGGGCGGCGCCCGGGTTCTGTGGCACGGGTGGAGCTCGCGGCGCGCCCGGCGCCAGCAGGGTGGCCGCCGCTGCTGGCAGAAACGGGTAGCGGCCGAAAGGCGCCGGCAGAGCTAAAGGTAGCCGTCGACAGAACTGTAGTAGGGCGGGGTGAGCGGGGTGCGCCGGGTGCGTGGGGTGCTGCGGCGGCGGCGAGGGCGTGATGAGGTTGCAGTTCTCGTCTTCGAGGCGCTGGGGGCGCTTGTGGGTGACGCGGAGGTCGAGCGGCTCGTCGGCGCGCGGCGAGCCCAGCGGGCTGGGGACGTGCTCGTGCGGCGAGGTGGGCGGGGAGGCGAGGCGGCGCGGCGCCGCGTGCTTTTCGCGCATGACGGCCGCTGCGCACGCGCTCATCGGGCTCGTGCGCCACCGACCTGAAACAATAAAACGCGCAGTTTTAGACACGTGAAGTCAAATTCTTAGGTATACGGATTGCACAAAATATGTCGTTTCAAGTTTCGAGTCACATTGCATCTCAGCTAGTTGGCAACCGGTACGGCGGGGGTGGCCTGACGGATGCCGGCTCCTACGCTCACCTTCGACGCACACCCACTCTCTTGCAACATCGCAAACTGGAGCACTTGCTACCGAAACGTCGATGTTTTTAACTTAATTATTCATCCGACTTTAATGGATACTTCAGTATCGTACCGTCACAAGTTCTCACTTGGTGATAAATATTTATAGACATACTTATAATCCGCAGATATATTTTGTCCTTCTGCAATGTACCTACTATAGGCGACCAGTTGCAGTTATAGCGACAGTAAAATTTGTACCCACTAAGGCTTAACTAAATGTATAAAAAAACACATGATTAGAATTAAGCGGTAATAAACCTTGTTGTATCAAAAGCGGCTGTTTTGGCCCGCGTTATCACCGGTAGTGTTATTACAAAAGTAGTATCAAATAATCGTGCTGCAATAAATCGGACGACTTCATTCGCTGATTGATCGGTGCACGCGTCTCCCACGCAAGTCACGAGCATTGTTCCTCTCTCGTGATCTATTCTGGTGATAATTTCACCGTACATGGATAAACAAGCATTACGCTTTCGATACATACTAATTATGCTTGATAGATCGTTGGGAAAGTGTAATGGAAACAGATCACCAGACGTGTGACATGACGTTATGATCACGTTCTGTGTCGTTTTATTTACTTCTGAGAATTCCTTGGGCTAAGAAAGTCGGCGATGCTAGTTCCAGGAATTTCTGAGGTTCATTCATTCATTCATAGTACCTTACGTCCCAGGATTGATACCTATTATTATGAGGTATACAATAAATCATAACTATTCCAATAGTATTTTATTAAATACTCGTAATGATATTTTTTTGTAGCTTCGTGTGTTTTATTTACTTCACGACGATTTTCTTAAGACGGTTCACCAGAAAGCTTTATTTAGTGTAATGGACTTTGCTGTAAGTAATATCAGGTAGGTAGTATTTCCCTTGTAAGTGCTATCAGAACCTTTTCAATTGCAACATTAAGGGGCTGTTTCACCATTCATTGGTTAATTTTATTTGACGGATAAATGTGATGCCGCCTCCGTCTATTCAAACAAAACAAACAGAGACGGCATCACATTTATCCGTCAAATAAATTTAATCAGTGGATGGTGAAACAGGGGGTAAGTAGGTATGACTTAAAAAATACGGTTTCAAGTAAATAATTAAATTAATTTGGTACATAAAACACAAAACTCTTACAAAGAAACTATCCCCTGGTGCTGATACAAATTTGTTCGCTCACGCCTACAAGTCAACACAGCTAATTTGCACTATAAGCAACCGCCATAAATTCCATGAACAAGGGTCGGCATCGACGTTGGAACCCTTATTTGGCGGGACTCGTGAGCCCTGCTCCATGTTTATGATTTGTTACTAGACCCGCGAGCCCGAGACTTTGTGAATGCTTCATTTTCTGAATAGTACAGCCAAATGAGCTTCTTAGGAAATTTATGAAGGAGCTGCTAGATTTCTTCAAGTTGATTAGAGGAAATTGCACTTAGGGGCTGCTTCACCATTCATTGATTAGTGTTAACTGACGGTTAAATGTGATGTCGTCTTCGTCTATTCGAACAAAACAAATAGAGACGGCATCACATTTAACCGTCAGTTAACACTAATCAATGGATGGTGAAACAGCCCTTTAGTCTACTGAAAATGCAGTGGAGGATAGTACGAGAAGTATAGTTACAGTTCAAAGCATGGATTACTCTGACAGAATCAGCTTTTTCTGGTCCTAAACAGGAATGTCTGAAAGACATTGTAGAGTAATTTAATAGCTGGAGATATGGTATGTAGGAACTAAGCAACAGACGAGGAAAAAATGAAAGCCTGAACAGCTACCGATTGCCGGTTTGATTGCTCTCCGCTATATCCATTTCTCTGATTTAATTCGACATTTTCTTATTAATGACCGGCTTCCTGTTCACGATGCCAATGGGACATTTAACACCTCGTTATATAAATGAGTAGTAGCTTTAATGTGACTTAAGTATTGAGCGGTTGAGTAATTACCTCGATTTAAAAACAGTAGCTGGATATTAATTTATATTCGAAGCTTGTAATTTGAGCTTATCATTTTTAAGAGATATTGTTTCATCTGTTGAAATTTTCGGTACTTTTACTCTTTTAAACGCTCAATGCGATAAAAAACTTGCAACTGAAGTACGTATAGGTACAGTCGAACTATTTGATTCTTGACCCAACGTAGAATGTTCTCACAGTAAGTGTCATAATAAATTCCCTTGTCAAGCAATGCGATGTCACTATGAATTTTTATACGAGAAGGTTCCACAGTAGTGGGTCATGAGTCATGATTCAGTTGGTTCGATAGTACATTAGTCTTTCTGAGTTGGTCAATGATTGCCATAAGTCACACTGTGAATTTAGTGTTAGCACGAATGCTTTTATGAACAACTAGTTTTACCCGCGGCTTCGCCCGCGTGGAATTCGGTTGTCGCGCGCTGTTCCCTCGGGAACTGTGCATTTTCCGGGATAAAAAAATGCCTTTGTCACTCTCTGGCCCATGAACTATCTCTGTGCCAAAAATCACGTCGATCTGTCGCTCCGTTTCGACGTGAAAGACGGACAAACACATAAACACACAAACTTTCGCATTTATAATATTAGTATGGATTTTTTTATTCTGCGCAATAAACTTGAAGTAACATAGCAATAGTAAAGTGTTATGTCGTAAGAAAGTAGCCGCGCTCGTACCGCGCTGTGCTGCTCGTGTGCTCGCATCCATGTTGGGCGATTAGGACACATTAGTGCGCGCATCGCGAGTCACG
The DNA here is from genome assembly GCF_025370935.1 of Choristoneura fumiferana. Taxonomy (NCBI): domain Eukaryota; kingdom Metazoa; phylum Arthropoda; class Insecta; order Lepidoptera; family Tortricidae; genus Choristoneura; species Choristoneura fumiferana. The sequence continues at coordinate 10,877,153 of NC_133494.1, forward strand.
ATCCACTAATTACCGGTAATTAACGAGGTTCGGAAGCGCGTGACGCGCCGGGGGGCGGGGCGAGGTTGTATGTTAATGTAAATAGCTGAGCCAATGGGCGCCGTCACACAACACCGACTAGTGATATATTAGCATTTGAATCGCTTATTCGTTGCCGGCGCGAACTCTGGCTCCAACCGACTCGTCTCGCTGGTTCGTTATGTAAATCTTTCAATAAATTATAGTATTTTGCGTTAATGTTGCTATGTGAATTCAGAATTTGCTCTATGCACTAGGTTATTGATGGTGAATTACGCTGAGAAGGAATAGTGTTTAACATTGTTAGCTGAAATTAATAGCAACTTTAGTTTTTTTTTATACGACTGGAAGGCAAACGAGCAAGTGGGTCTCCAGATGGTAAGAGATCACCACCGCCCATAAACATCTGCAACACCAGGGTATTGCAGATGCGTTGCCAACCTAGAGGCCTAAGATGGGATACCTCAAGTGCCAGTAATTTCACCGGCTGTCTTACTCTCCACGCCGAAACACAACAGTGCAAGCACTGCTGCTTCACGGCAGGATTAGCGAGCAAGATGGTGGTAGCAATCCGGGCGGACCTTGCACAAGGTCCTACCACCTACAAAACTTTAATAATGATTAAAGATTACTTTTAATACAATCTAAACTGACTTTACTGACTCAGAGTTACTGGAATATAAACATTGTCTTTAAAGCTAGGTGTTGCAAAATGCTAGAAATGTAGAGCACTGAATGTATCCAAGATAAATAACTTAATTTATCAGCCGACACGGTGTATTAGAGTGTAATTCTGTGTCCGAATGTAAATGAGACATCGTAATAATACAGCATTCATTTCAAGGAGTTTATTAAAATATCGTTAAACCGATTATTGGTTTTATTTTATTGATATTCAATATTTAAAAGTTATTTGCGAGACTATAAAATACCAAGTGAACTTGATGTTAACTGTGTCAATTGGTTAGTCAATATACACCGCTATTCGTAAGTGACGTTATTTAGGAGTTCAAACGGTCCAAACGATACCCATAATATTTTCTGAAGCGAAATAAAAAAACTCATAAAAGTCAGATAGTTTAGCACAATACATTTTATATTATATTTTACATAAGCAGTTAATTTGTGAATGAGTGCTAGGTAATGCTGATGAGTACCAATGAGGTGCGTTCCGCGCTGCCGCGCCGCGTGACGTATGGGCGGCGCGAGCGCATCGTATTGCGCAAATGCCTACTAACGCGCCGTCACGATTCGACAAAACATTATACCTAAACGTCTGATAGCTAAATATATTAACTCCTATTTAACCTTTTATGTAATGACGAACTTCGCCTTCCTAACTTAATTATTCAAATTTGATGGCTCTTTATGTAACTACTCTATTTAATTGGCAATTTGCTGGCGGAAAAATTTACGAACCCACAACTTGTTTTTCTCAAAACATAATGGTATGTGTAAAGTTCGGCATTAACCACAGTTAAGGAGATTGAAAAATAGTTTCGCAGTAGCGTCGTCTATGCTTGCAAAAATTTGAAGGCAGTAGTACAGTCAACGTCATAAATAAGTGATCACTTTTGTACCTTGTCACTTTAACGTCATGTTTGAAAAGCCACACGAAATTGTGTAACGACTCAAAGCGACAAGGTACAGAAATGATCACTTATTTATGACGTTGACTGTACCTAATAGTAGTTGCATTTACTGTACTAAGGTGCACCTAGAGCTATGTAATCATAATCAGTAAAGTGCTAGTATGTAAATACTTGGTAATTTATGTAGATGACTTATCTAGCTGGCCAGTGAGATGCGTTTCGGTTCACGCGCCAGTGCACATCATAAATGTTCCAGTGCACAACTACCGGCGCGCATTATCTAAACGGGATTTAATATGATGGTCGTGTACAACATTTATAGCTAATGTTTTAACTGACAAGACAAGATAGGCCGTACCATTCACTTTTTATTACATTTCTCATGCTTAAATTAACAATAAATATAAAAACGTATGAGCAATAAAGCCTTGAAGAGCTGTAGCAAAAAAACAAATGCAGGACTCGTACAGTTTATTACATTACAAGCTTAAGCTTTTTGCTTTTATCTACATTTATTGATTCTTTCTAACCAACTGATAGTTCAATTTGGTGTTTATTCATGAAAAATTCCTTACATGGGTCAACATAGTTGCAAATTATTAGATTGGGTCGAGCTTGTTTTAAAATCTGCGCAAGCAATCTCATAAGTCACATACTGGCAGGCATTCCGTGTCATATTCTCTCACGCGATCGCGGCCGCAGGAGATTCACACGAGCGCGGAGTTTTTTAGAAGACCGGAGTATCGACAACCACGATCTTTGATTTATTTCACATCACTATTTTAGGAAACGCGCCGCGCCGATCGCCTTATGGCGAGTTATGATATTAACACAGCAGTAACAAGAAATTTTCTCTTTGATTTTTTCTCTCCTATTGACTCCTATTTATATTGATGCCACCTTCTGACGTTCATGCTATTAGTTTTTTAGGTTTGGTTACAAGTTAAAGGGTTATCAAAACTCACTACTATCACTGCTGGGGGTTTTCTATCGAGCTATGATTTGGGTACCTTCAAAAGGCGATTGTTTCGCCTATATATTGCAAGGTCGGCAGCGCATGCTGCGCATGCTGTAGCTGTCCATGGGCGGCGGTGATCACTTACCATCAAGTGACCCGCCTGCTCGTTTGCCAGATGTTTGATAAAAAAAACAGCGCTGTGGCATGTCGTGGCATTATGCGGAATAATAATCCTTATAAAGATTTTCACTATTAGATTATTTGGCGTCTGTTCGTTTGTGTGTCACAGGACTGCATCTCAAGAACCGTGTAATAGACAGACAACTGAAATTTATACATAATATGTATTTGTACTGCTGCTAAAACAACAAATAATATACATAAAATATTTTTTTAAAATAACCGGGTTCTTCATCCGAGATAGGTAGGTACGATTTTTTTATTATCGTTCCATCTCTATAACGTTTAAACATAACAATACATTTATTGAGCAAAATACTTGATCGGCGCTTTGTTACGAACTGAGCTGAAATAAATAATATTTTTAACCAGATAAATACCATAATAAATTACTCGTACGAATTTTACTTTTACGATAATAAATGAACTGAATGATTCTGTACTATTTATAGATAGATGGATTAGGTACAGTCACCAGCACCAATATTTGACAAAACAAGCGTGCATAAATATCTGCTACGACTCTATTTTTAGGGCCGGAAGGACGTGTCAGATATTTTTGCACGCTCCGGTGTGGCAGATATTATTAATGCTGGTGATTATACAGTCTAACAAACTGGACCTTTGTGATACTAATGTCGTATTCGCATCCCATACCTTTGACAAGGAAATCATAGTGAAATTAATTATTAAAAGGCTCAACCCTGGTACACATGAATCAGTTTGTTCGAGTCGAGTTTACCAGTCGTCTGGCGCTCCCGTCTCGCGACTTTTGCGACACCGATACTAACTCTTCTTGTTTTACGGGTTTACTTTGTCTAATAAAAGTACCTAATAATTTTTCAATGTTCGTACACACAAGACCATCTACGTCTAACAGACTCTAAAGCAAAGTCATTTGGTTTTATATTAGTGTCAGTGTACCTACAAACATAATTCTATCTCAGCCGAGCTTGTACTTTGAAGAGCAAGACGGCCGATAAAATGTAATAGGCTACCTTTATAATTAATTATCTAATCGATTTCGCACTTCCTTTATGGGCCAATCACAACGGAATGCTATGTATTTTAGAGTGGACATTTATACGTGGGTCCGAATCTGACCAATAGGGAATTGATTTACTACGCAGGCGCACTTATGACGACTATGCTGTTAGTAAAACGGTTGCTTACACTGTGGGAATCGGGGCGATGTGTAACGTGGGAACCGCCCGAAATCAGGACTTTTTCCGCCTACAAATTACTTGTCTGCGATTAGTTCATTACGCGATCAATGAATAAAAATGTGAATGTTTTTAACAATACGCCGAGGGAATCAGATAACAGTGTACTATATTCTGCAAATTGGAACGTTATTCTAATTATTTAGTTAAATACGTTACGTTATGTTAGTTAAGTATGTTATAAGTAAAACTGGATAATGCGTGTTATTGAAGAGAAAAATCATTTTAAGCCACTTTTATACATGACTGAAATTATGATTTCGTTAACTTTATAAGGTTTGGATTAGACAGCGAAAGAATTAACGTTACGCAAAATTCTCAGCTAAAACTATCAACCATGATGCTCCCAGTAGTAAGCCCTTACGAGTTACTAATTAGTAGAACCCTTTATTTATATTTCTTGCTTTAGTGATTTTTTATTAAAATCAGTAAACTGGTAACATGTCGAAGAAATAGCAATTTTAACTTATCCTTAAGAAAATACTAGAGATTGCCGCATGCATTCACGATATTAAAACTGCAAATAATATATCTATCGACACTTGACTTTGAACATAAAGTAATGCTATCCACAGAATATGCATAACATTTGCATTGTGTAAATATTCTGCCGAGCCATAATCTCTATGAAATTCAATACACGAACGTGGAGATAACGAAACTTGTCCGGTAATTTATAGTGCACCATTAGAGGGCACGTATTCGCGGGCATTTCATTTGAATTGGAGATGTGGATTTGCGGTGACTTGTCCAGTATTAAAATGATGTATTGGGCTTTGATTGCGGCGCGGGCGCAGCCCGGGGTGCGGGTGCGTGGGATGCACTATAGGGAAGATAACAGCTTAGTTTACTATTATATTGCTATTAAATCACGTCGATGATGGTTAGGTACTTTACTCTTGTTTTATTCAATTCTATTCATCTTGTTAACTAAGTACCTAATTTTTTTTACCTACCTACAATATATTTAATTTTGATTAGAGAAGTGAATTTTTGGCTAGGATCGAAAAATTTATGTATGAGGATATCCGATTATTTGCTTAATCATTTTTACTTTTTAGGCGACTTCAAAATAATTAAGAGGTATGAATTGAATTTCTTTTTTTTAATTTATGTAACAAATTAAATTAAAATTTAACTAAATGCTCTAGTATTCTATATTTCGAGTACTCTATTGTATATTTGCACTGAAAAAGCTGTATTAGAAACCATGATTTTGTTTATAAAAAAAGAAAAGAAGTAGGTAAATATTCTATAATATTATGTTTAACCTTCGTTGGTATATTTAACTCTATCATTTACGTACTTAAAATTTAACTATAACATTAATTATTATAAAATGATCTAGTCAAATAACTATGTAACTATGTCATATTTAATAAAAGTGTATTATGTTTATTAAATGTAAACAACAAAATTATTAAGAAGAAAGTAATTAATGAACGACATTAATATTTACACTAATCTCATCAAAGATGAGTGAAAGGATGAATGCATAAGGTGTTAATTGTTAATTGTTAGTAAGTTGAAGTCAAAATCATAGCTATTTTAGGAAAAGAAAGGAGGAGGTTCGACTTCATATTTTTTTTTTTTATCTATTCGCTAATTCAGCTTCATCCATCCATCCATCCCAGCTTATATACGCCTCACTGCTGGGCAGAGGCCTCCTCTCAGCTTAACTAGATAGTAATAAAGTGTCGTTATGCACAATATTCCTTAGATTTCATCCTGGTATAAATTCCTCGTAATGCTCCAACGTCAATACGTAGGTGGTCACGGTTGTCATGCCTCTATCTCTCTTCCATTAGCGCTTTCTTGGATTTTATTAGACATCCTCTTTATAAATAATGTTAATGCGAGCCAGAAAAGGGCTTTACTCACTCAGATCGTATTTAACAAGTGTACGCACTGCTAGTGGCGTTACTTTAGGGGTAGACCGACCGACCCATGAGGACAGCCGGTGCTTTAGCTTGTAGAGTATGTTATTATAATCTTACTAATATTATTAATCTAAAAGTTTATGTTCGTTACTCCATGCGCAAAAACGACAGTTGAATGTGGAAAATTCTGACACAAATATAATTCATAAACTGGAGTTAATCCAGATAGACATAGGATAATTTATGTCCAAGAAAATTAAATTTCAGGACAAAAAAAAACATTTCGGCGGTGTTGCACCGTTCAACAACATAAATAATGACAAGACCAACGTGAAGATACCCAGCGCGCATTTTTGTTTGAGTTTCTGAATAGACTTACGTCTCTGTAGTTATACAAAGATTATTTACGTAATAACGCAGCTTCTGATTTGTTGTTCTATATTTTAAGTTTGAATAAAACATCTATACTGACTAAAAGGTGTTTAAAATAATCATGATTACGAAGTGGTCAGATAGAAAATAGACTTTAAATAGTTTTAACCGACTTCAAAAAAAGGAGAAGGTTATCATTTTAAATGTTTGTTACTTCAGAACTCCGTCATTTATGAACCGATTTCAAAATTTTTTTTTCGTTCGTATCGGAATGCCTTCAATTAGCACCAAACCAGGATCTGATGATTGGAGACTAAGGAAATCAAAGGAACGCTTCAAATATTGTAGGAACACGTATGGTAATTTGGATATATTTAGTAATAACTCGTGCATTTGGTTTTGAAAATCATCATTTGGGAAGTGGAACTGATGATGGAGACCACATTTGACCAGCGAAGCTACTACTCAATAACAAGTACTTCACGGGTTGAATTTCAATTACCTTAACACAGTTGCTAAACAATTTATGCTTATCGTAATGCATATGGTAAAATGGAACGGGCGGTGAAGCATCAGGAGTCCTCAATAATGAACGTCTTTGCATCGGAAAGCATTCTTTTGTAAAAGGTGACGAGCAGTTGTCATTAAACTGTTGTACCTTAGATTATATATACTACTCGTAAAAAGCGTGAAAAAAAATTATAACAAAAATTGAACCGATTACCAAAACCATGAAAATAAATTTCTACCAGTCTGAAGTTGGTGCCTCAGCACGAGCCAGCAGGAGTGATTGAAGCCCAATATATGTAGGTGAGGTTGACAACTGTAGGTCCACTCCTGCTGGCTCGTGCTGTGACACCGACTTCAGACTGGTAGGAAATTATTTCCATGGTTTTTGTAGTCGGCTAAATTTTTTGTTATTAAAAATAAATTAGGTAGCTCCATAACTTGCCTATACTTGCAATGCACGTTATGGAGATTTACACGTCTCATTAGGTATGTACATTGTAACCTACACGTTGCAGATCACCGACATGAAAAAATACAAAACTTCCGCTTTTCGTATTATGTAAATTAAATTTATCATTATCATTAAGTATAAATAAACTAGTAATTGGCTTTAAGTTTAATAGCTCGCGATAAAATAATTTTGTTTACACTAGCGGTAACGACTACCATATTACATCGTAAAGCAATGAATAATTTATGCAAAAATATAATTAAGAAAGTTATATTACTTGTTCGCGCTGACCGAATATTACGATAATTAGATCTGATTAGTACACTGTGAATTACACATAGCCTCAGCAGACTGGTTTGCACATACCTGTTTACTGTACTGTATTATTTGGTTATGAAACTGATAACGCTTAATTGAATAATAATTAGGGTCGTGTGTATAACGTGGAGCTGAGCGGAATACGCACTGTACATCACTACATTGTACATACCTACTACAAAAAATGGACATACAAATACAAAGGTCATAATTTGAATCCCCTCCTAGCTGAAATGCGGGTTCTCCCTAATTTGTCTACGTTTTTGTACATCCTGCTAATAAGCGAATAAGCATGTGAACTCTCTTCTGTACATGAATATTTTACTATTGTTCTTATTCATTCTTCACCAATAACATCTTAAACTTATGAGCCATGGCCACAATATTGCCGTGGAAAAAAAATGGAAATCAAATCATTTATTCTGTAAGTAGACTGCAAGAACTCTTTTCAGTGTAATTTTTTTATAGCACCGTACATCATTTCCAAGAAAAATACGCTGTGAAAACTTGACAGAAAAGTTATTGTTAAAAAAAATACAATTCTCTATTTTTAAAATGAGTAATACAAAGTAAATATTATATAAATAAATAAAAAATAAAATTTACATAGGTTAAATATTTATGTCAATTAGTTTAGGATAACTACCTATATCTTAACGAGATCAAAACCGATCATGACAAAAAATAAAAAAAAACTGTATGTACGTACAGTGGAAGTGTAAAATGCTTTCATCATCCACGATTACGCACGATTTACAACAAGAGTACAAAAGAAAAGAACACAGGACCCAATTGACTATTAATCTATGTGCTCTCAGCTTTACAAATAGCGACGGCCGTTTTTTTCCCGCCGCGGGCGCAGATCTCAGGCCGCACTGCCGGATGCAGCAGGTGTCACAGATTATCACATACTCTGCACCACATGTTATAGTTTACGCCTTTATAATTACACATTCACGACGGGTGAAAGTGAGGCATGTCAGATTATGCAGCCTTTCCGATTTAGGATTAAGTGATTTTTTGTTTTGAACATCCGATTGATTTCAGATTGAGTTGTTGCAACTGGATGATACATAATACATACAGTGTTTTGCCAGCCTTAGGAGAAAAACTAAAAACTATACTAAATGGTATAAGAAGACTGCGATAAGAGATACATTAAAGACCGGCAAAGCGTGTTGGAGGCCGATAGCAAGTTATGCTATTAATAATTATATTTTTTTGCCCCTACTCATAACGCTGCAAAATGGCTATACCACATTTTAATGATTTCAAGGCGAAGTTTTATTTCCAATTTTGGAAAACGGATATCGTTTATGGCAGTTAAGATTCAACAAAGCATTTATGACTGGATCTCTATGATTCTTGGCCATATTTTGTTTTATTACTAATACTTGACTGCAGCATTGCTTGTTATATCTATTGCAATTACTGGTCACCTTTTTTCGTAATTTATCTATGTCTAACTAAGGCGTCGCTTTTGTAAAATAGAAGTGAGATGTTAAATAGATTTTATCGAAATTTATTATTTTTAGCAATTGATTTAATTATACTTAATAGCATTGATTGCTTAATGCAATTCCAAATCTAGCATTTAAACGTAGGTAGTATTATTTAGATAATAAGTAATTTGAAGTTCAGAATACTTACCTATCTACATATTATAATTACAGATTGAACCATATAGGTAACATTCGGCGTTTGACAACGACAATGTACTACAAACAACCTCAGTTATTATGTGACAAGGATTTCCATAGACGCAGGCATCAATAGAGTGGCCTTCCACCTGTTCCAGTTATAGCCGATGATGTTAATAAAGCGGTTAGCATTGTTCCTGAGGATCCAAGCCTGACCCTGCGTCTGCGCTCGATTGCTCATAAATTAATTCATACGCGATACTTAAGTGTAGCAAATGTGTAGCATGTGTATGAGCGGAGATGCAAAATTTAAATTACCTAGCTGTAAAGTTTTATATTGTTTTTTTAGGTTATCTATTTGAAATTGAATGCCGTATTGATTTGATTAAATTATTAGATCTCGATTGAAAAGCCGATCATAATCTTCTTTAATCTGCAGTTTGTGTTGGACACTTGAGTTAGGCACTTAGGTACAACAGAATATTAAGAAGCTACAATTATATTTTATTCGGAATATTTCACCAGGTGGTTTACTTAATTAGTTAAACACCCCTGTAATGTTTTCCAGGATTTTATAGTTATGATTAACAAATGTTTCCATAGTTCCATACATAGATCGATGTCCAAAATTCAAAGCTTATAAGAGGTGACTGTATTTTGAATCGAACAATCCGATGAAAAATATTTACAGGGGATTTCAGTCAAACTACACCAATCTTCTGCTGAAATATTGTGGATTTATTTTAAAACACTTTACATACTAAAATGGAGAAATACAAAAATAGCTTAGATTATAATAATAATATCAGGGGACAAATTACACCAATAAAAAAATAAACCAATGAAAGAGTTTGGGGCTAAACTAAGCAAAGCGTGTACTATGAAAAACTTAAAACAAAAATACGAGTAGGTACATAGGTGTATTTATTTACAACAAAATGTTATAACCGCATAACTCTTTGATTTGTCATAATCATCATCATATCAGCCGTAGGACGTCCACTGTTGGGCCTCCCCCATAGACCTCCAGTTGCTTCTGTTGTATGCGGCCTGCATCCATCGTGAACCAGCTTTAAGCAGGTCAGTGCAAGGTTTAGTCAGGTCAGCTTAGTCAGGTTTCCTAATATACGAGTATGTTTCAGTAAAGTTACCTCTCTACATAGCGCTACTCCGTGGTCAATTTAAAGGCTAAAATTAGCATGTGATACCCTACATGTTGGTCATTGTACCTGAGTCGACGTGTGCCGGTGTACATGACGTAATATGGGTATAATTAAGTGCTCAGATGTGATCATTTTATGTGTAGGATAAAATATAATTACCGTGAAGCCATGGTCTCAATAACGATTACTATGTAAAAATAAAGGGATGATTGCTTTAAAGTCGTTGTTATTTGATTACTTTAGGTATGAAAAGATAGTAATTTTTCACAAATGTAAGTAAAGATAGATAAATGTGCTTTTTAAGATACGTTTGATGTCCAATTCGTTTTCTATCTTGTAATCTAGAGATATGAAAAAGGTTGAAACAAAAAAAATACACGAGTAGGTACTTATCATATGATTTTTTATTGTGCTAGATCGATTTTCGATTCAATGTAAATAAATAAGCAAAAACTATTTCACCATATTATTGTACATGTAACATTTACTTCGATTTGGCTCTAATTAGTAATCCAAAGATTGAATCACTTCAGCATTCCTATTCGTTTGTTATTACTAAAACAGCTAGGTCAGGACAAAGTTATTGAGCAAGTGTATTTTTCAAACCGCAGTCTAATGCTCTAGTATCATTATAAATCTTGACAAGTGATGTTTATCGCAACAAGAACGCGGGCAAGGTTGTCTCCTCCCTTGCTATTGCGAGTCGCTGTTACATCTATGTATTGATAGCCTATTACTTTGTACATGTAATGACATATGTTCAGTTATGATATATGGACAAATTGATATAGGTGTGACCTCTCTTGTAACTTGCAGTTTGAAGTCATATCCTCTTGACTCATGTGCTATTATAATAGGTGTACGGCCTTAAGAAAAAAGGTGTGGATGATTCCGGTAAGTTCCCAGAAGAAATGTATCATGGCACAGTATTGATCACCTTTTTAAAGTTGTATGTGTAACTATGAAATTTGGTATGAAGATAGTTTGAGATCCTGGAAAGGACAGGATAGTTTTATTCCGGAACATTGCGTAATTCTTGCGGGAGTCACAAACAAAAGCTGTACAAAAAAGCAAATACCTACTGAAAAGTCTTGACTCAATAAAATAAGATTTTGATCTCACAAGGATAATTAAATAAAAACTAATTACCTAAATGCTTAGTGGAATGTATTGTTAAATGCAGACTATAAACATCGGACTTTTCGTTGACTTTCAATGGTTATTTCTAGATCACGTATTGGAGCAGGAAGCAACAATTTAAGTGGTAATTGTCATTACCTTGCTTGTACACTAAGAGTGTGAAAGAGAGGAAATCACAAAAAATGTTTTGAACCTACCAACGAAGATTTGTTTGGTAGCATTAGATTCGTTTCGTATCGTATTCGTTCTTGCTTAGTATTGTGTCTAGTAAGACATTTATTAACCGCAAATCATTAAGCTTAGAAATAGGATTATATACTTTGGTATGTCCTTTTATTACTCGTATTTAGGTATATTTTAACGTATTATGTGGTCGCGTGTAGGAGCATGTACGAGTATGTAAATCGGTTAGCAACTCGGCTATCAGTGGTCGTTCTAGTCGTCATAATTGTATGCCATTAGAACATCTGTGCCCATAACGAGATCAGATTCAGTTGATGTTGTATGTAATATAGTTAGGTTGTAGCTAGTACATTAATTTGTGCTAAACCAAGACTAACGATTATCCTTAAACTAACGTTGATTTTAGCTCCACTTTTAACGTGGATTTGATCGTTCTGCTAATGAAAACAGAAGTCCGGTTAATGTCTAGAAGTAAGCCAAATAGTTCAAGAACGAAGTATGCAAATCTTAAACGAAGTAAAGCCTGTGTTTCTGGCCCTATACCACGAAGTGCAATACTCGAACTTCGTATGTTGCCGTCCCGCTGACGCTTATGTAACTTCGACTTGCGAGTTTCGTAGTAGCCCATCTGTGATCAAGAGCGGCCTCAATTGCGACCTCAATTGTGGATAGCGAACAATTAAGTGGCGGGATCGCAATCCAGCAGTTAATCAGACACATTACTCGCGACCTTCGGGTTCAATGGCGAGCCAATGAGCCGGTGCGGCACCCGCAAGCTGTCATTAGGGCCTATAGGGGTCTAAAGGGGAAGTAATAGAGAGCGTGTAATAGCTTGGCCTAGACTCTGCCTGATACGGTTAGGGTTGCCGAATTAAAAGATCAAAACATTTGAAAAGAATGACGAAAATTTGTATTTCGTGATAAAGATGTGAACTGAATAAAGAAGACAGCAAGTGAATTCACCCGGTTCCGATTGACGACGACTACCATTCCTAGAAGGGAGCTCACCACATGCGCGGGGCCTACAAGGTTTGAGAAACTGTCTGGCTGCCATATGCAAAATCTAAACGATCCAGGTGAATCCTGACCATCTGGCAACCCTATTACGGGTCAAGATCTTCATGCTGCCCGGGCGCGTAATAACGGCTCGTGTATTAATGACGGTAGCTGTGGTTTGCGTGTGCGATCGCTGCTCCCTTATGATGAATAGTCGAATTACTTCATTTGAAATAATCTGTAAATTTCTATATGTAATTAAGAAGTTGCTTATGGATTGAGAGGTGAAAGTGCGAATGTGTTAAGTAAAATTATGTATGTACCAATGTTATGTAGAAATAGCGTATCGAAGGGAGTGGTACAAAGAGCATGAATGCCAATTAATAAAAGCACGTAGACGTCATCCCACTCTAGCTTAACAAGAAGCCTCACGATATTTCTAAACACAAATTAACAATGACAAATGTTTACAATGCTGCCCACATTGGTTTCCGCGGGCCTTGGCATTAGTTCCAAATGCCAGGCAGATTCCTGAGGATGATATGGATGTGGCAGCCGATTGTTAAAGTGCTAATGCTTCTACAGACGACACTTCTATCGATGTACAATAAATTGTCTGGCCGCGCGAGCCGCCTGTCAAGCGAAATATTGCGCTTGTCAATTATTTTAACGATAACGAATGAGAATAAATAGCTGCTTAAATTCTGGATGACCTTTTTATAAGATAATAGGGCATGATGCTTGTTTTGTAATGATTTGTCTAAGTGAAATATGACAACGCAGTGGAGTCGTTTACCAATGTTCGTTTACCTACAGCTTAATACTTCTGAAGATTATTCAGAGCTTAGTTTTATTAAATATAGTCAAAGTTGTCTGGCGGTTACGTAAATATTCTATTACTATTTTCCTAAGTTGGGTTGGCAAAGGTTTGATTTCAAGTTGAATTCGAGTCCCTAAAATTATTAGCTTCGCATGAAAGGGTAATTAGCTACCGTTCCATTTATTTCAAATTTCCATTAGTGGACAATTTGACAATCAACGCTATAACTCCTGACCGACCTGTACCCATCACATAAAAATGTCTTGACATTGAATAGACCATCAATTTCTCAGCAGTTGACAAGTGTATCAAGACAGTTTCAATTTGGAATCAGAACTAAACTGGCAATTTTACAAGCAATTACTTTACGAAGATCAATGCAAATTCTGCAACGGATGGTCGGTCCGTGTATGGGCCTCATTAAGGGGAAATAAAAAATTGTAGCAAGATTACCTTGCCCTCACAGGAATGCCTTTTTAATTAATCAGTGGCTTTCAATGATAACACCATTGTTGAGAGACCCCTGCCGCTTCCACGATGGACTTGGGCTGATTGATAAATTGCTGTTAAATGTTTTAGTTAGATGATTAATGTGATCTGTAAACTATGAGCTTCACTGTCTGGTGGTTGGGGGACGGGGCTGTATTTAGGAGAGTTTAGTATTATATTATGATTTAAGTTTGATCTTGGTAGTGGTGCATTTAAGGTTACTTAATATAATACGAGTACCTATAATAATTAAAGAATAGTAATTTAAATTCTTCCATTGTCATGTTGCAAATAAGTGTTTCTACGCATAAAACCAGTTAAATACACCTTAATTCAAACAATCTTTCTTATTGTATCGCCAGCTAAAAAGATCGTTCAGATACATTAATAAGATTAGTACAACGCAACAAAGCCAACAGAGTAACACAATTAACGAAATACAATAGGCAATAAGCATCGTTTAAATTGATATTTACTAGATATCGATTAGAAATGATCAGGAAGACAGTAAATATCCTGTTGTATGGGGCATTACTATGCGTCGTAAAGTGCAGTGCGGCCGGTAGATGGCAGTAATGCACAATGGCGCGGGGGCGGCGCGTACGCTTCTGCGCTAGCTAAACTCAATTGATTTGCTACCGACCGGGAGAGTATCAGATAAATTCGTGTTTGTTACTATACATAATTTATTTAAAACTATTCAAGATTAGCTCTGCAAATTAAGAAGTTATGCGGATCCAAGTTTAACTATTCTACTTGACTCACTTCACTGTAAAGAGCTCTGGGGCCTGGACCAGCTTTTAATACTGAGCCTTGAAAATATCTCGGCACTGGCAGGCGGTTATAATACTAAGTAAAGGTTTTGGATAAAATTTACCTATTAGATTTTGGGATTACTATACCATTTGCCCGACTTTCTAAGGCTGGGGCTTAGAACTTGCCCCATCGTCTCCCTTTTACCCGCTATTTTTCATTAGAGGTCAGTTCACATAGGTAGTTTTGAACATGAAACTACCGTGAGACTCACTCATATTAAATATATTGACCCGGATAACTCACGTCTTAAATCGAGTTGTAATGAAAATGGTGATGAAAACGCGGGTAGTTGTGTGCTGGTGTCAGTTTCGTCGGGTAGTCGCGCGAGCAGAGCGGCGGCGCGCTGTGCGCGTGTTGTAGCAGCCGCTGAGTCGCGTTGCTCCGGAGACGAAGGGCTACGGATTAGCCCGAAACATGTCGAGCTAAACTCGATTTAAGACGTGAGTTATTCGGGTCAATATATTTAATATCACACAGGTAGCATTGTAAGTTTAAAAAAATGTTATTGTTATATTTAATGAAGCTTTTGCACACATTTTTATGCCGACCTCTTATAATGTATTTTATCGATAATCTCGCTACATCGCGCGAGAACCGGCTCGCTTCCTGTACTTAAAAAAAAAAAACAGTACGCAATACTGGCACAGTTTTAATTTGAAATTTGTCATCTTTATCGCCCCACATCAAAAACAAGTGATTTATTGTTAATAAAAAATCTATTAAATCTAGAAGTCACAGAAACGTGCGGCCGTCATAATTTATTTGCATCAAATTACTTCTTAATTCACACCAAGGTCCCTTTGTAATTAAATCTTTAGTATGTGGAAAATAGACTTAGTAATTTTGTATATCTACTCGTAAGTAGTGAATACCTACGGTCTAACGACAAAGTCGAAACTACGAATTTACAATATAACTAAGCAAATGTATCGAATGCGGTGGCAACTGTACCATTAAAACTGAAACAGATCACACGGTGAACATAACGAGATTGCGTCATGCGCCAAAAATGGTAACGTTAATCATGCGCAATTCGAGCAGAAGCGTCGGAAGACTTTCTCCACGAAGGAAACTCCAGGAGCCTTCGGAGACGCCATTATGCCTTACGCGGCGCGCACCTGCTTTACATACTGATCTTGCCTATCCGGAAAGCGTGCACTAATTCCGAGAGATGGGCAACGATATCGATATACATATTATTTTGTGATGTAAGTAGGTACCTACTGTCAGGCTAACTTGATTCAATCTTTAAAGTCTGCTCCATCGGTAGCTACTATCGTTTTAATGTTGCGGTTGTAAGCTAATCCCAGTATTCAAGAAAAGGTGCTAACCAAAACAAAAGCAAAGTTTGTACAAAAGTATTTCTTTCTGTCTGGCTAAATGTCAGTGGCAAGTAGTAACATGAATTTTAAACTACATAGTAAAATCATGATAAGCGGCTGAATAAAAGGGTATCTCATGTCATGATGCCTATAAAAATAATCGCCGCCCGACGCGTGTGGCAATCTATCCCGCTCTAGAGGTAGTAAGCAAATCGTTTATCAGAGTGAGCAGTGTGTGATACGACTTAGTGTTTTACTTAAAGCTATCTATTAAATTGAATGACCGTCTACTAAATTGTAGGTGTTGGTATGGTAGGATTTTTGCTACGGCACAAGACTTATCTATTTACTTTATTGAATCAGGCGTTACTTTGCGGAGGTCCATATCAATGAACTAAAATAATTTCCTTGCTCACCCGCGACCTTACGATAGCTAAGCTTATGCAAAATATGCGTGTTCATGCAGTTCCTCCACCTCCACACTGTAAGAACACACACAAATCACACATCATGGAGATAATTAGATACAACAGTATGGGGTCTATTATTAATGAGCAGGTAAATTTAGTTTCATCTCCCTTGCTACGGCTTGGATCTAATTTCAGCAATGGTAGTTAATAAAACATGCATTGACAGTAAAATCAAGGTAGTTTTGAAAGACGGTTTAAAAAAAATATTAATAATTTGTGGGTAGTTTTGTTTTGTTTCATAAAACGTATGTGGGTACTTGGGGAGTTACAGTGACAAGTTAAAACGCTGGTTGTGGTTCGTTAGTCTACCAACTGGTAGCATGGTGTACGGTTGTGTCACTCTGAAGATGAGCTCTGGTTGAGTTCGAAACGCGTCAGTGTAGTGTGGTGGTGGTGATAGATGGGTTTGTGTGATTTGTGTGTGTTCTTACAGTGTGGAGGTGGAGGAACTGCATGAACACGCATATTTTGCATAAGCTTAGCTATCGTAAGGTCGCGGGTGAGCACGAAAATTATTTTAGTTCATTATCTATTTACTGCATTTTCATATGTAGGTAATCTCTGTAATTTGTAATAGAGTATTACTTATATTACATGAGACAGAATACATAAAAAGCTGAAAGTAATCTTTGTCGCGTGATCCAGTAAACGTGCAGTAAATTAAAAATAATTGGCCGCTCTTAAAATAAATTATCGATGTCGATAATTGGAGCATCCCTGCGTAAACCAGTGTCGACTGCAGACGATGTGCCGAAGATGTCAGTAACCATTAACGGTAAAACGGCTTTTTGTTAGTATCGTACGCTTATAGTGTTTTACGATCAACCAAGAGTAAGTAGAGTAGGTATGATTGAAGTTAAATTAATTGAAGTTTTGAGTGCGACTGTGGCAATGAACGGGATTCATTTTTATTTTAGATTATGGCACTGAATTAAAATTGTCAGCTATTGAATTCGACGAATCTCTATTCATTTTACCATTCGTCTCACTGGCCTTATGTTTAAAAAATTCGGGAAAATCTGAATAAGAAGCCGAAAATAGTTCGGACCGTTTTCAATACACGGGTTAATAGCGTTAGTAAAATTTTAAACAAAAACATTTTTTTTACTAAGTTGCAAACCAAGACTACCTAGCTCTGAATAAAGTCTTAACGAAAGGCGAAAAATTTGAACATGTTCGGACAAATTTGGATTGCAACCCTAACTTTAATCAAAGAATCACATCGAAAATTACCCATAGCAAATTAAGATTTTATTGACAGTAATGCATTTGCCCATTGACGGCTGCTAATTTGCTCGCAATTATGTTCGGAAAATCGAAGCCGAAATCAGTACTCGGAAGTGTTTCTGACAATCGGGACCACACAAGCTTGGACACCATTACATTACTGTCGTCCACCGACAATTGACCTCAAGTCAATGCATCTTCATATCACATCGTGTCATTACGCGTAAGAAACGGGAAGGCGTGGCGGATCAACCAAGACTGGTTCTGATCTCATTTCAGAGGGTGGGCACAATACTCCATATGCCAAAAAATCGCGCACTCAATAATTTAAGAAGTGAAACTTTCTTTCTTTATTATGAACTCAGACCTACCACATAAGTTCCTCGAACTTGATTTCGTTTTTATTGCCGTTGTTGAACGGAATTGCATAATCGCTTGACGGAATATGAACTACAAATATTTCATTCAAGGGCAATTCTATTGTAGTGATGTATGGTTGTAACTTTATAAAGCAAAATTATCGACGGTGCAAGCTGCTGAGACACCCCTGCTGCAGATTGGCATAATTTTCGAAAACCTGTTCATTCTTCATTCATATCCCTATTTGCATAAACTGTAACGTACTTCACCCTGACCATAACAAAGAATCCATTGACACCTGATTTTGAGGCAAACGAGCAAGCGAGTCGTCTGATGGGAAATGATCACCACTGCCCATGTAGGTAACAACTACCTACTCAAGGCGAGTCATTGGTCCGTTGCCGGCCTTATGTTGATTCCTCATAATCGTATGAGTGATGTAGGCACAGTGTTGGAAGACTACATAAATCGTAGATTACCTCTCCTTTCGGTTAATTGTAGCCGAGGAAGTATCCTTAACATCGACTCTTAGAGAAATATTGAAAAAAAAAAACACCAAAATTTTGTACGAAAGACGTCCATGCGTATGTATGTGAAAGAGTTGTATGATTCCGTGTTAATTTAAACCGAGCTATATTAATATTGTGAGAGTATGTAAGACTGCAAGCAACGTGAGGAATGGTTACAAAACGATTTGTGGACATAATTCGATTTCACGGGGCAGTGTAGTTAATTACGATTAGCGAGGATCGATGCATCGAGCCCCGGACTGGTTCTGGCGGAGAAACTGACCAGAGGTCCACAACCATTCGGAGCGATTAACTATTTATCCCAAAACCAAAACAAAGTCTAAAATATAAATATCATTTATTGGCATTTTCAAATGATAATGGCTTTTGTGCCCAACTAACCTGTGTACAATAGGTATTCCAGTTGTGTATACATAATAAAGTTAGAGCAGTGAACTAAATCGTTAAAATTAAATAAATACGGTGGCACCTTTGATGGTGAACCAACCTCACACTGACGAACAAAAATAAAAAAGTGACCCCTACTTTTATACAATTTTCTGAAATATGACCCGTTATTTAAACTCGTCATTATAGTTTACCTTCGTTACCTAAGACCTGCATTTGAATTTTGAATATCGCGTTGACAGCAGAAGTTGAGTGTTGTTAATATTACCTGAAAAAGAAAATGAATAAAATGTAAATCCATTGATATTTGACGACCGGATGGCCAAGTGGTTAGAGAACGTAACTACGAAGCTTTAGGTCCCGGGTTCGATTCCCGGCCGGGGCAGATATTTGTATGAACAATACGAATGTTTGTTCTCGGTTCTTGGATGTTTAATATGTATTTAAGTATTTATCTATATAAGTATGTTTATCCGTTGCCTAGATAGTACACGCTTTGCTTACTTTGGTACTAGGTCAATCGGTGTCAAGTTTCCCGTGATATTTATTTATATTTATATTAAATCTTTGGCAACGCCTGGTTTGGCTCCTTTCTTCAATTTATACGGCAGGGTACTAATATCGGTTGAAAGGCAAGTAGAACTAACCGACTCTTATTATCATTTATTATATACGGAATCATATTTTATATAAGGATTTTTTAATTTTAAAATTTATTTAATTTATAAAGGTTGACGAGACGGCGGGTGATTTCACCGTGGACGGCGTCGTGCGTCGGAGTACTCGGAGTGCGCGGACACTCGCTCTTGTTAGGGACATCAGCGCGCGCCACTTTTCACTTGCGCCTGCGCTGCCAACGCGGTATGTGGAAACGCGATACCGATGCATAATTGGACTGAAGCAAGCACACCATTCAATCTATGCAAGCATGAAAAACTGCTTTCGTCGATTGCAAAAACAGAAATCATTAGGTTTATTACTATTGCAGATCAACAAGCTTTACTACACTCATTTATCATAATTCGACACGTTTTACGGGCTGCGTGTATCCCGAACACGTTTATAGTTTAATTAATCCATTTATCCCAATTCGACGACATAAATCAAACGCGTTTAAACGTTGAAACTAGGATAAACGGCTGGTGATGTAAAACGCAAGTCGGGGTAACAACATAATTGGTTTGGCGACGCGCGACGGGCGCCGCGTCGCTCGCTCTCGCTAGATATTTATATTGGCCGCTAATGCACTATGAATTACCGTGTTTAACATATCATTTTACGGCAACCGAGCCGCCTGTTAAAATATCATTTGCTTCAGTTCTTTTTGTGGCTATTGAAGGCTTACTTATGCGGCCAGTTTTTGCCTTCGCAGCGTGCGAAGTATATTAAGTGCCTATTAGTTGGACATTGCACATTTTATTTCCCGCGCGTGACGTGAGACAGGTGGACTTTGAAACAAATCAATTAAGTGACAGTGACCACCCATTGTCTTTGATTCAGTTGTCTTGTTAAGGTAGCGACGTGCGCGCTGCGAGAAAAACGGACCGCTGTCAAATTTATGTGTACCATTAAGTTCTTTGTCGCGTTCGTGAATATTCAAGGTGCGGTATTTTAACGAAACTTTAATTTGAGCTAAAACGTTCATTCGTGCCGTAAAGGTTCCAAAGAAATTCACCACCGCAAATGAGATAACTTTCATCGGTCGCCTCATTACGAGTGCTCTTTTTTAGCTCTAATTTAATTGGACGCATAAATTTGATTGCGATTTATTTACTTTTTTTCATTCATTATTTAATATGTAATTGCGGTAATATAAAGAGAGTAATTAAAGGTTGTGGAGTTGCGGAGGTGAAATTCACTATGCGAGAATCGCCGGCGCAGGCGCAGCGGTCATCAATATGGTTGGACACGCATCCGGCGACAAGGCGGCGGACGCGATTGAAACTAATAATATTTCAAGCCGATAAAGCGTGGTACATATTTGCGCAAGACACCTCTCGCCTTGCTCGTGCATATTGGCTTTAAGAGTAGGGACAGCCAATCTTCACGCCTGTATGGTCAGCGTGTAATGCCTAAGCTTGGGAACTCCTTCGGTGGAACAAATACAAGATGTGGACAGCTGGAAACTTATTATTTGAATTTTAATCTTACCAGACTTGCAAAAACACATCTTCAATATGTGTAAATAACATACAGTCGCGGAATGAACTTCGGTCTCGAAGCTATTTATTTTTATTAGCACCTGTTGACAGCGCTGTCCGCATGTAGGTGTCCAGGTTGTTTACTAAGTCCAGTCCAGTTATTTGCAGTAAATTATGTACATCGGTTAATGTACAAATGTAATAAATATGTGTTCAGACTTTAACTGCTTCCACGATAAATACAAAATATTTTCGTCATAACTTTTTAAAGCGCATTACATTATAAATTGGATACGACTTATAGTAATATTAATTAAGCTGTCGTGAGACATGATTTATAAAACTAAAGAGATAAATTTGTTTCTGTATTTTTTTCAGATTTTCATACTCAAAACTCAAACTTAAAATACCTTATTAAGCATCGAGAAAGTGATTACTTAATCTAATTTTGTTTAACACTTAAATATCAGCTGAAACAGTTAACATCAGTAGGCACTACGAGTTCGATAAATACTTAATTCCTTTACTATGCTATAGTTCTGAGCAGCTTTTTAAATGCAGCATAAAATTACTTAGCAATAAAATTACTAAGCTAAATAAATACAAACGTAACACTAGATACATTTGAAAAGTGTGGCGAGACTAATTAACAAATGTAACGTAAAATTTAACGATTAGCTCGTCCGTGAAATTAAGCAATCAACGTAGACTTGTCAGATATAAAGCACTTTTATCTCTGCATCTTGTAACTTTGCCAAGGTACATAAACTCATAAGCTTTACCCTAGTAAAGTCAAATAGCAGTACTACTAACTTATCCGTATACAGCTAAGTGTTGGATTAGTTTTCTTTCACATTTGTACATAACCTTTTTAATTTTTTTTTTTAACTATTCCCAGTACCTAACAAAAAGTTTTACCTCTTATTAATATCTGAGCAGTGCGAGTTTTGAGTCGTTAAGAAATTTAAAGGTCTCATTGGTAATGACGTGTTGTAAAATTAACTTCATTGATGTCATCTTTTACAATTTTTAAGCTTAAAAAAGAAACATGTTTTTGCTTACGCGCACAGACAAGCAATAAAACAAGCAAGGCGCACACGTCGGTATCATATGAAGATCTTAACATTGACTGATTACAGTAAATCAACCCGCATGTAATTTGGGGCACGGTGGGAGTTTTCTTTCACATTTTAATCTTGGACGGTGTTAATATTCGCCGCTCATAATTATTATGTCAAGCGATATAAATATTGGATTATAATTACTCAGCTTCCAATCTATCGGACTATACACTTATTTAACTTGATAGTGATCGAAAACAAACATTTCGCTGAGGGCAATTCACAAAAACAAATAACTTATAATAAGAGCGCATTTATGTAATGCCAATGTTAATGAGTATTTATTTTTAAAAGGTCGCGTTCGCGATAAGAAAATCGTAATTAATGTATTTAATTAAAAGTACTCGCTAATTGGTATTGGTAAGTTATCAGCTTTTAAAAATTCGACATGCGATTCATTTCGCACGAGATCATATAGAACTTAATGATACAAAACTTCAATATTTTAGATAACAAAAAGAAAAACTTAGCTCTATTGAATTGTGCTCTAGTTGTAAACTTCAGATTTACTTACTTTAATATTCCAATTAATAATTTATATATTTTTTATTACAACTAATACGAGGGCACTCGTTAGTCCGCGTAGCAAATACTCGTTTCATTGTGGTTCGGGAAGTATGTGAACTTATAATATAAACTTTACTACTTTTTAAGCAAGCCTGCAGCCCTGCACCCCTATTAAAAGGGGTTTGAGGGTGAAATCTATAGATTTCTTAGTTTTGCTGTTCTTTTTGTATACCAAATTTTAGTTTTCTAGGACATTGCGAAGTATCCTAGTTTTACGTATGTCGTCGTAGTATGTATGTCAGAGGCCGATCGTAAAATACCTACATTTTCATTTTTTTTTCGGCATATCACGATGTTCCATGTATAGAGCTAGGAATATCGACGAATGTGTTGCTCTAATCGATCTGCCGTATTGTTTCTCAGGCACATCGTGATATGCCTAGCCAACTTTTAGGCATATCATAAAATGGCGCCATTTCACGATATGCCTTGGAATTTCGTGATCTGGCGGATTTTACGATCGGCCGCCTACATGTATATAATATACAGACTTGCACCCCCTTTTATAGGGGTAGAAGGGTGAAAGTTATATACGAGTATTTATGAATTATTCAGTTCTTTGTATGTAAATCATACACTTCATGTAGAATTTTAGCTTTCTAAGACATGTTATTTTACTACTTCTGTATACAGACTTGCACCCCCCTTTATAGGTGTGGGAGGGCAAAAGTTTCAAATTTCTTATTTTTTTTAATTCTTTGCATGTAACTGTCATATTTGCACTAGACTTCATGCCAAATTTCAGCTTTCCAGGACATTCGGAAGTAAGTAACCTAGTATTTTGGGCATCAATAAAACCTAAAGTATAAAAGCTACATCAACGAAACTTCAATAAGTTTTCTTACCACATCTTATGCTATGAATTTGGGCCATCTATAGTGTCAACTGGGACGAGTTTATGAGTGTTTCAAATTTCGGCGAAACTGATCGAGAAAAGTGAGGTAGTGTCCCCAGATATGGATGACCGTCTCAATTGCCTAGATTGACATAAAAAACAGGTGCTATTTGGCAATCCAAGTTGGTATTACTCGTATGAATCAACACTAGATCAACACTAATTTCGTCAGCAAAATTAACGCGCTGACGTTCGGGTGTCCGCGACGTAGCAGAAGTCGTGAACACTTTAATGACATTGTAAATTTACTTGAGTCGACCACTTGTATAACGTGAGTTTGAAAAAGTTTTCATTCGTAGTGAACGGTAAGTATTACATGGGTTCTTTAGCAAAATATAATAAACTAAATAAATAAGTTGATTGGTAGGATACTTTCATTTTGTCTTCCTACTTGGTTTGTTTGCAACATCTTTAAGGTCAAAAAACTGCAAATTATACGATAGTTTTAGTAGCAACAGCTGTGAATGTACTAATAAATGATAATAAGAGTCGGTTAGTTCTACTTGCCTTTCAACCGATATCAGTACCCTGCCGTATAAATTGAAGAAATAAGCCAAACCAGGCGTTGCCAATAAGGATTTAATAAATCAAGACATGGGTAACATCAGTGTTCACTTGAACTTATTCCTTCAATAGTAGAGCAAGTAGAGCTATCATCATAAATTATTTCTTATTTACAATTTGTCGTTTAACAAGCGACAAAATTGCAGCCTCCTTTAGCGGAAATATCGCATCTTTCCACACGTACCGTGTCTCATATAAACCTTTTGTTTAACCTCGCGCGGTTCTTGTCCTTTGATACGACGATCTCTAAAATGCGAAACGCGCGTTAAGTGGGTGGTTTACAGGCGGCCTGGGGAATTATTTTGGAACTTAAGTGTCGTGTTGAAATGCGCTCTTCACTTCGCCGATCTTTCGTAACGTGAGTAGTCCTGATACATCGCGTTTATTGCCCGAATAAACGGAGTAATAACGCAAAAATAACAGCCTTGTAAATGTAAATGTCGCGAATGTCTCCGCTTGCGCACATCACGTGAAAGATAGATGCACCGTGTGATCTTTTTATTACAATATTATTTTTTGTTGCTATGGAGAGGGCTATGCTCGGGGTTTCTCTGCGGGATAGAATCAGAAATGATGATATCCGCAGCAGAACTAAGGTTACCGTCATAGCTCGAAGAATTGCGAAACTGAAGTGGCAGTGGGCGGGGCACATTGCTCGCACATGGCGTCCGCGGATCGGGAGACGAGCTGTCGGTAGGCCCCAACAAGATGGAGCGACGACCTGGTTAAGATCGCGGGATAGCGGTGGATGCGGAAAGCACCAGACCGGTCTGAGTGGAGAACCTTGGGGGAGGCCTATGTCCAGCAGTGGACGTCTTTCGGCTGACATGATGATGATGATTATTTTTTGTTGAAATAAATTACTACAATCCAGATTTTAAAAGACGATACCTTACACCTAAGTAGAAAGCGTATAAACCCAAAATAATAGATCGTTTTAATTCAATCCGTTCCAAAATTGGATGAAGCTTAAGTTTAATTCATTCAGAGTTTAGTTTGTTTCATTTCATTTCATTTAATTTTTTCATTTAAGTTTTGCTTTTGAGTTGATACACTTTCTACCTAAAACCTTCGTCAATACATTTATTTTCTATGTATGAAGTATACATAAAATCTACGCAGAATGACATTATACAGTGTCTTTTTTGCGCATTAATTTCCCTAGCGGCACAAAAACAGCCTTCAGCACTCTTGACTTTCACATGACGGGTGCAAATTACATTATTACCTTTATCCTCGGGACATCAGAGTGCCGACCGTGTCCAGTGGTATAATAGACGTAATAAATAAAGGGCTGGTGGGCATTTGTTCCCGCTAGCCGCATAAGTAACGTGTAACAGCGTCTGCGTACACGGGGAACGCTGATGATACATTTGCGCTGTGCTAACAACTTATTCTGAGGATCTAATCTGCTGAATAACTAGAAACGAATGGCGTTTTTGCTGTAAAAGTCGTTGTTGAACATTTGAATAAAATTGTTGTTATACAAGCATGTACCGTTCCCACACAATCAGGTAAGTTCTTATTTAGCGCTTTTAACAAAGCTATCGACTGTTGATATTTTAAGCATTAAAATGAAATGCGTTTATAAATTTACCGATACACCTTAACTAGCCAACTAAATAGGTGAGAAACTACATACCGCCAGCTCATTCTCTTATCTATTGGTATTAAGCGCTACTCAGAGTGCCGACTGGCCAGCAGGGATACTACGAAACTCGAAACTTGAAGTTCGTGCCGTGCGGTCCCTCTCGCTCTCGTATTAAATAGTATAAGTGTCAGAGTACCGTGTGGTGTCGGTCAAGAATTGCACCACCCCCTCTCTTCCCGTGGGTGTCGTAAGAGGCGACTAAGGGATAAACCGGAGGATGGGCAGCAGCGTCCTCCGCGAACTATCGGATATAACTGCGGTCGCCAACCCGCCTGCCAAGCGTGGCGACTAAGGCATTTTCCCCCCAAGGTACAAGATATAAAAACTAATGAATCCACACAATCAGCCCAGACCCCTAGTCCCCGGCGGCCCTGCTATTCCTGGCTCCGGTAGCGGCCATGGTAACGGCGGGGCAGGGGGTGCTATAGTTAATCACCGGCAGAGGCCCGGCTACCAAAAACGACAACCTTTGGCCCTGGCAACATATAACTGCCGAACGCTGCGGACCGATGAAAGGATACTGGAACTGGAGGAAGAATTGAGCAGGTTACGATGGGGAATCATAGGGTTATCAGAAGTCCGTAGAGAGGGGGAGGACACGATAACTCTTAAGTCCGGTAACTTGCTCTATTTCCGGGAGGGCGAACACCAGTCCCAGGGAGGTGTCGGGTTTATCGTCCACAGGTCCCTCGTGAACAACGTGGTGAAGATCGATAGTGTGTCGAACCGGGTAGCATGCCTTGTACTCAGAATGACCCAACGATATTCGTTGAAGGTCATACAGGTATACGCTCCGACCTCGACGCACTCCGACGATGAGGTGGAGGCTATGTATGAGGATATTTCCAGAGCCATGCATAGCTCCAAAACTCACTTTACGGTTGTTATGGGGGACTTTAACGCAAAGCTGGGCAAACGAGACGGTGAAGAACTGAGAGTGGGGAAATTTGGAGTGGGGCGTAGGAATCACCGGGGCCACCTACTGGCCGGTTTTATGGAGAAGGAGGGACTCTATATGATGAACTCCTTCTTCAGGAAACGTGAGCATAGGAAGTGGACCTGGATGAGCCCTGATGGTGTTACGAGGAATGAGATAGATTTTATCATGTCGACGAAAAAGCACATATTCAATGATGTCTCCGTGATCAGTGCGTTTAAAACCGGGAGTGATCACCGTATGGTACGAGGCTCATTGAATATCCAGTTCAAGCTTGAAAGGTCTCGACTGATGAAATCTACGCTCCGCCCAGAACCTGCTCAGCTCCAAAACCCCGAGAGCTTTCAGCTCGAACTTCAAAATCGTTTCGAATGCCTAGGTAGCGAGGTGGACGATTACAACGACGGGTTTGTGGAAGCTGTCCATATGGTCGGGTCTAAGTTCTTCAAGACCCGCCGTACTAGAACCAAAAGGCTTTCGGATTCCACCCTTAGGCTCATGGAGGTGAGGCGTGAGATGATTTTGCAGTCTTCTGGTGACGCTTCTCGTTATCGGCAGCTCAACAGACAGATCTCAAAGTCTCTGAAGCGCGATGTACGCCGATTTAATACTACCAGTATTGAAGAGGCTATTGAGCGTAACAGGGGCTCTAAGGTGTTTACCAGGGATCTGTCTGTTGGTCAAAGCCAGTTGATGAAGCTCAAGACCGACGACGGCAGAATCGTTTCATCCAAACCTGAGCTGTTGGAGGAAGTTGAGAGGTTTTATGGACAGCTATACACGACAACCCGAACACCTGTCGAAAATCTAGCTAAAGACCCGAGGGCTAGATTAACCCGACACTATACCGAAGACATCCCGGACGTCAGCCTGTACGAGATTAGTATGGCCCTCAAGCAGCTTAAGAATGGCAAAGCCCCGGGTGACGACGGAATTACAGCCGAACTCCTGAAGGCGGGTGGTAGACCAGTCCTTAAGGGCCTTCAGACGCTGTTTAGTTCCGTCCTTCACCAAGGGAGAACGCCGAAAGCATGGAACAGAAGTGTGGTGGTGCTCTTCTTCAAAAAAGGTGATAACACCTTGCTGAAGAACTATAGACCCATCTCACTTCTGAGCCATGTTTACAAGCTATTTTCCAGGGTCATCACAAACCGTCTCACACGCAGGCTTGACGACTTCCAGCCTCCCGAACAAGCCGGCTTCCGAAAAGGCTATAGTACCGTAGACCACATACATGCGCTGCGGCAGGTTATACAGAAGACTGAAGAGTATAACCTCCCCCTTTGCCTAGCATTTGTGGACTACGAGAAAGCCTTCGATTCGATCGAGACTTGGGCTGTGCTGCAGGCTCTCCAGCGGTGCCAAGTTGACTATCGGTATATCGAAGTGTTGAAGTGTCTGTACGAAAACGCCACTATGTCCGTCCGATTACAGGATCAGAGCACGAAGCCTATTCCTCTGCAGCGGGGAGTCAGACAAGGAGATGTGATCTCTCCGAAACTGTTCACCGCTGCATTGGAGGATGCTTTTAAGGTTTTGGACTGGAAAGGACGAGGCATCAACATTAATGGCGAGTACTTCACTCATCTTCGATTCGCCGACGACATTGTAGTCATGGCTGAGACCATGGAGGACCTCGGTGCTATGCTCGCTGACCTCAGTAGAGTTTCCGACCGAGTTGGCCTGAAAATGAACATGGACAAGACGAAAGTCATGTCTAATGTCCATGTTGTACCAACTCCCGTAATAGTCGGAGACTCTGCGCTCGAAGTTGTTGACGACTATGTATACCTGGGACAAACGGTCCAGTTAGGTAGGTCCAACTTTGAGAAAGAGATCACTCGTCGAATCCGACTCGGCTGGGCAGCGTTCGGGAAGCTTCGTAGTGTCTTTTCGTCCAAATTACCGCAGTGTTTGAAGTCAAAAGTCTTTGACCAGTGTGTGTTGCCAGTGATGACATACGGATCTGAGACGTGGGCGCTAACGATGGGCCTCATGAGAAAACTCAAAGTCACTCAGAGGGCTATGGAGAGGGCTATGCTCGGGGTTTCTCTGCGGGATAGAATTAGAAATGATGATATCCGCAGTAGAACTAAGGTTACCGACATAGCCCGAAGAATTGCGAAACTAAAGTGGCAGTGGGCGGGGCACATTGCTCGCAGGACGGATGGCCGATGGGGCCAGAAGGTTCTCGAATGGCGTCCGCGGACCGGGAGACGAGCTGTCGGTAGGCCTCCAACAAGATGGAGCGACGACTTGGTTAAGATCGCGGGATCGCGGTGGATGCGGAAAGCACAAGACCGGTCTGAGTGGAGAGCCTTGGGGGAGGCCTATGTCCAGCAGTGGACGTCTTTCGGCTGACATGATGAAGTGTCAGAGTGACCGCACGACACGAAATTCGAGTTTCGTAGTAGCCCTGCTGTTTCAAACCCTATCGACGTATCGGGTGAAAGTATGCAAGGGACCAACAAACTACGCTACGACACTGCCCTGTGTCCGCTCACTACGCCTCTATCTGTGTACCGGTCTAGACTTCCTCGTTGCAAATGATGACTATTGTTGCTTTGTTGGCAATAATGAGGCCTATGTTTTGTTGAGTTTTGTTTGTTTTGTTAGCAAAGAACGGGAACGGATAAGTATATCATTGGTAGCTATGTATTAAAAAGAGAAGCTAAATTAATGTAAAACGATATTATACCTACTAAGAAAACACATTTTTAGAGCTCGAAAAGGTAAGGTAAGTATGCTAGTAGTGTCTAAATTGAAAGATGTAAATATCTTTATTTAAACCAACAATGGTTGCACTACCTTACCTTACTAACTACTGACATGGACTTGCTGATAACTTGTACTGGTCTAAACTTGGTATAAACTAGATGTTTTAAGCACTTACATGTATTACTTTCAAATCGAGATTAGAACACGAGTGAGCACATTATGTCGTTTTTGAATTATTACATGAAATGACGTTGTCAATTTATGTGCAGGTAAATGTACAGTTATAATTTCAGTACGTAAGTAGAAGTTTAAAACATACATATAATGTTAACATCAAATTTTTAACATTTAATTCTAAAGATTACCTTGAAATTGAAATATTGCTTGAAACATGTTTCTACCACTAGTAGGTCTGTACCGATAACGTTAAACTTGTTGTTGAATAAGTTAAATGAAAATCATAAACGGGTGTGAATTATGTACATTATCACTTTTATAGTGTCGGTTAAGTTATTTGCTTACCGGTTTAAGATCAGGACGATTATTAATATCATAAATCTATCATCATAGTAGGGTATATAATAGTTGTCAAAGTGAATAAGTACAGTCAAGTGCAGAAATATGTATCTATTCGAACCACTCAAAAATATGTTACCACGGCCTTATTACGTCAGAATAAGAGTCGGCGGTACATATTTTTAAAACACTGAATAAGTTCATATTTTTACACTTGACGTTCTAGTAGTTACCATAGCGTAATATAAATATTTCAACTTAAGTTTATATAAGGCTATGCTATTTTAAATAACAACAACAAAACAAACCAATTTATTTTAATATCGAACTGCTGCCTCGCTTTTGTATTAAATTACTAGGGCATTTAGCTTCGCATTAAGTTAATAACGGAGGTCGATAAATAGATACAACTAGTTAACATTTCTCTTTAGATACGGACATTAGTTGAAATTCGATCAGGCTTGAATGCCTCGCGATGTTTACACCCGAGCACACTCAAATGAACGATCTGGCGTGCTATTGAAGAATTTTAAGTTGTATTTAGAGATAATTATTGATAGCAAAATAGAAGGCAGTGCCGAACTATGCATTTATTTTATCTTCACGGATTTTAGGTATGTGTAGCAAATAATCTGTGATAGGTTATAAAATTTGCAATTACAACTAAGGTACCTCAAAACCCCATAATTAGGATGGTTTCAAAAAGAAATCTTCTTAATACTGTAAATTACTTCACTATTTTCACGAAAATCTTTAATAAATTTTATGTTAATCCATTTATACCCTTTTTTTTGACTCAAACAAATCGAAGCTTTTGGCAAAACATCCTGGGCGCGCGTGTTGATCGCGATGATAAATGCGCCCGCGCTGCACAAAAGGACCGTATTAAGGGGCTTACTCACAAAGAATTTGATTTATCGCTTCATCGGAAGCACCTTCGCTCTTCTTTGAATATTTTCGGGTCATTTGAGTCACTCCCACTCACGACCTGCCTGAGGCTACTCAATGAAGACATCGCATTGAATGCATCCATAAATCAACCATTGGTAAGAAAAATCTGTCTAGTTGAAATATTGTTCGTGAAATTTCGGAGAAGATCGCTTCGACTCGGACCTGGCACGAGCTAGGGCTGCATCTTAGTTGCTTAGTTAAGTCTTACTGGATTGTCATGTATGATTCGCCTTTATAGGTCATACTAATGTTATGTATCTGAAAAAACACGTGTTGAACATAATTACCTTAACAAGGATATATCTAGTTCATTTGCACATTAAAGTGCGGTGCAGATTCTACGACTTTTCCCTATTATCGCAGAAACTCAATGTGGCGTACTCTCCCCCTCAACCTCAACTAAACTAAGGAATCCACTACATCTCTGTAAAATCTAGATATTCGACCCGTGTATCTTTTTCTCATTTATTTGATTTATTTAGCCAGCTTTAATAGTTACCATTACAACTTTTGTTTTGATTTTTTTTTGTGGCTCATTCTTCTTGGCAAGAGTTTTTTAAAAAGCGCTGGTAGTATAAAATAGTGAAATGTAAAAGACCCGTTTACGATCTACGTAACGTTTTGATTTTTTGCCTTCCCCTTAAATCCAGCCCTGCTGAATTGGTAGTAAAGGTGGAAAAAAAATAATTGAAAAAATCCTTTGTCTAAAATATAATCATAGCAGCCCTATTGTATTAAATTGAGTTGTTGTTGATCACCAGCAACAGCGTTCCGGGCCCACGCGGGCCCATCGGTGGCGGTAAACAGTATTCTGCATTCAGAATTTGACATTGTCGGCCAACGATTATTCAACGACGCATTTGGAAAGTACACTACTTTTTACTAGCCATATATGAGATAGACGTCCAAAATATGAGTGAAGTACGTTACAATGATTGTCTTAAAGGCTCTTTATTATAATTTCAGAGTGAGGAAGTAATAAGCGAATGGTAACAACAAAATGAGTCACTTAGTGCTGCTAGAACGTACAATCTTGAAAGTGTTTTTTTTTATTGACTCACGCATAGTGCTTGGGGAATTTTAGTCAGATTCATTCACTTGTTTACTTAGCAAAAACTTCCACGATGATTTCGCAAAAGGAATTTCGCAGCAATCTTGTGATAGGAAAACGCCTACGGAGACGAGAAGATTTAAGGGTCTGTTGGACACGATAGACTATTTGAGGCGATACCAATCAGTCCTGCCTTGTAATAAGTGTTAGGTTTCAAAGCGCAGTCAAGCAATAGTCGTGCCGATGTGACTTTACGAACTGCGGATTAGAAATTATGAGGTGCGTCCAAAGTATAAAATAATGCTCTCTACGACCGGTATCGATAACAGAATTCATTTGTGCAACGACTCGGACAAACTTGGTATGCAGGCTCTCTCGTTTGATTGAGAATGCAAATCAATTTGAAATGTCTTTACTGAAATCATATTGTCATTTTCTGGACGTTTTAGGTTTTAGTCATCTAATTCCGTATTGTTGTAGCATTATAAATCTAAGTTTCAAAACTGGAATTGATGTGCACTACATTAACTTGGTAAAAGTTATCCATTGTGAAATTTATTAATTTATCAACTTAGTAAAAATGAACCAGGTCACTTCAGTAAAAGTACGGTGTGTAGATAAAATGAATAAGTTAACGCAAACGTACCTACCTTTGTCGAGATAAGTCTGATTCTTTGCACATAAATGAAGGTTTTTACCATCTAGTTTGACACCCTACTAAACTTGACAGTAAGAAACAGAAAATGTGTTAGAACGGCAATGTTAAGGAATTGGTTAAAATGGTAACCATATTCTTCGTGGCTGGCTCTGTTAAATATGGCCATGTGTGCCTGTCTTCGGCAGATGGACAACTCTCTCTCTGATATTTATGTAATTAATCTTCGCAGAAATGTAGGCAATGGTGCGTAATGAGTTTGGATTAACGGCCGGCCCACAGGCTCTTAAGTCGTGACTTTAGACGGGAGTTATTTTCATCTCATTAAGGGTCGAAATGACCAGACAAGAATACAAATGAGAATCTCGCAAAAACTACTGAATTCAACGATCCATCATACAAACCGAGATGATTAGCAATTTTTGAATGTAAATGTATTTGACAAGCTAAGCTATCAACGTCTTAATGTAAAGGTTACATTGCAATACGATTATTGCAATTTTAGAGGTGTAGCTGCTGTTATAAAATAATAACAACTTTTATAAACGACATAGAAACGATCTTCATTCTACAAAAGAGGGCAGTCCGATCTATCTATAACCTTGGTTCCCGAGATTCACTTAGAGAACGCTTTAAGGAGATAAGCATCCCCACAGTAGCTTCTCAGTACATACATGATGTGATATTGTATACACATAAGAATATAAAGTCATTTAAGAAAACGTCGGACGTACATGATATCAACACTCGAAATAAGCACAAGCTTGTCGTCCCTAAATTCCGTCTACGGAAAGTAAGCAAATCTTTTGTGGGAAACTGCGTGAGATTTTACAATAAAGTTCCCATTGAAGCATGGAAACTGCCACACAATTATTTTAAAGAATACATAAAAAGTGCACTCCTGAAGAAAGCATACTATAAAGTTGGGGAATACTTATGTGATGATGCGACATGGCCAAGACTGAAAGCCGATGATAATTAGCATGTCGATGGGTGATATGATGTATTTGTGTTTGTGTGTGTGCGCGTGTATGTGTGTGTTTATGCGGGTGTATTTGTAATGGTACGTACATTAGTGTTGTGAAGTGTGACTTGGCAGTGTCCCGGCGAAATCCGTGTCTAGTTTCTGGTCTTGTGGCCGTTGTCCGCGTTTCAGAATTTAATTTGAAAATTATTTATTTGTTTGACATTTGGAGACCTTATGCATCTCCAACTCTTTATTTTAATATTATTATTAATTTTGACCTTAGAGACTTTTGACACCTAAATATTGTATAATAATTAGTTTAATTTAATTAACATTTAGATACTCTATGCATCTCTGAATTATTCGGATTAGGTATTTTATTATTAACTCAGGGATTTTATACATCCCCTTGCTATATAAGGCTGTATATTGTTAGGCTTATGGATTTTTAACTTGTATATTTTTAGTTCAATTTCTAGTCACAAGCCCGTGACGTTGAAGTCCCCAAGAGGATCCCATAGGGCTTATAGGAACGGAAGCGATACATGCCCTCGGTACCGCTCTGCTTTTAAAGCATGATAATGAGTGCGTGTGAGCTAACTTTGGGGGCGGCATGCGTGAGCTTGCCTTTGGAATCTAAAAACTGAATGATTACTTGACCTGTAATGTATATTTCAGAATCGTATTATGTATGCATGTTTACACTCTTTATTGTACA
This sequence comes from Choristoneura fumiferana, assembly GCF_025370935.1. Taxonomy (NCBI): domain Eukaryota; kingdom Metazoa; phylum Arthropoda; class Insecta; order Lepidoptera; family Tortricidae; genus Choristoneura; species Choristoneura fumiferana. The sequence goes on from NC_133494.1 coordinate 10,911,650, forward strand.
TAAAAATAAAATAACAAGAAATACAAATACACCGAGAGTAGGTATATTTATAACATTGGGAGACTCTACATCTCCAATTTATTTTTTATTTTTCCGTTTTTTTTAATTTATGATGGTGGAAGCATTCTACACTTCCACTGAACGTAGATATAGTTGATTAGTTTTAGTTTTGGCAATGACGGTCTTTCCGAAAGCGCTGGCAGTTTAAAAAAATGACGTGTAAAAGAGCCCATTGCAGCCTACTTACCTACTGTATAAATGATTTGAATTTGTAAAAAAAATTTTTTGCTGTGAAAATCAGATTAGCTTTGAATTAGTTGGTAGTTAGTCGATTGAGCTGGTAAATAAGTGACGTTGTAGCTAGCTATTGCCATATAAAATACCTACCTACACGGGAGGATCGTGTTTTAATAAGCTCATTAAAAGTTTGTCAGTTGATTGGTGATGTCATGACTATTAAATATAAATAAAAAACGCTGAACACGTACACGTATGTTCATACAAAATAAACCTCAATCGACGTTTGAATTGGTCGGTCTACATGTTAAACAGTCATTTGAATAGGTACAAATGAATTTCTAAACAAACCAAAAAAATAAGCGTTACGTATGTATCCTGCAATGCGCTTGCGCTCTGAAGAAGCGCATGTGATTGAGAACTTAGCCTGCGGGTGCAGATTGGTGAGCTACGAAACAAACTAGTCTAATCGAGATTGTTACTAACACTCTTAAAAATACGGAATCATAAAGATCACATCATAATAAGAGGATTCAACTCTTAACATTTTTAGGATTGTCAGACTTTACTAAATTGGGCAATTCTTTTTGAAGTAGGTACATAGGTGCAATATGCTATTGTACTTAGTTACTGGTGTAACGATCAGACTCAGACTAGGTGGAGCGATGATCTTCGCAGGGTAGCTGGCAGTAACTGGATGAGAATGGCCGAGGATTGTGCTCAGTGGCGTGAAATTGGAGAATCCATGTCCAGCAGTGGACTAACATAGGCCAATGCTGATGATGACTGGTGTAACAACCGTTTTTAAGGTTCAGCGCTTTGTTAGAAACGGAGCCTTAAATGTTTATTAGTCATATTGAGTCTTGTGACTAAGATTTTTTAGTTTTTTTTATGAATAATATTTCAAGTATTTATACCGGGTGTGGCCTGTAATATGAGCAAATAATTAAAACATATATCGTACTCGTCAAACTGAACAACATTAGTTCAGCGACTTTTAAAAATATATATTTTTTGAAATTTTATTACATTTTTAAGTTTATTCGAAGAAGCAATGTAAAGCAAAATGCTTGATGTTTGTAGCGTGACAGGCGACGTCAGTTGTGTTCTAGGATGGCGTACATTGATAGCAGTATTTAATTTGTGTGAAAAAAAGAAAAATTCAAAGACTCCATTATTTTTAAATTTTGCTCGTATTACAGGCCACACCCGGTATACAACTATTGACCGCGTCTCCTCTTGCGAAGAATTCGTTTACCATTACCCCGCGGAGACTATGCAATTTTTCGGGATATAAACTATATTACGCTCTTCCCAGGGTCTGAAACTAAATATGTCCATACAAAACTTTATCTAAATAAGTCAAGCGGTTTGAGCGTGAAGAGTGTCTGTTAATACTTTCACATAACTTTTTGGCATTTATAACAATAATAATAATAATAAGTTTTGTAAAAGAATGAAAGTGAGGCTTAGTTACTTGATTCAAATAAGCGACCAGTTATTACGAAAATACTTCATGGATACATAACTAAAATAATTAAACTTTTAAGTGTCAACTGTTAAGTGTGTTTACGGTTAAACATAAAATGGACGACACCGCGTCATTCCACTCACTCCACTCAGATTTGCATTAGGTCAATTCAACAACAATGTTACATAAAAAAAGAATGACCGTTATTTGTTTTTTATCATCACAGTGGACCCAATGGCCGGTATGCAATCTATTAAGTTCTAGATAATAAGTTGGAAGCCCGGCCCGAGGCGTCCAGATGAGACACGTGATTTATGACTCTGGGTCAATGGACTGTGGGCTAATTGATAATCAAATTTAGTTACATTATTTTATCTACACATAATATTACTAATATCACCTAATAATAAGTGGAATAAATGTTCACACAATTTTTTGAATTGTCATACACTTTACAAAATTATGCAATCCTTTTTGAAGTAGGTACAATAGCTGTAACAACTCTTTTCAAGTAATTACGGCGCAGCGCTTTGTTGAAACCTGAGCCCTGAATGTTTATTTTATTACTCTTATTGAGCCTTCTGTGACAATTTTTTCATATTTTTACGAATAATAATTATTCAAATTGATTCACCGGCAAGAGTGTACATATTTCCTTAATTTAAGAAGATACATAGTGTAATGGAGATGTTAATAAATATGCTTAAAAGTTACTAAAAGTTGAAATGGCTAGCACACACTATTTTCGGGCTTGTCACTTCGTGCTTATGTTTTCCACTAGCTGTTTCCCGTGACTCCGTCTGCAAAGAATTTGTTTATCATAATCCCGGTGGGAACTGTGCAATTTCCCGGGATAAAACTATCCAATGTCCATCGCAGGGTCTCAAAAACTTCAAACCAAATTTCATCTAAATTGGTTCATAGGTTTAAGCGTGAAGAGTGGAGTTAACACATGGAAATAATGAAAATCTATAGACATTGTAGAAAGGTATACGTTCAACTGCAGCTGTATTAGGTTAATACAGTAAAACCAGAATGTTAATGGCGCTCGAGACTCGTCGGTTTTCTTTGTTTTATAAAAGATTCAAATGAAGAAGAAAAAGAAAACGGAGTTTTTTTTGAGTTCCCAACGACCTTTACTTCACCTATAATGATAATAATTCATTCATTTGTTCAACATAGGTTGTAACCTGTAATTGAAATCGGCAATAACGCACAAGAGGCCTTGTTATAAACACTTAACATCATTTAGATCGCTAATGATTTGATCAATTAATTTATGCTGAGGTCAAATAAAACTTTTACTTTCAATAAATCCTCGTTAACTATTGATTGATATGCAGCATACGTATTTGAACATTAATTTAGAGTACAATGAGCGTTTGCGGTTGAGTCGACGAAACATAATAGATAGTTAATAAAATTTACTTGAGAAATGGATGGTCTCGCGTCTCATTGAAAAGTCATTAGATATCGAACGGGTGACTGATTCTGTAAGGTTTTTATTAAAGTTTAATGAGCAAACTTTGAACAAGCTAACGTTTGAAAGCAATTTAATTTTTTAAATAAAAATAATAGTAAACATATATTTTTTATCTTATTAAAGACAACTTTTTATTGTAATTTAGTGATAATAAAGAAAATTTAAGTTTTTTGGTCGCCCGATCCTTTCTTAATATATTTCGTTATACATTTAGGTATGAGCAATAGGTACACACATGCACAAAACATACACACATGCAATTTTGGTCACTTAGCACGAAATAAATAAAAAAAAACCAGTGTAGTCAAGATCGCTCGGACCGTCAAAACAATTTTTTCGCAACTAAACTAAAACAACTTCTGTACAACATATCGGCAAGTGCATAACATCAGTTATCTAAAAAGTCTATCTGCATGTAGGTCATCAAACAAATAAATAAAGTATCGCATATCGTAATAACCGGAATGTTGCAGAATGGCCCGGCGTCGTTAGCGGCGCGTGCGCAGCACACGCCGATGCGCTATTAAATTTACGCTCAATCGCCGTAGATATCTACATAAAAAGTTACTACGCGATTTATACTAAAGAATCGGCTATGCGTTTTCTTGCAGTGCTTATATTTTTGCAAGTTTTTGTTTAAGTTGTATTTATAATGTACCTTAACTATAAATGTTGCAAGCCGAATTTTACTCACTTTTAGTTATTGGATTAACTTGAAATTAGGTATGGTATTTAATATAGGTGGCAATGCAAGAACATTCATCAAAAAGTACAGTCGGCACAAAAGCTTGCATTAAAAATAAAATTTTACAAAAACTGATTTTTATTTTTTATGGTAGCAGGCGTGTTATGTAAAGTGTGTGCGCATTGTTATTGACATACTCGTATTATTATTATTTAGCTGTTAAGTAGGTACGGTAACGATGATAATTATTAATTAATCACTCCTACGAGTTTAGACTTAGATAATTTGGATGAATCTCAAAAACTTTAGCAAATATTTAATTCCAAATGTTTTAGAAACAAGGTATAAGTAATTATCTTGAAATAAGGATACCGTTCATTATTTTATTACGAAATTTTAATCTTAATTACTCGCCAAAAATATTAGACTGCAATAAAAATTGGTTACGAATCAATTTAAATGGAATTAAGACAATTTAAGATGGTTCAGGGCAATTAAGAAAATATACCTACACTAATAAACGATAGGAATGTCGATCTGTAAACTTATAATATTGATTGATGTAATTGCAGGTTTCAATCGAATGTTCGGTTTAATTGAGTTATGTACTTTCCTGCTGTTACAGTTGAGTTGCGCGGATTGAGTGCTTAATCAAATTGTATTTGGATTTTGCATGTAGTAATGGTTATATTTCATGACCTAATTTGAGGACTATATAATTATGATTCATACCTATATCGTCAGGCTAATACCTATAACGTTTTCTTCTTTACAGCGCGATATCATAAATGATACTTATTCAAAGTTTCGAAAGACCAATCGCCAAACAAAACAATTCGGTATTTTTTTTCTTGGGAGATTTTGTTCTGAAGCGCGCTCCAGATTTAATTTCACCTAATTGTAAAAGCGTCGTGAAAAGCCTTTTAGTAGTATGATTGGATTTTTGGAGTTTGTATTTTTTATTTCGATTCCAAATTTGTTACTTTTACGGCTTTGTTGCTTAAGTAGCGTAGTAGGAAAAAAGCAACCTGAGATATGTGTGCATAGGAGAAATTTGTATGGGTTATAGCACGTAGCACCGAATGCTGAGGACCCGAGTTCGATTCTCAGCGCTGGCCTCTTTTTCTGGTTTTTCTGTGCATCCATGTCTCAGTTTGTATTTTCGATACCTTTTAGTAGATAAACAGGTAAAATCTTTGAAATGTATTCTATATCGTACATATATATCACCGATTCCGAAACGCTTTGGTGTTGTTTTTCTTAAACATCAATATCGTACCGTTCTTTTTTGTTTTTGCTGAAGAGTAGAACAATTTAAGATGACGTCAAGGAGGAGTTCTATAATTTTTTAAATGGTAGAACTTTTTACAAAGTTGGACAAATGGTAATTTTTATGTTCATTAAATTCCTTTTTTCATAATTATCGCGCCGGTTTATCGCCGTTTCATTTTAAAACTCCAACATATTTGAACTTCGTACCCCAAACTAATATTATTCAATCACAATTGACACGGTGGGTAATTTAGCGCCGTTTTCAGCGCGCGCGCCGGTTCCGCCCACGCGCCTGCGCGCCATCAATCATCGCCATTCGTTACCATCACGACATTCTAATGCGCGTTGCTCAATAGGGTTAACATTTGACCGTCTGGACGCGGCACTATCTGTAAGGTCACGCTTTAATTAAATAAGTGTTGGTAATTTAGTTTACTGTTCGGATGATGGCTTTGTGTTTACAGATATAGTTAGTAAGAATTTACCTATTTTAATGTGACTTATGAAGTAATCAGTACAGGGAGACAAGGCTCGAAATTTTATTTTCAAAATAGCCGGGAAAATACACTTTTATTCATTTACAAAATATTTTTGGTATTATTCGTGGTAGTTTTTTTGGCTGTTCCTTAAAACTAACAATAGCGTTTTTTTACACTAGTTCCTTTATTGCAGTAGCACCTTTAGTTCTTGCAAAGGAACAAAGGCGAAAAAATAAACGACGTTCTTTCTTGATCTCTCGTGAAGGAACTATTGCGAAATTAAAGCAATAGTTCCTTCGAAGGAAACAGCTAAAGGAACTACCACGAATAATCCCATTTTGAACTGCTCGAATTGTAAGAATAATTCGTACCTAATTATATGAAGTTTCCCATACGTGTAATCCCAGTTTTTAAATATGGAGTTTATTCATTATTATCAGAGTATTCAGACAATTCGTCATGTACTTATTCGTAAGTAAAATTATTGTGTTGCCAAACGGATATAACCGAATTTGAGCAATCCGCATTCATGCTCACAAACCACGTCTCATAACGCTTTACCACTGTATCAGTTGTCGTCCAAGTAGCTAATAAATAACGTTAGTACAATGCAACACCGAGCTATCGACAGTTCGAATGTGTGTACGCAGGATCGTATCTGTACGAAACTGTGGGTAATATGCAAATTGAAGCGAATTTTCGTAACTCGCCGCGCCGGCGACCGATTCATCATAGAAATGTGGACGGATCTGCCCACGCGCAGTATTTTAATGCGGATCATTTAATGCGTTATTGCGCACCCAGTCGGCGTAACGCAAGGACTTAAATTGGCTGTAACTAAGTACAATATCAGTATCACACACAACAAAGAGTACGAACAAAATAATGGGGGCGTCATTATGAACAAAAAACATAATTTTTGATGTGCCTACTAATTACCTACATAACATTATTGAATTTAACAATACTTAGTTCCAATTCTTTCACAATTAATCTGCTCTTCATTGCCTACAATGGTTGGATCTTTAACAGACTTAGCTATTTCAAGTGAGATCCCACTAATATTATAAATGCGAAAGTTTGTAAGTCTGTTTGTTTGTTGTCATTACGTCTAAACCATTGAACCGATTTAGATGAATTTCGGTATACAGATAGTTTGAGTCATGGTACATTTTATCCCGAAAAATTACATAAATTAAAATAAACTACGCAGGCAAAGTCGCGGGTAACGGCTAGTATTTCATAATGTTTTAATAACTACCGAATCCGTAAGCTTATGAAAGAAAAATCGCCTAAGCAAATATTTACTTTCGTCACTTATTGAATTAAGATAAAATTATTTGAATCAGATATTAAATAACTGTTATTATAATTAGGGAAACCAATAAGGCAATAGCATGCTTCACATCAGTAAGAAATCCATAGACCAGACCAGCTCTACCAGGCATTTAGTGTCAAACATTATGACGCCTATCCTTTGAAATGTCCATGCAATCGATATTCATGGTGTCTGAAGCTTCAACGGATTGATAAATGTCGCTTCGGCCAAACGAAAATTTATCAATATCGTACTCGTATTACTATGGACGAATGAGCGAGATAGAAAGTTTTGAGTCGTTGAGGATCATTCGAAGAGACTATTTATGCGCTATGAAAACAGGACTTACCTACAGAAATATTGAATAATGTATTTCCATCGGAAAAAGTCGGATCTCAATCAGAATACTACAATCCACAAATTAATTTTTTTTATTTAAAAAATGATATATTACTATTATTAGAATAGGTATTTATGTATGTCGGAATGTCGTTTGTCTGATGGGACAAATGTCGTAACGTTTGTCTGATGGGTAGAGTCATGTGGGGTAAACTTACGCAGTGGGTAAGCGCAAGCAATTATATACAGTAATATTGTGTTTAAATATATACAAAACCTTGTGGTAAAGGTGATAAAAAGTCAGATATTCTTTATTGTTGGATCCAATAGAAAGTTTCGATGTAGTTACAAAAGTACGATTTTTTCCTCACAAGATTTCGTGATGTTTTCCTGACGTCAAGAAATTTTGGATGTTTTATGCAGTTTGTTTTATAATCTCGTCTTTAGTGTTAATATTAGTGTTAATACGAACTTTTTTGATAAAATACGATGGAAAACCATTATGCACTACACCTGTAATTGGAAGGTGAGACCAAAAAAATCTGAAACGAAATGAAATCGTTTATTGACTATATTCTCAGAGAAAACCGATTTTGCAAACTGTTAACCATGTTCGAGAAAACTTCCAGTAAAAGTTGGATTAAGCCACTTCACTAGTTTATTTAGGAATAGTAAGCAGTTTGTGAAACTTCTCGTAGCGAAATATTTGTTAGCAAGTGCCTCGGTGCATAAATTGATACCCGATTTCGAAGTCAAGATTGTCGTTATATTGCGATCTGATCGAGATTCCAGATTGTTAACTTTGGTAGCAATTTGAGGCGGCCTGTCCGAGTATACTTTATTGAGTGGGACTATTGGACATCGAAAATACTTGCGATTTCCTTTGAGATGGCGAAATACGTAAGAATTTATGCAGATTGTGTCGTGATAGATAAACTAAGCTTGGTTACATTTCGAACTAATACTTATGTACATATAGAGCAAATTAATATAATAGTTAATTAACCTCCTGAGTCCTAGCTTTTTGAAGAGGTTAAAGACTTAATTTGGCATTTTAGATATTATTTCAACATTTATGGATTTTTTTACGTAATGTCCTCTGAACACTGTTACAATGTTAAAAATTACACCATAAAATAAGATTTTACGATGAAATATTTTTTAACTTTCTCTTTTCATGGCAAGTTCGTAACAATCGTAAAGTTTTTTTATGAATGCAATCAGGAAATTACGGTTGCAAGACATCATTACTGGCCTTCAGAAAAAACAAAGGTAAGTAAATATAACATTAATTTTAGCTTTGTTTTACCGAGATTAGTTTTGTCATGCGTGACTAATGCTAACCCGCGGAATGACACCGGTCGCCAGAGGCGGCGCGGGCGCTGCTTTGTGCAAATACTAGATTCGTGTCCGCGCCCAAAGGCGTTTCGAAGATTTGTTTTGGTGTTGCCATAGCTACACATTTACCCAAAAAATATACAAATTTCACAAGCTTACGAAACAGCACCCCATCCCATGTCAATCAAAAAGTAGTTTGAGTACAAAGTTTTATACCCGTTTTTAATGTTTATTCGACAGTGAACGTTAACCTCTTAATTACTGACATGACGTACCCTCGACCCATTTGACCAAACTCCGACCGTATTGATCATTCGAAAATTTTAAGAAGCATTAAAGGATTATACAATTAAAAACAAATTTGCAAATGTCAAGAGCGACCACGTATATTTTTGTGGGACCTTATTAATGATTATCTTAATTCTTAACCGAACGGTTAATGTACGCACCCTGTTTGTATAGGTACATGAAGTTAATGGATTTTAAGTACTTATATTTTTCATGCGTAGATATTCTTGTATTAAATATTTTTATACAAGGGTCTTGTTAACTGTACTTCCTGTTGACTGCGCTTGCATCGTCATTCAAACTAGAATATGTATCTATACTAAATTTCAAGTCTATCCGACCAGTAGAAATTGTTCGACTCGAAGATTTGATTACAGACAAACACACAGACAGCGGGACTGGTAAAATTATTTAATCTCTTCTTTAAAAAGGAAGAGCTCCGTTTCAGTTTTTGTAATCCTTAAAGTTCTTGCAAAATCTCAATTAATTTGATATGGCCTGATTATAATGTCTGAAGGCAACCCTGTTTTAAAATATTAGAGCACAGATTCGACTACACCAATATGTGGGTCTTTCATTATTAAAAAAAGGGTTTGTGGTAAAATATGATGGCAACACTGCCCAGTCGCCATTTGGTTGGGGCCGGCGGCGGTCGTGCCCTCGCGTAATGGGTTCAGCGGTCCCGTTCCCGCCTGTCATTACAGGAGTACTGTAACAGACTGGAACATGCTTTGACTAAACCCGAGGCTTTATTGTGTAGCGCGGGTCATCGCAATCACATTCACTATCTCTTTACTAACATGTTGTATTGGTTGACAGAAGGAAATTGTAACTAGTAATTTTAATGAAATACAGACGATCTGACTTATTTAGTGCGAAGCATCACATTATTAAGATTGAGAGAAGCTTATCATCTCCAACTTACATTACCATTGTCGGGGGACAGGCATAAGGCCTCCTATTAGAACGACAGGGTTTGGGCTATATAGTGGCTGCTACGCTGCTAGTGTGTCCATTGGGAACTTTACACACCATTGAAATAATACGCAAAGATGAGAGAAGCTCATTGATTATTAATCAAGAGCATTAATCTAATTATGTGAGAAAAATCTCGCATTAGTGTTATTAATAGGCAATTAAGAGTGTTTTATTGCAACTATTATTGTTATAAAAATTAGATAATATTATTTTTAATTTTAATGCTTCTACGAGACTACCTACTTTATTTAATGGTTAACCGAGTCTAAAAATTTACAAATTAAAAAGTTTTTATTCGTATTGTGTTTTATTCTATTATGTAATTTAGTACATAATAATTGATTAATGCAAACTTTTTAGGCTGTGGCTTACAGGAGCCAGAAGAACCATCTGGACACAGAGCAGTTTTTCTCTTGAAGATAAAAATATGACGCAAGCGTCAGAGGGGCTACTATGAAATTCGAAAATTGAAGTCCGCGTCATGCCGTCCTCCTCACTCTCGTATTAAATAATATAAGTGTCAGCGGGACGGCAAGACACGAAGTTCAAATTTCGCAATTCGTAGTAAAGGGCCACTTGCTGGTGTTAGTAACGCCGCGTCAGTAACCTGCCAACGCCGTGTCGGGTGCGTCAAGTTTAATAATATTTACTTAGGAACATAGTTTATTGATTTTGGATAAAATCACGAAATATCTACCGCCGTGTTTAGAGACTCGTGGCACAGTTGTTTTTAGTACAACGTTAATGAAGCACACGATAATAATATCCTCATCATCGGCCTATCTTAGTCCACTGTTGGACATATGGCTCTCCAACTGCACGTCACAGAGCACGATCCTCGGCCACTCTTATCCAGTTCTTGCCAGTCCTTGCGAAGATCATCGCTCCACCTAGTCTGAGGGCGTCCCACGCCACGCTTGCCAATTCGCGGTCTCCACTCAAGAACTCGTTTACCCAAGCGGTTATTGGTTCTTCAAAACCACGAAGACCACGATATAATTTTTAGGATTTCTCATGGGAATTCAGTGAAATACTGGAATTTACCGTGAATCATTAATGTTATCGCAGTTTTTTTACCACTCCACCAAGTAAACTACTCAACAGAGATTTTTCAGAACCGGTGGTAGTTTTTTTTTAAATTGAATAAAGGTATTTTGACTTTGACTTAAAGGCTTCCCAACAAGAGAAAAGTCTCATCTTCGATCTTAATATATGCCCGGGGTCTTCGGCGCGTAACGTCCAGTGAAACCGAACGGCGCATTAGCAGCCAGCGGCGTCTGCGGCCTGCAATCACCCTGATTTATATCATCCGAGACACGAGAAAATGTGGGAACATTTTCACTGCCCAACCCACTAGGGCTGACTGTATAATATGCATAAGTGGCGTGGAGTCAACATTTTGACTCTTCAGTATTATCATTATAATGCATCATCACATCTTTTTTCAGACGGAGTCTAATACTGAAGCCGGAGTATTTATGTTGGTTTAAAAAAACGAGTACATGTCGGACTCGCACACTGAGAGTTCGGTACAAAAAAGCACGGAGTAGGTAAAATAATTCGTCGGAGATCATATAATCCGCTTATCTGCTTAATGCATACCGCGTATCTGCACTAGGGAATGGTTTCCACTTTATGTTTACTTAACTTTAACGAATTTGAAGTGAAAATTAGGTATTTCCGAAAATTAAATACCTATTAATGATGAACATGAATCGCATTTATAATTCTATATCAGCGGGACGACCCTACAGGTTTATATATTGATTTTTTCTTCGAAAAATTACACAATCGATTTGGTCACGTGAACTAAAAATTTGATTGATTCAGGTATTATTTTGCGTTGCGGAGGTCCATATCAATGAACCAAACTACTTTACCTTGCTTTTCCTCTTAAATCATGTCATGTACCATAGCCTATGGCATGCATTGAGTAGACAGCAGGGTAGGAAGCGTTAGTGCTGCGCCCATCCTGCTGCTTTCCGGTGCGAAGTCATCACTCCTTTCTTCTCCAACGGTAACACCAATTTTACCAAAAACTCTTTGTTTGTGGAATTCAAGAAATTCCATAATATAAATAGAGCAGACGCCAACCCTGCCGCAGGCCCATAATTTGATAAGAAGAATCATCGCTCCGGTTTGCGATTGAAAGTGACAGTTTCCGCCAACTGATGACCGGTTCGGCGAGAAACTCGGCCCGAGAGGAAAACCAACCCCTTTTAGATGAACCACCTTCTAATTAGTATTTATATCACCAACTGGTAGCAATAAAACGTAAATAGATTGTTGGAAAGCATGTGTAATGGGACATTCATCGGTAAAGATGGTTTAAGTTTCTATCTTTGGTGGTACGAAACGGTAATCTGCATGTTGTTGCTAAATGACATTGCGTTAACTAGTGTTTAACTTGTTAGGATCCTAAATGAAGAACTGTAGTGTTTTAAGCTTCACGAAAAGCCATGGTGGCCTAGTGGTATGGTTTAAGCAACGGATGGGTTCCAGCCTGGCCCTCGCCTCCAAGTTTTTCGGAATTTATGTGTAAAGTAGATTTGAAATTTACTGTAAGATTAATTGAGAAGGAAAATACTGCGAGATAACTTGCACACGCCTGCGAAATAATTCAATGGTTTGCGTCAAGTTCCCAATCCGGACTTGGCCCTCGTAGTGACAACAGTCCAAGTTCTCCTATTCTGAGAAGAGACTTGTGCCCAACAGTGGGACGTGCTGGGAATGATGATGATGATGATTATGATGAATTACCCACTGACATTCCCTACTTGTCATATTTAGATGACATTTGGTATAAAAATCAAAACTAAACTTACCAGTTGTAGGTAATAATAGAGGTAAATGGGACGGCCCGAGCATCTGCTGCGCACGAGTGACTCACCGCTATAAAAACGCTTCACTAGACACGAACGCGCTGCGTTGAACTTACGACCCGAGCTTCTTAACGGTGTGAAACTATAACATAACGCCGCCGCGACAAACAAATTCGTGTAAATTGTCACATTAATTAGTTGTATCACGAATTAAGGCAGCCATTCCGTGGCCGAGTCAAAGGTGGTGACAAGCTCTCTCACGCGCTCGGACACTAGTTCACGCAGCGGCATGCAGATAATGCGGACAGAAGCCCTGAAATGCGGATGAAACTAACTGTCCACCGGTATTTCACATAATAAAAAACTGTATTTCATACGTGCCTAAATAAACATTCCGTTAAAGTATATAACAGTAACATTTCTCATATAAAATACCGTTCATAAAAGCAACAGAACGATAATCTATTAAGATTGAACGTGAAAAATGCGTTATCAAAAAGCGGTAGCTTAATGAAAGCAGTTTTATGCGAAATACGATAAACGCGTCATCGACCTCGTTCGGGCGGGCTCGGAAGTGTTCGGCGGTTCCTTTGAGGGGCAGTTTAATTTCTTAATCCTAATTGAATTTGTTTGTTCCAAGTGGCGCGGCGATAACGCAAGAAGGCTGCGCTTGCGCTGCGGAGAAACTAATAACCGTTGAAGGTTAGATGGATGGCTCGCCCGCTGATTAGACTCTTTGTGCTGTCTAAAGGTGAAGATATAGCTCGGAACCTATTAGCAGAGTACTCGCACAGGTTCGTCATCGACATTTTCTTATCATTGGCCTATATTCGGTAAAAGATGATTGCCTAAAAGCCTTTTAAGGCCGATGGCAGCAAGGATCTTCCGTTATTTTATCAAAGTTGAAATAATGAGATGGCAAAAGCCTCATTAAGCTCCGTATGAGTACCATCAGCGCATTTCGCGCGTAGTTCGCGGTGCCAAAGCTTGCGCCTTCATTTCACCGTTATTTAAGAGTTGTGACTGAGGACGACATTAATAAACTGTTTGATATTTCGCCGCTTTTTAATCGCTACGCGCTCAGCCAATATATTTAAAGAGTAAAATTTGATAAAATAATAGGAAGTTAGAACTAGTTTCTTAGTTTTTGTTTTGTAGTTTTTTTGTTGTTGACAGGTTGACCTAATGTATCGAACTACTCGTAGAACCAGAAGATGCATTCATCAGTAGCAAGTAGTGTGGCGGTGTACATACCTAGCTTAGATACTTCTAAGGCGTTTTGATAATTATTTAACGATATGCATGTTATGTTTTTATTAATACTACTACTAAATGGAAAGATAAATAAAATGTAAACCAGTTTTGTAAAGCCGTGCCGTCAATTTGTATTGTAGAGAACGAAAGTTGAAATAAAATCGCGATGATATTTGAACGGGATTTCTTGATGACAGTTCCCACAATCAGTATCTTGTCTCGTTCTTTTGACAAAATATCAGACAAATTCCGGAGATAACAAGCCTTTACAAAATTATTAAAGTAAAATCAATAAGAACAAAATCGTAAGAACCTCTTTTGTATGACATTTATATTTTGTTTTTCGGTAATGAGGTGTTCGATTCGAAACCGTTTTGGACGTCAACAAGTCGATACTGTTTCGGACAGTGTCATGTCAATTCGCCACTTTCTTCCGCTGAATGGGGCATATTCATGGCATATTAGGCAAAGCTCTGCGCAGGGGTCGCCTAGTGTCACAAACCCCCATGACAACGTCAGTTCCATGTCAGTTCTCTTTATATATCTTGTCGCCATGACAGATCATGACCAAAGAGTTAAAAATTAGAAATCATGATATATTTATTAGTAATAAAATAACATGATATTTACATCGATAGTAACGATACAGCTATATTTCCAAAAAAATAATGGAAATAATATGATATAATGGCATTTAAGATACTGCAAAAACTGTTTACAGTTTTGTTCTAGTAGTGACCTCTGACGGCAGAAAATTGCAGTAATATTCCCTATTTTGTGGTTAATGAAACACTAACTCTGGCTTCCAGTGTTTGCGTAGTCCTCTAATCAGTTACGCCATGTCACCACCATAGCTTTCTATTGTTTACTCAGTTCCAAAACGCAGCACTTTAAGGCTGATTTCACACCGGCGGCGGCGGCGACCACAAGGGCCGACGTGTCGTCATCCCGCCAACAGCGAGGAAGCGAAAGCGAATCAATCGTCGTTTTATCGACATCGTTTTATCGACACTGTGCGTGACCGAGGCCATTCTTAGGAAAGGGAAAATAGGACAGACGCGACACGAAAAATGGAAGAATAGGCATCGCGCTTCGTTGGCGTTTTTTTGGATATGGCCGAATGGCACCGAAAGGAAATCTTTTTTCGCTTCACTGTTTCTTGGTTTGTTATTGTTTTCTAATACGTACCGAATTACCGAGCCTAAAAAATATCTGGGATTATTTTATATATTTTTTCATATAAATTGTGGAGTTGTAAACTTTGTCACCATGCAAAACACTAATCTCACCACACTGTTCGTCTGATCTCAACCCTAAAATGCCTGATTTTTATTTACTTATACCTACGAAAAAAATATCATGTCTAAGTATTTTTTTTAGCTGTGATTCAGTTTCATGCTCGTCACGACTCACGACACGATTGCACTACAGCAAACCTGGTCAGTGAATTCTATACATTTGGAAGCATCGGCTAATTTTCTTTTACCACGTAATTGGCTAAGATAGATTGCTCACGCGGCTATTTGAACAATCGATTTAGAAAAAAACCTTTTTAACAGAAGATGATGATGATGCTTACTTATATAGGATGTTACTATTCTAACAAAGACGGCTAGTTTTCAAAAAGGTTGGAGATAAAAAGTAGGGTGACCATAATTTTAAGGTAAAAACTTTTTAACATTAAAATAAGTGAATACCCTTATGACTAGTACTAGTAGTAGTATTAGTAGTCATCATCATCATCATCATCATCCCAGCCTATATACGTCCCACTGCTGGGCACAGGCCTCCTCTCAGAACAAGAGGGCTTGGGCCATAGTTCCCACGCGGGCCCAATGTGCAAGTTTCTTTGCAGACGTCTGCAAGTTTCCTCACGATGCTTTCCTTCACAGTAATGTGCATGTTAAATCTCAAATGTAATTTCGCACATGCATTCTGAAAAACTCACTGTGGGACCTGGTCAATAAATAGGTATAAATTACCCCGTGTTATTTACGTATTTATTATAATGAAATGAAGGTTCGTAAAATGCTAGAAAAAATCAGTAAAGTGCTGATTTTGCTCTCATTTTACGATCCCTGATTATAACGTAATCCATAGGGAATCTCTTTTAAAAACTACACACTCAACTATGCCTCTAATTATGATTGCTTAATGATTATAATTACTTTTATTTTAGCGTAGACACCCGAAAATAGGCTTGTGGAACCTCAGGGCTCCGCGGAACACAGGTTGGGAAACCCTGCGCTAGATCGTAACGGGCCGCGCCGGCACGCGCGCGCGCATCAATTACAGCGTCGTGATCGCTCCCGCGCTACAACCAATATAAATAAAACTGGCCAGCACACGCCACTACAAGACTAGACTGGCGTAGATGCGACGAAAAGTCTAGAAAAAGAAATATAATAAGTATGTTGTTGTAAAAAAAAAAAATAATGTTTAAGCCCCGCCGCAAAGAAAGGTGTTATACATTTGACGCCAACGTCTATCTGTCTGTCTAAGAAAGAAAGAAAGTAGAAAGAAAGAAGAAATAAAGAAAGGAGGAAATCATTTATTGCCACAAAAATAAAAATCTGTTAAAACGCAAAAAGGCAATCTTACAACTAAAAAATGGTAATAAAAAGCCAAGAAAAGCCACCGAACAGTAACAAGAGTTGAGCTCTTCTCCTAAATTTATTAAAATTACGCTATAAAGTACTTGAAGTGGTAGCCGCAATAAATGAGTTTGAAGGCTTTCAGTCCCGTCTATGTATCTTTAGTCTGGCCGCTACTCAGCAGTGGCGCAATTGTAAAATGCTAGATCGAAAAGGTCTCGGGTTCAGACCCCTTATCTTCGTGTCAGTACTCCACATAGGTAATGTGATGTATACGAGCCATTACGAGCACGTGCCGAATGAAATACTACCTGGCCCCATCTCGTGCTAAATAACCCATTCTATACTAAAATCCTAATTTATAGCATCCTTAACAGTTAAAGGATTACCTACTCTGCCAGCGAGTACGCTTCCTCTTCTCATACAAATGAGGATTTGACCTCAAAAAGTACATCCTACGGACAAGATTAGGATCTACTTACCATTTTCTCGGTACTGAAATGGCGAGAGAACTGTTACATAGACACTCTGGACAATAAAGTCCATTACATTATATTTGTCAGTTGTGCATACATTGCGACAAGAATACCAAAATATCTATTGAATTGATTACCGCAAAGTAATTTCGTTACCACCAATTATGGTCAATAGAGAGAGTAACATAAAAGTAAAAAGCTTTTTACTGCTTTCCGTATAAATATTTAAATTGACGAAAGTGAGCGTATTCGGGAGCTCCACCAATCATATTAAAAGCTTCGTGTAAAGTGGCGTATCGGAGGAATCAATCGGCCACGTTTATTTCGGCTTTCGCGTAAATGGAGGTAAAAGTCTCACGCGATTTCGGTAAATTGTATTAAACAAATCGATAAAAACGAAATTTGATAAAGGTTTTTTTTTCCAATCACTTTACGCGTGAGTGGTTCGTGATTTAAGGCATCTAGATATCGACGTCACGGCTTCGTGCGGCGTCTGCCGCGCCGGCGCGGGCGCAACACGTAACTACTAACCATTTTCGATTGTTTGTTTTATTTATTCCATAAGAAATTAACAAAACAATTTCTAACTACATATATTGGGAAGGAAGTGGTTTCTTTAGTGGCAGTTACAAGTTTAATAGCTGTAGTGCGCAGAGTTTAAAGTTAAACGTAAAACAATTAGCAAAATTGATCTGTACATTATTAATCGTGTATCATAAACATAAACTATTTAATCTAGCAAACAATTTATTTTATAGCAGTGTAAGTCATGTTTCTCGACGCATCTAACATGGTAACTTGAAATGATTAAATTATAAAACTATGTCTCGTGAGTAGTGTAGTTACAGATTTCCTTGATATACATACTTCCGTTAAATAATTGAAAATGTATCCGTTGCGCATGTTTTCTCCAAGTAATATATTCTCGAGCTCTTAAACATGTTATTAAGCAGGATTGCAGAAATAATATACGGACATACTAGACTACTAGCTGCTTATTTACTAAAAGATTCATAAACTAAAAGTTAGTAAATAAGAAAATAAAGTAATCATCGTACATGAATTTATTAGTCATTATTATTGACCTATTAACGTACCTAAACTTTTCAGCAATTATTACAGCCACTATAGTGTTTTCGCTCTACGAGTAAACAAACGTTATTTATGTCAAACTATGTATGTATTTTGCAGGTGGTAGGACCTTGTGCAAGGTCCGCCCGGATTGCTACCACCATCTTGCTCGCTAATTCTGCCGTGAAGCAGCAGTGCTTGCACTGTTGTGTTTCGGCGTGGAGAGTACGACAGCCGGTGAAATTACTGACACTTGAGGTATCTCATCTTAGGCCTCTAGGTTGGCAACGCATCTGCAATACCCCTGGTGTTGCAGATGTTTATGGGCGGTGGTGATCTCTTACCATCAGGAGACC
The DNA here is from genome assembly GCF_025370935.1 of Choristoneura fumiferana. Lineage (NCBI taxonomy): Eukaryota > Metazoa > Arthropoda > Insecta > Lepidoptera > Tortricidae > Choristoneura > Choristoneura fumiferana. Next base: position 10,930,111 of record NC_133494.1, read on the forward strand.
CATTTGCTCGTTTGCCATCCAGTCGAATAAAAAAAATGTATAAAACAAAAATATTGAGATATTTGGGATTATAAAGATCAATTACTTTTAACTAGCCGCTACCTGCGGCTCCGTCCGCGTAGAAATCGTTTATCGCTATCCCGCGGGAACTATGCTATTTTCCGGGATAAAAACTATCCTATATCCTTTCCGGGACTCGAACTACCTGTACACCGATTTTTATCTTAATCGGTTCAATGGTTTAGGCGTGATGAAGTAACAAACAAACATACAAACAAACAAACAGACTTACAAACTTTTGCATTTATTATATTAGCGGGATTTATACAAACAAACTAAAAAAATTACTAAGGGAGATCCGAGCTCGGACCAAATGGCGTAGTCGTAACCGCGGTGTCATTTACTCGGTTTCTATCTTACTCTTCAGTTACGATAGGTAATTTGGAGTAGCGTAAGTGTGCCCATTTCAAGCGATATCTCTATCGGGCTGGGCTGTCTAATAATAAACTCTGTTATGTATGCAGGCATAGCTGTCATTTGCCACGTTTAGATACCAAACGGTAGTTAGGTAATGTTGAGCTCAAACTTTATTTTGTTGTTGTTTAAATAGCTTTATTTAACACGTGGATACTGTTTGAGTGGTTTTACTTGATAGTGTTTTCATTGCTATATTTGTTGATATTATATCCATTTACCTACATTAGTTTTAATAACAATACAATAAGCTTTGAGATTGTTGATAACTATATTAAACTCAGTTATTTTCTAATGTGCTCTGCTTAACAATTATTGAATGTTTTTTTTTAAAGCAGACATAGGTATGATTATTAGATACTGTCTGAACCGAGCCATTAATCTCAATCAGCTTCTTTAATGGCATTTTGATAGATTACTAGAAAAAAAACGTTTTATTTAGGGGAAAATTGCCCCAATAACCATATTCGGCGATCCACAGTTTAGATAATCTGTATCACTGCCAGTTATTGACAGTCAAAAGGAAAAGAGCTACCACATTAACAAACAAGTTTAGTGTCCGAGCAGCGTCGCGCGCGCCGCTCCGCGGCGCAGTTACCTTACCATGTTATAACCTACCTTTATCTATCGAATTTGCATATCAACATATTTTATTCGAACAACCAGCTTTTTGACACGCCAAATGGCTTTATAAAGAACGTAAAATATTCAACTTTGATATTAATTTGTGGAAATTGGTAGCTCGATCATTTAATTGATTTGGATGTTTTAGTGGATTTTATTGATGGCTGTTGCATGACGAATAATTTAATTTAGGCGCCGTATCGTACGGCTCAGGCATTTTTTTATTAATATTGCTGTCATAAGTTTTACTCTTTAACGAGGATTCTTATTTTTGTCAATCAGATTAAATTTAACATATTTTTGACTTATACTTCTATCCCTTAATAATGGCGTTATACATACCCGTGTTGATACAACTGGCATCTTTGCGTTTAGATTGCGCTATGATTTGATGCCTGAAGAGCACTAAACACTTCAAGTTGTGGGAGTACCCAGTCAATTTGACGAGTGCCCTATATCACAACTGTAATTTTAGTTTTTACCCGCTTATAGCGTCTTATGATCACAGGTGCGATCATAATTCTTTTAAAAATTATACATGATCACGCCTCTGACCATAAAGTGATTTCCGGGTCAATACGATTCATCATTGTCATAAAATATTTGATTAGGACGTTGACTTTGTTTATACCGGGCGTGGCCTGTAATACGAGCTAAAAATTAAAATATAGATCGTCCTCGTCAAACTGAACAACATTAGTTTAGCGACTTTTGAAAATAATGGAGTCTTTGAATTTTCCTTTTTTCATACAAATTAAATACTGCTATCAATGTACGCCATCCTAGAACTCAACTGACGTCGCCTGTCACGCTACAAACTCAAACATCAAGCATTTTTCTTTACATTGTTTCTTTGAATAAACTTAACAGTGTAATAAAAATTAAAAACGAATTATTTTGAAAAGTAGCTGAACTAATAATGTTCAGTTTGAGGAGTATGATCTATGTTTTCATTATTTGCTCATATTACAGGCCACACCCGGTATTTCATTTTACTTGTTTAATATTATACTCAAGTTCTTCGAAAGATTTAAAATAAAAAGTAAAAGATGCACAATGAATCTACCTACCTATATCAAAAGGAGTTCGTAACCCGCAAGACCAAGCACTAAGTATAGCTTACCGAGTCTACTACAGCAAAACCACATAATATTCAATTGTAGGAAACCGCAAATACCTTAGATCCGTTGCTTTCGCGATGTATCGACGCTCCGCTAGAAAGTGGGCTAGTGATTCACAATGCTGTTTGATAAGAGCTAGTCGCGTGCGCACCTCATTTTATCACTTTATAGAGCTTAAAGTTTAGAACGGACCAATATATTGTTTTATGAGGATTTAATGGGACGTCGTTAGATTGGCGAGCGAGGTGTTAAAGAGCTATCGCGGTGATTGGTTTATTGACATGGTTTAATAATTTTCAAACTGATTATGCAAAATAGCCAGATTAATAGCTGTCTTTTTGTGTTCTGTTTTTTCTTCTTTCTGTTTTAATTTCTTTTTTGTGTTTAAAATTGGAATGATATGTTTTCTGTTTTGAAATTTTGAATGTAAGGTGTTCTTTTAACTATTGATGGTAACATAAATTATAATGTATAGTATTTACATTTTACAAAAACGTTTAATAGAGATTGTATAACCTGCTTTATCGCAAAACATTCTATTGGCAGTTTAAAGTAAGATAATACGTTATCGTTTGCATTCAAAGTTTAGTAGTGAAACTCCGGTGATTTCACTTAGCGCTCACCAATAAAATACCCTGCTATAGACTCTATACTTAATTTATGATCCCTGACTTGCCTCCCGGCCATATAAAAGGAAGAGGTTCTTTTGAGTGGCGGTTGGTGAAAATTTTAAGGTTAAGTCAGTGGTCAAGTAGTGCTGGTTTTTGTGGTTTATACTGACACTAAGGCGCGTCTTTAAACGTTGCGGAATGGGACGTTCAGTTTCTGATGGACATAAAACGCCTCATAAAATGATAACTGTTTATGGTATTTTTAAAAAGATTGACTTGTTTGTTTGTTTGTATCTGCTCATGATGTCATTTGTTTTATGGTTCATGCCAAATGGGTTTAATTAGAGTCGTTATCTTTATGAGTGGAAAGGTCTCATCTTGTAATATTGCGAGGCACACACTTATGGTCGACTTTTAAAGGTGATATTAAACGCGTTGATTTAAAGTAAGCACAATTTTTTTTTATTCGACTGGATGGCAAACGAGCAAGTGGGTCTCCTGATGGTAAGAGATCACCACCACCCATAGACACCTGCAACACCAAGGGGATTGCAGATGCGTTGCCAACCTGGAGGCCTAAGATGGGATATCTCAAGTACCAGTTATTTCACCGGCTGTCTTACTCTCCACGCCGAAACACAACAGTGCAAGCACTGCTGCTTCACGGCAGGATTAGCTAGCACGATGGTGGTAGCAATCCGGGCGGACCTTGCACAAGGTCCTACCACCTGCACTGCTACTGATCAGTTAGGTAAAATTATTTCGAGTTCGACATAAATCAGTACCTACAAAAAGTAGGTAAGTCAGAATTATTACAAGTTTTTTATTACGCTGATGTCATTAATATGGTATGAATGTATTTGTTTGTTTTCAATCATTAGCTACTTACAACATTCATTACACTCGCGTGACTACGCATCATTACACGACGGTCGTCAAAGTTAACTTTGACCACACGCCGACCGAAAATAAATTAATATTTATTACAATCACAACAACCAACAATCAAGGAATTCTGACAAAACAATCCAAACCCCAATTAACAATCGCTTCCAAGAATAGCTTATTCTTGCAATAATGATATCATTAGCTAGGTTCAATTTCTTAAGGTATCTTTCTCTGTCTTCGGATATTGTTGTAAACTTTTGACATTATTTTGTTATATCTGGTAATAAATTATTAAGTTAGATATATGAGATCTTTGAACTCACGATCCTCTGCTTCAGAGGCGATAGGTTAAACCACTAGGCCACCACGGCTTCACCCAGCTCGCACCTCTTAGTTTTTCGAAATTCACGTGCGGAATTTACATTTACAATTTACCACGAGCTTTACGGTGAAGGAAAACATCGTGAGGAAACCTGCACAAACCTGCAAAGCAATTCAATGGTGATCCGCACTGGACCCGCATGGGAACTACGGCCCAAGACCTCTCATTCTGAGAGGAGGCCTGTGCCCAGCAGTGGAACGTATGTAGGCTGGGCTGATGATGATGATGATGTGAGATCTTTAGATTACTGCTTGCTTAACTCATCGATATATTTACTGTGTGCCCAGATTTTGTCGTGCTTTCTACTTGCCCCGTTGGTAAGAAGCGTACGTAGAATCTGTAGTGGCCTAGTGGTAAAAAAGCCCTGGCAGCTTAGTGGTTTGACCTATAGTCTCTCAAGCAGACGGTTGTACGTTCAAACCCGGGCTCGCATCAGTACGAAATTACATTTGAAATATACCACGAGCTTTATGGTGATGGAAAACATCGTGAGGAAACCTGCACGAACCTGCGAAGCAATTCAATGGTGTGGGTGTAGTTACTAAGAAGCCTAGCGGTCTCATTCTGAAAGGAGGCCTGTGCGAAGCAGTGGGACGTATGTAGAGTGAGATGATGACGATGATTAAGTAAGCACACCGTGTCGTCAGGTCAGTTATAATAGTCCATCTCGCGTCATCAAAATCAAGTCACCTCGAACAGAAGTCTTTTTGAACGCTCCCCGGCCATTGCCGTAAAATTACTCTAGTTTAGGTGATGTTGGAAAACGGTTAGAATTCCCGGGAAATTTCTAGTGCACGGTCATTTGCGATACGGCACATGTAATGCGTGCGCAGTTCCATGTAGCGAGCCGATACGGCGGCGCGCGCGCAACTCACTCAGGCTGGATGTGACAAGAAGACAAAATAGACTAGAAAAAAATAATTTTCAGTATGTCGATGAACAGCAGAGTATTTGAACATAGGCTCAATACATCTCGATTTTTGATCCAGATTGTTATAACTAATTGAGTTTTACTTATAAGATATCCAGGCACTCTATTTTATAATGTTCTCTATGTATTGGTTTCGATTTGTGATTTAATTAGGTTTGGTTTTAAGTTCATGTATTTAAACAAAAAAAAACTTTTATTAAATTGAATTCTTAAGTCACTCTGTCATTATCATAAGGATGAAAATTTGAGTGAATAATAATGTTGTACAGAATCTAACTTTACTTCTATGTATACCACTCAACTGCTTTTGGTAACTAGAGCTACCTGCCAACACTTATTTTGTTACATAAATAGAGTTCAACTCAAAATTCGAAATAAGTGAGAGGTTTTTGAGCCTTACTTTTCTGTGTCAATTTCTTTATTCGCTTATTTTCCCTGAACAAAAAAAAATTACAGGCCTCAATTACTTTTTTTATTTAGCCATTATCTATGTAACACTGCTATCCCAGTACTCCCAGTTAGTTCAAAGTATTTTCTCCTTCAGCCCAGTCACATCCAGCCCTAACCTACATAGTAGCAGAGCACGTTACTAGATATTACAAGTCCGTAGTCCGCTACCAGCTCACTAATCGCCGCCCCGGGGTCAAACCGTGTAAGAGTCCCTCCGCCCGCCACGTTTATTATAATAAGCCCGGCGCAAGCCCACACACCTATTATAATATAACTAGTATACACTATCATATTTAATGGAACACTAGTCTGCGGGTAGGGCTTGTTAATACGAGGGTGAATTGAAAAGTTCTAAGCCTAAGGTTGAATTTAATTAAAAAAAAACTGGAAGGTAAACGTATATTTAGCCACCATTATGCACTATCTTTTGTTTTTCTCCTGTCACGATTTTACAAACATTAGTCTGCGGGTACGGCTTGTCAGTAACATATTGTAATGGCATTATTTCCACATCTTTACGCAGTTATATCGTGACAGGATAACGTGATTATATTTTGCGGGAGAAAGATGTAGCTAAGCTTGTTTGGGTCGCGATGAGTAACCATTTATGACTTTTTTTTGCTGTTACGTTTTATTATTATTTTCGTAACCAATTTCACGAAGTAGTTTCGTGATTGATCAAATGTCTGTGTTACTTTTTGAACAAGATGAGCAAATAAGTGTAAGTACCTCTACGAATTTAATGGTAAATTAATAAGCGTAAACAAGTGAATAATGTATCAGTTGAATAATTATTGTGTTATATTTCAATGAGAATAACATCAGCATTACGAGTAAGTAAATCGCATCATTAAGTGAATAAGCACGTTTAAGATTGACTTACCTATTAGCGCTTCGACGTGGTAAATGGTTTTAATCTCATTGGTGGTAGACAGCTTGGCGGCGGGGTTTCAAAACTGAAACAAAAACACATCGTAAGAAATGAATAGAAGCTTGTTTGGACACGTAATAACACCGCTGTTCGAGGAAAGGCGTAATAACGGTCGTTAAGAAATAATAAGGTAACATTGCGAGACGTTAATTCCATCGCCAACTGATTCCATTGCGCAACTGTTGCTCCAGAGGTCCCCAAATATTTTCTCCATGGTCTCTATAGCAATAATTTTCATAGCGAAATTACTGAGAATTAGTTGCATCGTGATACACTGATTGCCATCTAGTTATTGGTCATTGGAGATTAATTGAGTGATCTTTGGTCTGTTGCCAAATGACGCTGAATTTTGCTGACAGGATATCGTTTTGTAATCATCTGATGGTAAAATTTAAAGCATCGAAAATTACCTAACCTGTAGAAATCATTCAGCTTATCTACTTTATGTTATATTATATCTAAAATCATTTTAAAACACTAAATTGTTTTTAACTAAAATAAATAAAAATAAAAGATAGACTTTTTTATTGTGCTTGATAAATTAGTAGGTCTCTCCATACCATCCGGGACCTGTCCATAATTATGATTGGTTTTTTGGAGTCTTTTTGTATTTTTTATTTCAACTCCAAATTTGTTACTTTTACGGGTATCCCGTGAAAACATATCGAAAATACAAACTGAGACATGGATGCACAGAAAAACCAGAAAAAGAGACCAGCGCTGGGAATCGAACCCAGGTCCTCAGCAATCCGTGCTGCGTGCTATAACCCCTACACCACCGCTACTAAGTAGCGACATCTCTTGTCTGGGTGAGCGGTTAGTTCCGAAAGAATGTGACGTCTCTCGATGAGAGCGAAACATAGATGTCGCTAGTGCTGCTGCTTAAGTAGCGTAGTAGTAGAAAGAAAAATTCGTGTCTAGATTCCTGCACGCAGCACGGATTGCTGAGGACCTGGGTTCGATTCCCAGCGCTGGTCTCTTTTTCTTGTTTTTCTGTGCATCCATGTCTCAGTTTGTATTTTCGATATGCTGTCCATAATTCTATTGGTCACTGTTCAAAGTGTACCATTTTAAAGGACTTATTTTAAAAACTCCGTATTAAATATCCTTACAAGTCAATCTTGTCCCACTATGTGCTATAACATTCCGGATTAATGTTATATCACCTTTTATGAATTTAGGAAATGAAGCAAGCTTTAATTTTTATACAAAATAAATGTACAAACAAAGATTACGTGCCTGTTATAATTTTAAAGCAAATGTAATGGTGCAATAACTTTTTAGTTAACGACTTATTTTATTTCGTCGTAAATTAAAACCATGCTTACATACATTGCAAAATTGATATTCCTTATTGTTCTGTTGGCAATTTATAGCATATCGTAAAGACAACACTTCTAAAAATAATGAGGTTTTGCAACATAAAGAATATCTTTAAAACTTCATTTGTTGATACATACATATTAAGATTCTCTATTATAGAGGTGATAATTAATGAAGTAATAACTCTCATTTACACAGAAACTTTTGATGGATCGTAAGCCTTTAAATATATAAAGTTTTACACGTACTAACCACTAAAATAAAGTACTAAAATGTTGTACCATATACATAAATTTGTAACTTTAATTTGTTGCCTGTAATTAATGCAATTCAACCGCATTAACTGGAAAATTGCTAACTTAAATTAGATCATTTGGAAGTTGTTTTATTAACAGGCAATTTATTTATCTATAGCAGTGGTTCCCAACATTCTCTTGACCAGGGACCACTATTTACAAGAAAGTAAGAAAGTAAAGTGAATCAATCCGAAAATAAACTTTAATCAATGGGCCGCGAAATTTGAAAGCGTTTGCGGACAATATTTTGGTTCCTGCGGACCACTGGTTGGGAACCATTGATCTATAGCTTTGTCTGAGCTGATTCTTTCTCTGAGAACCTCTAAGTTAAACCTTTTCTCTAGTTAAGGAAACAAATTATTAAACACAAACGATAATAACGATTATTTTCCAGTCCAAACAAAAAGGAAAGTATGTATGCATAAAAACTCTAAGTGTACGAAAACAGAGAATTAAATACAATTTACAAACGTTCAGATACAGTGCAAAGTTTATTTGTAGACAACACTTCAGGGCTCTTTAAGTAACAAAGCAAAAAGCAAACAGAAATACCTATGCAAAATCGATTATAGTGTAGGTGGCGTCTGGAAACCAAAATAGTAATTTGTTTCATCTGTAATCGCCCCGCACACTCCAAATGACTTGAACCGATGGAGTTTCATAACAAATGATGATACGATGTTGCCTAACAAGATATATTTTCATATCGTAGCATGTGCATGAATGAATTTACCGAAACAAAGGTACCTACAAACAATTTGCGGGCTCCATTAGAGGTTAGCTTCAATAAGTGGAACACGCGCCATTGATGATAGTCGTATACACACGGAACAGGTGATAGGAAAACAAAGACAAATAATATTTACTTTTCTGATATTTGTACTTATTTAATATCAGGGTTTTTTGATTAAGAACGATTTTGCTTATATAAACTGTGACTAGAAGACTTAAAAAAAAAAAAAATAGGATGAAGTAAATCAAATCGAACCTCCGGGATTAGCGGCAAATATTATATAATTCTGCTGAAAGTGCAAGTGTGTGGACCTTGTGCAAGGTCCGTCCGGATTGCTACCACCATCTTGCTCGCTAATCCTGCCGTGAAGCAGCAGTGCTTGCACTGTTGTGTTTCGGTGTGGAGAGTAAGACAGCTGGTGAAATTACTGGCACTTGAGGTATCCTATGTTGCAGGTGTCTATGGGCGGTGGTAATCTCTTACCATCAGAAGACCCACTTGCTCGTTTGCCATCCAGTCGAATAAAAAAAAAGTGATGTGTATACCAAGCAATACAAGTATTAAATAACAATATAATGTTATATTGTTATGTGTGATTTTATTGTGACTACACGTTCAAATACACTGCTTTTAAGCTTAATTCTTTAAAATATGTGCAATGTATTTGTGCCTTAATACATACTATTTAAAAAAATCAAGGAACACGACGAAAAATCACGAAAGCGTAAAACATAAAATATAAAACGGCGACGGTTTGTAAAAAAATGTAATAAAACATTATGTTCCTTAATGGAAGTGCCCGTGTGTCTCATAATTTTTACATATCACGTACAATAGGCGATGATTCCGATGCACAAAGCGATGGAAGTCTATTATTAATCGTCGCCGAAGATTAATGCGACAATGCTCTGCAACATACCTCTATTTTGATGTAGGTTAAGGCTATGAAGCAAGGTATAGTTTCAATTTACTCCCTAATACAATGGGTTAACTAATATACTAGCTAATTAAGAATTTAACTGCGTGAGCGCCGCGTACGCGCCCATTGTGTATGACGCTTCTTATGAAATATTTTGAGGTTACATTTACAAGTATTATGATTAGGTTCAAGTAGAGCATTCAAATAAACGTCTTATAGTCCATTACAATTTTTAGTTGGTCACTCCGTGGACATAAAAATACTGTCTGTAATATAACCTGTATTTTATAAAGTGAATTTCCTTTTTTTATTAACACTCAGTTATACATATACCTACATTTTATTTAAATTAATGAACGTATTAATAAGCCCATTCGGCTTAAAAGGCAGGTTCCTCCTGATGGCTCTTGTTGAAGACATCAACGTTAAGTAACAGCGAGCAAGGCCGTTCCAAAAACCGAGTGGCTCGTTTTATACAAAAATATCACTCCCACTCGCATTATAGATGATACAAGCCTCAATTACGTGGCTACGGCCGGGGAAATAACAATAATTAAGTCATCGAGTCAGCTGAACAATTCCGATGCGTTTTATTTTGCCCGCAATCGCCCTCATACGTAGGTATTTAATGTCTTACTGTGACGACACAAGTAGTTACTGTTTCAATTATTTTGACAAGGATACATGACTTCATTTATTTTAAAACCTTGTGCCTTATCCTTTGTGTTTTAAGGACCATGTTGGAATAAGTTCTCAGGATGGACAGGTTGCACAATCATGTTAAGGTTACGATTTGATTGACAATTATGTTTTAAGGAATTATACCTCACAGAATTATACCCGAAACCGCTCTCGTTTATGACCAGAGATCCTTTTCTGATAATAATTTCGAAAGTGATTCCAATGCTGCCCAAATATAAATTTACGAGGGAGTTTTTAATGTTGGTACTTGGTTAATAATGAGTGCGGCTGTAATTTGTAGCATTGCGAAATTATTTGAAGATACGCTTACGTGATATCTGACACTGACCCCTTTGAAAAGGACTCATTTGGATACAAACTACTATCCTTATTGACACAAATGTTTATTTCATTATCTGCTGGCATTCAAAAAAGCAAACGTATAGGCAAAAAAAGGTAAACTTATCTTAAAAGCCGTGCTGAAGGACGCTTTGATTTAATGAATATGATAAAAGTTAAATTGAACCGAATACTAACCAAGAGTCATCTCATTTCGCGGAACAGTCCGATTCCAAGTAATTTACCACAGTTACCTGTATGTTTGCAATAAGGAAGAATAATAAAAACTTAACACGGCAATTTGAACTGTCGTTAGTCGTCTAGTTTACTAGACTTTAGTACTCATAGCCGTGTAAAAGTAAATTAAATAAACACCTTCGAACCATTAAAACAGCTATTATATTCAAAACTAGTTTAAACGGGAAAACGTGGAATCCGTTCTTCCGCTTAGTTAAAAATTAAAACGGTTTTCGTTGTTATTTTTGTTTAACGAAAATAAATTACGGATTGTTTTTTCTGATATTTCTTGTGCTTGAACGAGATTGAAACTTCTTGCGATTGTAGCAGAGCCTAATCTCCTTGGGCATTTAAGATGTGTGGATATTATAGATTAGCAAATTCATATTTCATAACGATACCGGGACGATGTCACAAATAGGAACTGTTGAAGAATCGCAAGGAACTGCTCACGATCTTTCTTTAGTATGCGCATGAATAATCTGTCTCATTACTGATTTATATTTCGTATCATCCGTAAGAGAAAAGCATTTGGTGCACGATACGTAAACTAAAAGATTTAACATATACCAATAAGTAGTTACTAATAATATTTATGTTTTTCAGTTGAGAAAGAAATTGGCAATCGATACTTGAAAATAATTCTGCACCAAAACTAATTTATTGATAAAACAAGGATATCAAATCTTCCACTCCAGTTCTTTATTGTGACTTTTATAACTTAAATTTTTTAATGCTACACGTATTGAGAGAGAGAGAGAGAGAGAGAGAGAGAGAGGGAGAATAATATAAATGGTAATTTTTACGTTTCTTTTTTTTAATCATAATAATAATAATAAATAAATATCACTGGACAATTCACACCAATTGACCTAGTCCCAAAGTAAGCTTAGCAAAGCTTGTGTTATGGGTACTAAGCAACGGAAAAATATAATTATATAGATATAGATATATACTTAAATACATATTAAACACCCAAGACCCGAGAACAAACATTCGTATCTTTCATACAAATATCTGCCCCTACACAGAAATCGAACCCGGGATCTCAAGCTTCGTAGGTTCTTTAATCACTAGGCCATCTGGTCGTCTGTAATGAAAATCAAATAGGGGTGTATTCCAGTGTTTCTACTCATTGGTAAGAATTTTCTATCATAACAGTGAGAATACTATGAATATTTATGAATTTACTACAAAGATAACAAAAGACAGGAAAAAGTAACATTATTTATTCAACGTGACGCTAATTATTTTGAAGGCTATCAGGTACATTTTTAATGAAGCATAAACGTGCTGACATTTTAAACAAACTTTTGTATACTTCTTAAAAAGGCTCACCTTACAATTTTCTATCTGAAGATCTACATATAATTACAAGTGAAAATTACAAGTATTTGCATTGGGATCGACCTCATGCGGACCATTAATGTCGTCCTTGCACTTTACGGTGAATCGTCATTTCGTACAAGTTACTACAGCGCTTGCGCATCGGCCTGTTCCCATTTGCACCCCTAAGGTAAGTAGAAAGGAAGCTTACCTGACTCATTACCTATTTAAATTTAGAAATAGGGAAATATAAAATAATTACAGTGCGTCAAAATAAAGTTAAAAATGGGTTAAAAACTGGTCAGTGAGGTTTTTTTTATAAAAGAAGGCTAAGCTCAGGAGTGGAACATAAATAGGCTGGAGACAATGAGGTAAGATGAGGATGAGATGTTGTTTTATGGTTTAAAAAGTTTTAAGCGTTCCTTCGTTAAGAAAAAAATAAATACAATTACGAGAGTGAAGCATCAAAAGAACCAGAAAGCATTTTTTCACTTGTTTTTATTGGTTACCTTTTTTTGTGTCAGTAGTAAACATTTAGGTAAGTACTAGTACATTTGGGAAGAACCCGAAAGCTTGTATCGACTCATCTCCGCTATTAGTCAGAAACTGGTCGGGCTTCCTACGAGGGCAGGATATTGCTCCACATTCACCATTCATTAACTTAATGGTTTCTCGCGATCATTATTATTGCGAAATATTGATCCCAATGCGCGCGCGCATAAAAAATGCGCGGATGGTTTAGTTGTATGCGCGATTCGGTCAAACGATTCTCATCTTAATACCGGTTGGATAAGGTTGACGCATTTTCTTGTGAATCGCACGTTTTACTAAATATTAAAATTACCGACACTCTTGCTTAAAGCCATCCGGTAGAAGTTACTACTGTATCACAGGCAATGTGAGCTCATTGCTTGTCAGACGACATTCGCGATGCATACAAACATTCTTGGTATATTCAAGAAATATAACGGCCAAAAATGCTCCCATTCTTGGTAGTTCGGTAGCAAAAAACATACATACAGGAGAACGTATGCAGTATGTATACTAATAGTAACCTTATACTTTTTGAAGTCGATTTAAAAGCGGCACATAATAATGTGATAAAAATATTTAATATTTTTGTTTATGTTCTAAATTTAGAAATTAACGCTGTTTTCAGTACTTATGTTAAAGTTTTTCTGTTGTTATTAGCCAAAAAGTATTTCTACATTTTACCGTGATTGTCTATCTTACAAAACGAAATGTGGGTAGATTTATGAGACCAGTCAAGAGAACTGCATCACGCGACGGCAGTGTCTTTCCCAAAGTTGCCAAGACGAACATTTTTTGTCTCTGTCGACAGCGGGCTCTCAGGACAGAAGACGGAAGCCGAGATAGGTATTCAAATAAATTTAATCCTTTAAAAAATATCGTGCTTCGTTGAACTGTAAATTCTAAGTAAGAAATTATTTGACAAGATATAAATATTCTTATTAAATAGACGTAAGTATTTAACATGTTAATCTTTGATTGTTAACATGAGGCGTTTCAAACGTTCCGCTTTTGACTTGAAATTTATCCAAATTGAGCTCCAATGGTACGTCGTGTGGGTTTAATTTGTTTCGTTTGGTTATCGATAAAATCGTGCTCACGGTAGCCCGAAATCTAGGGTCAGCGAGATCAAACGTGATCCAAAACTGATATTTAAGATTGTAACGAGAGTGACGCATGCGTGAATGAGATATTATGCGCAGACGACGAGCGAGTGATGAAACTAAATTAAGGCTAGACGGACTTCTGCGTATCTATATATTAGTACCTATTTATATTTTAGTAGATATTTGGGTCAATTTTAGATTTAACTTTTGATGTTTCATGATTCTCTTGTTGCTGTTGTCGTCCTGTCCGTTCGTTTGAATCATTCAAAGGTTCAAATTAGAAAAATGATCTCAAGAAACCTATAATGTTTTGCAAAGAACTACCTACCCAATGGCACTCCATACTACGGGTACAGACGAGAAACAAAATCATCCCCACTTCCTGTCAGAGGGAGATACCCAAAAAAAAACTTTTCACTCCATATATTTTATTCTATCACTTTGTCCGCGTGATTAAGATTATACCTAGCTTTCCTAGCACTAATAGTCTCTATGCTAAGCCGTGGTCATCGGAATGAAAAAAACATTAAAAAATGAAGTGGAATGAAGAGACATTGTAAAGCTATAAGGGTTCCTTGTACTATTACGGAACTCTAAAACGCACGTCAGGTTATAAAAAATTATCAGATTCTTTAATAGCCTTAAATAAACCAAAGAATAAAAGTAAAAACGAGAACAAATAGCGTCCATTGTTTCAATAACTCAAAACAAGTCTCGAGTGTAATAGTAAACAATGGATTCTCCCAGACCTTGCCCCGTGAACTCCGGCGCATCTGCACGTAATTAAAAATACAATACTTATATGAATTCATGTCAACATTATAGGCCTACTTAATGCCCAGAATGTGTAGGAGTTTAAACTTTACACTTGTAGGGAAAGGGAAGTGATTGATAGTTACTAATAAGAAACTGGTTTTTCATTTATGTTTGTGTATTAACTACGAGTATGTATAGAGTTTTTCAATAATGACGATTGATAATTGTAGTGTTTATTTGTTCACTGACTTGTCTTTTTGTATAAGTAGATAGATAAATAAATTTATTTTATGAAAATCACACGTTACATTTCAGACATATAAGAGATTCCCGAAAATATCGTTAAGAAAACTAATATTACAATAAAAACATGATGAAAAAAAACACAACCAAAATAACAACAAAAATATGTCAATAGGTAAAATCAATAGCATAATGTTAACAAACGAGACAATATAGAGCTACTTTTACATTTCTACTTTCAAGAATCTTTGTTATTAATGAATATTGACTGCGTTCCAAAATATACGAGAAGGTTTTAAGTGAGCCAGTCCATTGATTGATTTATTCAGCAATATTTTTACTACATTAAGCGCCCAACAAGGCGAAAGTCTGTAAATCATTTCAGTAAATCTCTACATTCGAACACAGCCCATTATAATAATCTCAGTTAAGCAGCCATCGCTAATCTCTTTTAAAGTTTAAAGCATGCACCAGCTTTTGAAGCAGCCGCTCTGAATTAAGGTACCCGACTGTTATTTCAACCAATTAAGAGCGAAAAATATCGCGCTCTCCAAAAACGCTATGTTAGTTAAGGCTCATCAAGTGCTCACTTTCGATGTGAACCTTTTATGTCGACCATGATATGGCTGTTTATGCCTTTTTGGTCGGTCGTCGGGCGTTGAGGTGCGTGGGTCAGTGACGCATAGCGTTTTTATAGATGAGGAAATGGAAATAAATGACGGGCGCCCACCTGTCGCATGCTCCATTTTGTCGCGGATGTTAAACTTGTCCCTTTTGAACCAATACGCGTGTGAAAGAGAGAGATAGGTGTGTTATGCTCGCGATGAACGCTGCCTCTATTGGCATACTTAACATTTGATTTTTATTTTAAATACTAATACAGGCTTGGTTTGATATAAATACAATTACGCATAGCGTAGAAATTATATCATGTGTGTGTATGGCAAGGCGTATGTGTGTGTGTCTGTATTTGTGCGCGTGTAATTTTTTTTTTTTTATCTAGTACATACATCTCCTAAGTAGTAACTTTATGAGTCATAAGTAAGTCTCCTAAAAATACAAAATGTAGAGCGATAAAGCAACATTTAAATAGTGATAGGCTTTTTTTTACATTTGATTGAATATTTACAAAAGGGTACGGTAGGCATTGTAGTAGAAGTTATATCCGGGTTAGGTAAGTCATCAGGGCCGAAGGTTCAAACCCCAAAAAGATACAGTAATTCCGCATCTTGGAGCTTCTTCAATCTAGGCACGTTATATCTAATTGTTATATCTTTTAATAATGCTTAATTTGCAGTTTCAAAAGTTATCTGTATTCCGCCATATGTATAAAAGTTACACGTTTTCAAATTAGGAAACTTTATGCATTTTAATATAGAAAGATAAACGCTGCTGTGTGGCAGTTTTCCGCTCGGCCGTTGTTGGTTTATTGTTTTCATTAAGGTATTACGGTATACACGTTTAGCAATATAATAAAATCTTGATTGATTTGGCTTCAAGAGCACGTTAAACTAAACTACTAGTTATAACTTTGTATCAGTAGCTAAATGCGTTTAGGATGAAGTTGGGTATAAAACTAGCAGTGATCTTAATACACAGGTTTTCCATTAAAATAAAACCGCACAGCTTCAGTCAGAGTGGATAGTTTCTTCTCTTCTATCTTCTGTATAAATAAACCTTTTTATCATGCACTTTCAGATAACAATATTTCGAGTGTGATGCTAATTCGCGCATCTAGACAAAACTACTCGTGGGCCTTTATGTTTTTCAAAGCACAAAAGGCGTACACCGCCATCTATCGACGGGTAGCGAAGTTGTTCCTCCCCTTACAATTTTTACAGCTACCATTTAATAAAAAGCAGAACTGCGACAAAGACGCGTGAGTATTTAATTACCATATAGAATCAAAGTATCATACGAATGAGCCATGATAAATTGATTATTACGACTACCTAACCCATATCGTATCGTTTTATTAGTATTTCACATCTCAATGATTCATGTTCTTAGCAGCCGACAACAATCTCATGAAATTACACTTACTGTAATTTTTTTTAGTGTTAAGTGTACTTCATTCACGCAATCAAACTCTACCGAGTTCGCACATGGTTATTTCCAAGCTATTAACCTTGACTTGATTATGGTATTCAATAATCAATATGCAAGTTGTAACGCCCACGCCAGTCTCATCAGCGAAGTATTTAAAGGGCCACTATTTGAGTCCTGTTGCAGTCAATAAGACAACAAGACAAACTTTGTAAAGATGATCGAGTATACTTCATACCACCTCCATCATTTTAATTAAAAATATCCGCACAGTTGGTGAAATAAAACGTGTAGTGTACTATTACGCATGCGTTAAATGCGTTATGAAAATGCGGTGTGAAATGTGACATGTTTTGAATTGCAGTCCAATTTCATGACACATAAATTATACGATATTGTAAATTTAAAGATGATCACAAATGAGTCTCATCTATTTGCCGTTGTGAAAGTGGTTATATTAAAGGCTCATATTTACTCAAAATACTTATTGAAGTGATTAATCACGAATGTATAATATTCGTGAGTCCGTTTTACAGTCGTATGGGTCTGAACAGGCCTTAAACAAAACGCAGCAGGCGTCTTAGTAAACAAAATGGAAAAGTTTAACACTTTAAATATTTCCAATAAACAGAAAGTTATTGTTAAAACAAACAGGCGGGTGTCTTCAAGGTTTCGGTGAAGTCATCTTAGGTCCAATTGATTTTTATTGTTGAAATAAACTTGATCATTTACTGCGAATACTAATTTAAAGTAAAGGAACAAAATAAATGCGGGGGTTTCAAATACTAAGTACATACATTTTGAATAGTTCATGTTATTATAGAATTCTAAGTTTCGTTTGTAATATAAAGAGTTGATGTTGACATGACAGTTTTCGGAGTGGATTTAGTTAATCCCTTTTTAAGGTTGAGCTTAGAATGAATCAGTGATTAAATCTTTAGGTTTGTTGATGAAATAGCTATTGGATAAATATAGCTATCAAAAACTACAGGGCGTGTCATTTTAAAGGCACCTTATAGTTATTCGAAATCTGCGTGCTACACTGTTACCACCTGAGGTTACCACAACACAATATAATTATGCTACCAACCTTCCGGAAAACATAACTTTTTCAAAGGTTTGTAGGTAAGTTGTAAAGCAACTCGTAACGGCCATGTAGATTAAAATCTTGTTAAACACATCATCAGTGAAGAAAATCAATTGTACAAGTAGAATAATGTGACTGGTCCGGTGCCCAACCATTTGAAGATAATTACTAACCGACAATATTACATAGCAAGCTCCACTTTTGGAACTAGAATAATTAAGAACGGAAACATCACTCTTCTTTGCGAATCGGGCATTGGAATCAATATCCTGTGGATATTCGATAATGAATTTGCATATTATTTACTATAGGCCTATGGCAAAAGTTATTATAAAATAACAATGAAGTATGAAAATGAAGAAATTGATTGAAATTGATATTGATGCCATATTTACTCAGTACTTTCTGGGTATTTACCTACTTTGTGTACTTATACCGGGTGGGCCCTTTAGCAGGAGCAAATAAATAAAACATAGATCATACTCGTCAAATAAAATGAAATCAGTCCAGCGATTTTGAAAATGTATTAGTTTTTTTTATTTCTATTAAACTGTAAAGTTTATACGAAGAAGCAATGTTAAGCAACATTTTTGACATTTTTAGCGTGACAGGCGACGGCTATTGGGCTCTAGAATAATAGGTACGTATTATTTAATTTGTATGAAAAAGGGAAAATCTAAAAGCTCAATTATTTTATGTATATTTTTATTATTTGCTTCTGTTAAAAGGGCCCATCCGTTAGGATCGTTATAAAATAAAGACACAACGATAAGATCAGATAAAACCTGTCAGTACCTACATTTTTGTTATAATAAATAGCATATTGTATCGGGCCAGATCCTATTCGCTTTATCTTTATGAATTGCCTAAAGTTTTATTATTCGACTCCTCTTTAAGAAGATAGGTAGGTACAATTGATTGGTTTTTTAATGAAAGTTTTAGACAACATTTACGGCTGTATTCAATTTAATCTGAAGACGCTTTGCCATTATGTTTTTAAAAGTAATCAGTGACAGGCGACATTCATTCGCGGACGAGCAAAAGCCCCGTGTGAAGTGACAGCTGATTCGATTCGTCCGAGATACATTATATTAATTCTCTGCCACAATTACACTGTAAAAACCTTCTCCAGCTCAAAACTAAGCCTTACGACCTTGAAGATATGATAACAGACGCCAAATCGGATGTAAACAGCTAATATTGTAATATAACACGTCTTATTCCGAACGGATTATAGCATCTTAAATGCGTGATCCGTGAGAATTAATTTTAAAGTGTTATGAATGACCTTGATGTTTCACTAAACCTAATTTGTGGCATCGTTGTGGGAAATTAATAACTTGACCGCCGTACTTAATGTTACTTATTTGTTGCTTATATCAGATTAAGCTCTATTTGTCTCCATTTCTAGTTTGTAAGTATTTTGATAATCAATCAGTCTTGAGTTCAGAAAAAAATAAGAGCACATTTTTTTTCCCTTCCAAAACCAAACTTTTCACCTCTCCAGCTTAGCACATGCCTTATTTGTACTATCATAGATTTTAATAATATTGATCTTATCTACCGTATTTTTCTGTAACTAATGCAGTTAGATGGGGGAGATCTATGTCCAACAGTGGACGTCCTACAGTTGATATAATGATGATGATGAATGCCATTAAAAGCTTTATTCATGTAATGAGAAAAAAACAATTGAGCAAGAGCATCTGGCCCTTGAGCGAGGAAGTGCTAAAGTTGCGAGATAGAAAGCCGGACGCTTTGCAATCCTTGGCGCGACCCGTATTAAAACAGTGTTCAGTCCACTCTAACTCCACTTTATAGACAGTATCAGTTGTTTCAATGTTAACAGTCCACATTCCCGGGGATAACTAGGGCCATTGTGGTTACCCTGCGACAGTTAGAGGCGCGTCCGGACCGTTACTGCACACATGGGTTATATTCAATTAGGTTGCATTACATTCCTCGAGGGCGGAAACGCATGCATCTGGCGGCTGGCGTTAACGGGAGAAACGATATGCATCTTCGATTGTTTTGATTGGCATCTTTCTACTCGAATTTACATCTAAAGCACCTACTAATCAAGTTGCGATAAGTATTCATTTCGGTATTTAGAAATGTAACTTAACAGAAGATTATGACTATGAAAAGAGAGAAAATTACACAAAAATAGCCTATGTGTGATCTTTTCGTCTGGTAGGTAACCATTTGTACAAACATGCCCTACTTAATAAAACTTACAAGTAATACAATTCTACATAATTGACACTTTTTTGTATGAGAAACTTAACAATTATGT
The DNA here is from genome assembly GCF_025370935.1 of Choristoneura fumiferana. Classification (NCBI taxonomy): domain Eukaryota; kingdom Metazoa; phylum Arthropoda; class Insecta; order Lepidoptera; family Tortricidae; genus Choristoneura; species Choristoneura fumiferana. Next base: position 10,950,442 of record NC_133494.1, read on the forward strand.
AGAATTGTATTACTTGTAAGTTTTATTAAATGGGGGTCACAAAATAAAATAAATCTACGTCGTCCGTCAGCGTTCGTGAAATATTTACCTACACACAATAAATGTGTGTAAATATTTCGAATCAGTAAACTCAATATATTTCCCACATTAATTTTATAGCTTAGAGCACAAACAAATTTCACATAACAACATAATTAAGATTTCTATACATAAAATGGTTTCATATTGGACACGGCTGTGTAAAATTAAAGCACAAGGAAACCGAACGCAACCCGATACACTGGAGGCCGCAAGAAACGACCGTGGGTGGTCGCCGATTTCGCTCTTCCCGTAATTAAACAAGTCGTTCTCATTTACGTATCACTCATGGGTCCAAGTTTAAATATTTCTTAACAACATCGTTAAATACCTCATCGTCATCATCATATCAGCCATAGGACGTCCACTGTTGGACTTAGGCCTCCCCATACATGTGAAATACCTACTGAAAAGAAAATTGAACTATTACATTTCGATGTTACTAGAGAATGCTTTAGTTATCGTTGTCATCACGGATGTTACTAAGATGAAAAAAACCTACATTGGTAGTATCTATCTATTTAGATTATAATATAATGCAGTGTGATGTTAAATTGAATGTAGGTAATGGCCATGTGTAGGATAAAATCAATCCCGATTTGTTGCTAAGCTTTGTTAATTGGTATTTAAGCGGAATGGATTGCAAAGCTTAAAAAAAAACAGATTTAGAGACCATTTTTTCATTTTTTTCTAGCGAAATGGCTTGAAACTATTAATTTCATATTTTTAGGAGTTATACCTCTACATCCATAAAAAATACCATTTCAAATAACAACCACTTAAACATTATATCGTATTTTGACATTTTATTTTTATTTTCTCATCCAAATTTTTTCTCTCAAAATTTTCAAAACATTTACATTTAATATTTATTGTATACTTAGTTACTGTCTTGCCTTGAACCATACACCAAAGTAAGATCGCTCACGTGAAAAACTAGAGACGACACGAAGCGCGAGATGCGATACGTGGAGTAAAATTATCCGAATCAAATTAATTAAAAATCTATTAATTCCACAAAATTCGTGGCCGCCAGTGCATTGATTTACACAGATAACAGGTCCATTAATTAATAATAGAAATTGAATTGATTACAATATCGAAGTCTGTAATTAAACCATTAATAGATAAAGACCACAAGCGGGTAAGTTTAACGATTAATTAAATGGAAGTGATTTACATTATATTTGTAATGATATTATTGGAATAACAGAATGGATCCCGCCTCGTACGAGATATTGAACTAGAAATTTAGTGACTACGCTGCAATGCTACTAAGAACAGGATACATGGATGGAACTTTCTTCATAATATAATTTAATTATTCCTGTTTTATTTTTGGTTTCTACAGTCGTAGTCGAGCAAGAAATCTTACCGTTTTTCTTTGTCTTTGTAATTGGATTGGAACATCCAGTTTTGTTAATTGGAGACATTTTATAATCGCCTAAATAGGAACATAACTTGAATATAATTATTTCGATATTTGTTCTAACTACTTTTCTGAAGTTTTCTACTGAGTTATCAAACTTTTTCCGATTAATTAAAATGATTACAGTAAATAGCCTGAACAAAGTTGACTTGATAGATTTTTTAAGTCTACATAGTTTTATCTAATCATCAGTTACGAGTAAAAGAAAAAGATCGTGATTTTCCTATGTATTTCATGAGCCGTTTTCTCGACGAGTGCAGACGCAGTAAGAAGGCTCGCTTGCGCTGCGCGGTGATTTCTCAATAGAGACGATCAGTTGTAGCCGCAGCCTAACATTACTCTATTCAAGAAACCCGCTCCGACATCATCCAGTTATGGCATCCTATCTATGATATTATTGCCTATTACAAAAACACCCATGTACGCGTATCTGCTTTTCACTAACATGCCTTATACAGCTCTAATAAACCAATAGCAATGTTGCATTGGCGGGAAATCTTACTCAAAAGTACTTATGGAAAATCTTAAAATACTGACCACATTTTATGGCGAAATCACAAAGTTATCGCGGAGAAAGTTTCTGTGAGTATTAAATTTATGCAACTATTAAGTTTACGATGTACAAGTCAATTTTGGAACCATTACTTTACTTTATAAGAGCAAATTAAATAGATAATTTAGATTGTTAAGATTAATTTGTGGTGGACTTATATGGTGCAAATATGTAACGATATAACAAAAAAAATTGCAAGTGACAAGGTTTAAAGGGTGTAGCAATTAAAACTTACATAATGCCTTATAAATAAAAAAAGAAGCTTGTCCGTTCCACTGAAATAAAACGAGGAAACGCAGAGCCAGTCTTACGGGCACCCTACCCAATAATTAGTAGCCATCTGGGTGATTTTTGTAAATACATTTAGATTTCTACTTTGAAGAAATTGATTTTCGTTTTATTTTCTGTTTCTTTTGTAATAATCTACTTGTTAATTTTTGTATATTTATATGGATAATTCAGCTTGTTAAAAAAGGACGACGGTTCTATATCAACTGATTATATGATAATAATGAATGTGTGTCTCAGTAGCGAGAGTAATTCTCATGCGTGTTCGGAAGTTGCGTACCTACTAATTACGTATCAATATATAGCAAGGCCATCAGCTTCAAATTTTAGATGCGTGCGTTACGGAGAGCAGATTGCGCCACGGTATCAGATAACGCGCCCAGCCATCCGTCGCGGCTTGGACGTCGCCGCAACGTTAAGCAACGATATAAAGTTATAATTAGTGAGTGTTGCAAGTCGTGTCGTTAGGATCAATGTCGGTACAACAATGCGACTGATCGGTTTTTGTGACTCATCAAGGCTCCGAGGTGAAGGCGGCCATAGCTATCCCTTGACCGCTCCCTCCGACCTTGCTTTCGACATGTCCGATCATGAGATAACGACTGAGGATTGAATCGATGCCATTGAACATGATTGAAATTAAACACGATGATATGTCCGCCCTGACTTCCTATGACGCATACGCACTCTTTATTATTCGTGCTTTATTACAGACTCCTTGAATAGCGCCTTACACCCTTGTTCAGCGTTATGTGCAACCTCGCTCTTTTTATCATAACATGTCAGAGTGGACACAATCGCGGGACGATCGTATGGACTATGGACGTATCGATTGAATCGAAAGCTTCGATAAGTAATGATTTTATCACACGTCGCTTGAAGGTCGACCGTGTCCTGTAGGGATTGAGGCTAATGGCTGTCTTCGTGATATGCATATGATTGTGATCAACGTCTATTATAATTAGTGCTTTCAGATGACTTCACTTAGCCAAGGTAAACCCGAAAACTAATTTAAAGTTTAAAGGTTAAGAATGCAACTTTTTGAAACTGTCAATATTCAAGGTTTGAAGCAAACATTCGGAATACATATTTCTGAAAAATAAACTGTGACACGTTTTAATAACGTGGACGGCCCCGAGGTGCAAATCGCTATTTTTGAACGTAATAACTAATAACTCCGGCTAGGCATGTGATGTGCGCAATCCATCTATGTCGCAAGTGAAAAGAATAGTGGATAAACAAAACTGGCTTGTAATCTTGACAGCGATCACCCAGATGGACTTACAAGTATTTGTCCGTAAGGTAAAAAATAACGCGCGGCCTGATGCGCACGCGACGCGAGCGCACGATGCTATCGGTTCGGGGGCGTTAAGAAAACCACTTATCCGATGCCATCGCATCGCGAACGCTCGTAGATACTCATTATTTTGGCTACTTTGTTATTCGTATCGCTATTTTTGATCTCTGTTTTACAACTGGTTGATTTTGATTTGATATTGACGAGAAAAATTCGGCAGGAGTTACCAACTATTTTTAATCGAATTTAAAAATGGAATGCATTTTAGGTAACCGATTTCTTCATCAATTGTTGATTGTTTTTCAAATTAGATACCTACTAAAGAGTATTTTAAACATCAGTTTAAGTGACTTCAATATAATGAAGTTTGTGAAGCTAACCGTGAACCGTTATAATATTAAAGGTCGTACAATAGCTTCTCTAAGGCGAAGGCTAGACATTCAGTAAATACTACTACATAATACTACAAATATTTATGAAATACGAGCTGTTGCCTGCGGCTAAGTCTGCGAAGAGTTCAATGTCATGGCGCGGGAACTACACATTTTTTGGGATAAAAAAATCCTATTCCCTTATCAGGGCTCAAAATATTTCCATACCAGTTTTTTTACCATTGGTTGATTAGGTACTATAAAGGTGAAAGTGTAAGAAACATCCTACCTACCTACTTATATTTCGCATTTACAATACTATGTAGTTGAGGATTGCGGTGTCCACTGATCGCGTAATTTGGTGTATTGACGGATTTCAGTAACTATCTCAAAATCTGGATTTCATAATACCGTATTGCCAGTTTGTGTTAAATATTGACATCAGTCAATACACTATATTATATGGTACCCGGTATATACCTACCACGATATTAAGTTCTTCTTTAAAAAAAATGCTTCTATATCCATTACAGGACTTATGGCTACGAAACACGTTACAATATAGACGTGATAATTATTGACGATCTAGCCTTGCCTGTGTACCGCAGGAATAGAAGGTATCTAATCCATCAGTTTTCTTATCATATTGATGAATCACAGTATTTATTGAACATCCAGCCTTCGCCTTAAGACAGAATTGACAGAAATGACAAAAGCACCATTGAAAGTGACATATGTTCCAACTTGGCTATAAATTCTGTTGGACTCATAACAGTTCTATTTAGCGCTATGGACTGTCCGCCCGACGTGCCCCATTCAGCGCCTGATATGAAATTGGCAGATATTTAGAAGGCTTGGCAGAATTTCGCTTTGCAATTTATTTATTTAAGCTGTAAATTTAGTTTGTCGGTAATTGGTAGTTATCGTCCGACTTAGGCCTTTGTTGAAAATGGTGTGGGCTTTCTCATTTGTGATTTGTTTTACAGCTTATACAATTTGAGATATGTACCAGTTGCTTGACACGAACATGCTTACGGTAATACGAGTATCTGTGTTGTTTGATCGCGTAATGTCTTTAGCCGTTTATAATAATAAAAAAGATTTTTAAGTACCTATCTCTTAAGGTCTAGCCTACGCAAATCTAGATATTTTTTTGCGACTTGGTAGAAAGATATTTTTTTGTATTTACTTAATTCGATTTTTTTATATCTACAAATAAATCAGTCGTAAAACATATCTAATTGATGGTGAAAACCGAATTATATCTCAGTTAATTACTGTAAATCATTAATTGTCTCCACACGTTCGACTGCTATGCTCAGACCTGCTCTCAGAACGGGACTCTCGTACTCTTATAATCCAAGTTGCGTAGAAGTTGCGTATACATAAATAAATAAAACTATATCAGTGCAAATTTGGGAACTTCACAATATTTTACTTATATCGTAAAAAAATCAGAGGTGTGAGCCTGAGCTGGAACCCACGACCTTCTGCGTGTGAAGCCCCAGGTCAAGCCACTAGGCTACCACGGCGTAATAATTCAAGTCAATCTCTAACGCAAGAATGATTCACGCCACGCTGATCATCTTTTTGCGTACGCAGTTGGAAAATTTTAAATAGCTTTTTACATAACAGACTTGTCGAAAATGGCATTCCTCTGGCGAGTTTGCTCATCAATTTAATATGCGTGCACAATGACAAATCGTACTATCAACCGCACTGTGTCGAAACCACGAGGACACGGGGTTAAGCAACGGTAGGTAATTAATACAATGATAATATTTTCGTTTTTCGCATGACTAGATTATCTCGTAGTGAATCTGTTTTGTGCAACAATAGAACCATTACTGCGGGTTCGAAGCGCCTTGTTTTCTTTAGTTCGACTTTCAAGGTCATGTATTGACGCGGATAATTGGTTTGTGGCTACTTCGAAACGCATTATTGATGTTTTTTCTTAGTATAAAAGTAAATGGTACAATAAATGCACACCTGCAATTTCATTTTTTATAGGGCTTTATTTAAATCCACTTCGTATATACATAATGTATTGTTTTGTTTGGAATTCTTATAACTGAAGTTTGAACCATTTAAAGTGGTCGCATTGTCTTGAAATTTGGTACGAGTTTGAAGGTCCTGTGATAATGCAACAAAAAAGTACCTTTAGCAAAAAAGCAGGTATAAATAAATATTATGGGACACTTCACACCAATTGACCTAGTCCTATGTACCAATAGACCTTGTGCTATGGATATTAGGCAACGGATAAACATCCTTATATAGATATATACATACTTAAATACATTTTGAACATCCAAGACTCTAAAACAAACATTCGTATTATTCATGCAAATATCTGCCCCGGCCGGGAATCGAACCCGGAACCTAAAGCTTCGTAGTCGGGTTCTTAACCACTTGGCCATCCGGTCGTCATATTTAATCTTAACCCGTCGTCGTATTTAAAAATATTTTTGGCAACCAAGAATAATTTTCTTTTACTTTGTACTGAATTTATTTATTGACCAAATTAAACATAGAATGGACCAGAATGCGTCGTCCGGTACCATTCTATTGCACTCACTGCACCCACAATTATTATTACCGTGTTATTTGGTACGGAGAACACACCTAGACTCGTTAGTGACTAATTTTATGCCTCGTTCAGACTGAATGGAACTTTAGCGTTGGTACCCTATTGCATTCGTTTTTTATCTAGGTACACATAACTGGTGATTATACTTGTCTGTCTGAGTCTAGATAATATTACAAAGAATCGCAAAACTTTTTTTATTGTACAGCAAGCTACCATTGTATGTGTACCATTTTGTCGGCATAGTTTACATATATATCCGTGGAAAATTACAGCTTTCTAGCATTGATAGTCCCTGAGCAAAGCCGCGGACGGACAGACAGACAGACAGACAGACAGACATGGCGAAACTATAAGGGTTCCGTTTTTGCTATTTTGGCTCCGGAACCCTAAAAATTATATTTAATTAAACGTTAAATTTAGACAGTAGAAGTAAAGATTCAGATAACTAAATGATGTTCAGCAACTGGCGCCAGCACTAAAGCAGACTTCAACACGCCCGCTAAGTCCTAAAGCCTCAACATTGCAACAGAGCGTCATTGTATGTTAAGCGGGCACTTCATCTCTAACGCCGGCCTGCGCGCACGCCGATTTATTAGCTGACGCGCCCCTCTCGTGACACGCTTGTCGGAGTCAAAGATAATACTTAATAGGCTTTAAAATTACGTTATACGTGATACGATAGATATTAAAAGATATATAATCAAAAACCAGTATTCGAAAAATGATTTAAAATTAGAGCAAAAATGGTATAAAAGGTAGAAATAAGTGAATAGAAAAGGCCGAATGAAAGTATATATTGCTGCCACGGCGCTGATGAATTGGAGCCGACAATGTTCATTTTGGCGCACTCTTTTACATTACAACAAAATTTTGCAAAGGCTTAGCCCATAATCAGAAGTTGTCACCAAGTTGACAATACTGGTTCAGCCACCATCATAAATATCGGAGTTGTATCAGTATCGCCATCAGCCGGAAGATGTTTACTACTTGACAATAGCCTCCCCCTTAGCACGCCATAAAGAAATACAACTCACCACTTGAGTGGAGGGGTCCGGAGATGTATAAGTGCTCCAAAATATCTGAACAGGCATCTACGACTACGAAATTAACAATCGGTTACGTCCGGCCAGATATTTTGGAATATCTAAACAGCTCTGATGTTTCTGATGACGACTGACGCTAAAAACTAAAATTAACTTGATCCATTTGCAAAAAACTTGTACTTAATAGGCTATAGGTACAAAAAATAATGAGATCGGCATTCAAATTAATAATGTACTGGCGCCAGTTTTGTATACTAAAGTAATTGAAGGCTGCAAAAACTACATACAAACATATTATAAATAAAAATATAGGCAATTTGCGAATAAAAAGTCATGATCGTATGTATAGTTTCTTTCTGCTATATTTACTGGTACGTTATTTCTGCTACAAGTAATACTTACCTTTTCCGCAAAAATACGACGTTGTTCGAAAACTTTTTGGAATACTCTTTCATGTAACACTTTAAGTAACGGAAAAAGTTAATAAACCAGTGTATAATCAGCTGCACATATTCTACGATCGTCAGAAATTATAAGTAGGTACTTATGGATATATTTCTGTACTTGGATTTATTTTAATCAAAGCCTACATCCATAGAGATAACAGATGAAAGACTTGAAACTGAGGTGCATAGATAAGTTTGGAACGTATTCAAAGATAATATTGCAATACATGACAGGGAGACAATACTTAAACAGAGATAGAAATAGATTTATACATTATGTTCATCTTACATCACCCTTTAGTAAACTACAATATATTTATCATTTTCTATCTATTTGTTGTTACGTTCGCATGGTTGTTTATGAATGATTGTAATGTTTTGTTGTTTTGGGTCAGTGATTTTGCCAGTCACTATTTCCCATGGAGAATCATCGAGCCACTTTTGACATATTCTTTGCCAGCATTGTTCATTGCATACGTCATACTTTTAATATTTTTAAGGCTTAATTGCACTAAGTAGGATTTGAATTGTTCGGTCCCTCAATTAGTGGAATTATTCAATGACTTTACAACTACGAGTACCATCAAACCAATTGAATTATGGCCTGACCTACTGTAGAACCTTTTCACTGAAATAGTCACAATGACTTAATTCGCATTACTTTACATTATAAAATTTACTTTGAGACCGTTTTATGGTGGGTCACGAATAAAATGGTTCGCTAGTTCGTAAATAATATAGCGTCGTTATGCTTCTGTCATTGACGTTATTCATGAATCTGAATATCTCAAATTACATTGATAGTGGACTTTTTTACATGCACACATATAAGTTAGATGACATTACAAGTAAAGTCAACGAAAAGTACAGTCAGCAAGAAAAGCTTGTAAAAAACTTAGTTTAAATAAGGCTCTTAAGGTAGCTTGATGGTCAACAACAACCAACATTTCAAACAGCCAAATCATTACTTCTTGCTGCTACATTTCCAATATGGCCACACCCTACCAAGCGTTTCATCACCCCGAACAATAGCGCAGCACGCGCTCGGTCCTGCCACCTCTGACCTGCGCAGACGCCGCGTGCTGCCGAGCGCTGATTGGTTGAAAGTGTACTCTTCATTTTGTAAGCCGCTATTAGGATTTCTTCCATGCAATATGGTTTTAATTGTTTTTTGTGGACGTAATAAGTAAATACCTATACCAAATATTCGAAGCAAACAAAAAGGCTTTTGTTGACTTTTTAAATTGATCCGCACTTTATTTTGCGAATGAAGTTCAGCATAGTAGAAACGACACAGGCTCGATATTTAGATGACATCTGGATCACGCAACCCATAGATCTTCGAGATAAATTGAATATCCACGCGTACGCAATGCACCGGGACATTTTGTTTAAGGCTCAAGTGCATTATTTCTGTTGCGTGGAGTAATGTCAAAGGAAAAGCGCTCACGTGCGGCCTTCGAAGTGCGACAACTCGAACGGGACTTATTGTTCTGTGACATTTTAGCCTTGCTAATGACAAGCAATTTTCATGTCGAAACAGAACACATTAGATGGATTTATATTGTCTTTTAATTTGCCCTAAATAACTTGTGTATTGACGTTAAATGTGAAACTGCATTGTGGTAAAGCTCTGAAAATTTAATGATAGTCGAATATGGTCTGGTGCGGTATTTTCCGAGTATTTATTTATAGAAATAATTCCAAATGTAACTGTTATTGAACTAACTAAACTTCATTGCTGTTATGTGTATGAATTCTATTCTATTTTCTCTGATTATTAAAACACTTTGTAAATGTTTCCATATTTTAATCAATATGTACTATGTACAGTCGAGTGCATACAATTGTGAGCAAAAATTTTATCAAAAATATGTGAACACGTTTCTAGCCGTTAACAAAAGAGTCGTGTTCACATATTTTTGCTCACAAGTTTATGAACTCGACTGTATCACGTGAAAGATGACGTGTTAAATATATTTTGAATCACGATCTCCAAAATGTCTTCACAGAGATGTTCAGTAGCAAATTAATCCAACAGTTACAGGAATATTTCGGATTCATTTTAAAACACCTTGTATAAAAGTATATCTGATAATCTCACGTCATGTCTTAATCCTCAAGGTTAACTGCAGCATTAAGTCCGCCTTTTCTAAGTTTTTTCATCGCAGAATAAATAAATAACTAGGTGGACACAATGAATGCTGTCATGAGACAAGAGCAACATCTTGGCATGCAACTGGTTGCTTCTAAGCTTTCGACTCGTATCTTCTCATCGTGTAGGCTCGGGACTGTCAAGCGATCTGTCAAACAAGCTGTCAGACTGGTGACTCAGTTATTGACGTGACAATGACAGCAACAGAGAAAGATGTCTACATCCGCTTGTATATGCTGACACAACTGGTGTACTTGAACTGTGATCTGCGTGTTTCGAATAACCACTAGTAGAGCCTTATGACTCAGAAATCCAGTCAAACAAAAGAATTGAACTAAGTGATTTAGTTCGCATTTAACGCTGCAACGCTGCACTAAGCAGAACCCTCCGACAACCGAGTGTTTTCTCTGTTCTTTGCGTGTGTTGCCAGGCAAGCCCTAAGCGACAAACGTGTCAATCACACAATGAACAGTTGATAATCATACGTTTTCAGCCTGTTTACATATAGATACCATAAAGGCAGAAGAAAAGTGACACAACCATATTCTCTAACACGATACCTAGTGTAAGTCGTGAGTCATAGGTTGGTACTATAATTTTTGTCCTAATTATTGTTTCTCATATTTTTTTCCCACTGAAACTGTAAATTTTTCTGAAATTTTTAAATCCTAGAGAAAAGTGTAGGTTAGGTTAGCTTATTTTTATAACAATTCTGAACAATTATTGGATTCAGAGAAAAAAGATTTGTAGAAGAAAAGAAGTGATAATCCTCAAGATGAGAGGTTAATTCTGAGGCCGTTTGTCTAACGCCCGGACTCTTCCGTCCTATCACATTAGTTAACCATCTCTTTCTTCCTTTATCCTACGCCGTTTGACAGAAAGAAGTAGTGAAAACGATTGCGATTCCAAGTGCGTTAGAAAATAAGGCATCTGTTTATAAGTTTGAAAAGCGTTTACATTTTAAGACAAATGTTCCATTGGCTGTTATTATTTAATGATAATAATATCGTACTCGGGATAACTTATAACTTAGACACGCAGGGTCATCCTGTTTTACAATTGGAAAAAAACTGACATCTCCTTGTCGGTCGATCGCGTTTAAATCAAAACTTTCTAATAGGAAGGAAGCAATCAGTCTTTTTTTAAATAAACGAAACAGATTCGCTTTCTATAGCGTTCAGTATCAGCAGAATAAAAAGTTCGACTTGAAATAAGCGAAACGCAATCTTAAGGTGTCATCTTGAAACAAACTAGGTCTTAAACTTTTACACTTAGCTATAATTATAAGTGTTTAGTAGGTATCAGCTGATGTTGATGTAGTTTAATATGAAGAGCAATATTTTTTCTGTGCAATGTTTAGTCTAGTAAACAGTGTAAGGTAAGGGAGTCTCTGACCATGGGGCTTTAATAATATATATTTTTTTTTATTTAGGCATTTTGGAAATCAATAAAATTTAAAGTTAAAAATTAAAATTAAAATCACTGTCAATCAATACATAATCATTATCATTCCATTTCATAACATTACATTAAATTATAACCCTCAATTAATTGAATAATTAAATGAATGATCAATTAAATTAAATTGAATAATTAAAAAAGCCGTGGTGGCCTAGTGGTTTGACCTATCGCCTCTCAAACAGAGGGTTGTGGGTTCAAACCCCGGCTCGCACCTCTGAGTTTTTCCAAATTCATGTGCGGAATTATATTTGAAATTTACCACGAGCTTTGCGGTGAAGGAAAACATCGTGAGGAAACCTGCACAAACCTGCGAAGCAATTCAATGGTGCGTGTGAAGTTCCCAATCCGCACTGGGCCCGCGTGGGAACTATGGCCCAAGCCCTCTTGTTCTGAGAGGAGGCCTGTGCCCAGCAGTGGGACGTATATAGGCTGGGATGATGATGATGATGAATTAAAAAAATTCATGGTTCGTTTCTACTCGCATAACTGAGCGTACCTTCAAAGTTTTGATTCCTACGATTTTGTATGAAATTACTCTTTGAATCGGTTGTGTCTTTTGATTGCGTGAACTTAGATTTTTTTCGTAGCTAAAAGTGATGCAGGTTTGACTGTTTGGTACCAATAATTTTCAACTTGATTCCTCCACAGTATCCAGAGAAAAAGGAGCTTGATAGATAGACAGACAAACAAACAGATAGACATCGAAACTTAGAGTTCCTACGAGAGACGATTCTATGGAACCTTGAAAATATTTATTTTTATATTATCGGTTTAAAAAGTATATTTTGGAGGAAAAACTAAGCAAATATTAACTGACTGTGACTCAACTAGTTAAACTTCCAGTAAACCCACTAAGCAGGTCATGCAGATGGTTTATAAATTTATTGACAGATTATGTCCTTTTCAATAATCCATGTTTGCGGCTGTAACCACGACAAGAATGCGTTCAATACGTCCAACGAATGGAATAACAAGTTTAGAGTCTGATTTATGACTCTTTACAATAAACATCCTCCGCGGATCGATTCATTCATGGGCGATAATAAATCTCCCACGGGGCTATTAAGACCCCGCCACAATAAAGAACCGTCCACACCGGCCGCTGTAGGAAGATTCTCCAGGCGGGACGCCCCGGAAAATTATATCGTAATTTTTGTCGACCGTGGTGCAAAAGTTCAGCCTAAAATTCCGGCCCCGCGATCGAAGCACCGTTATTTCGAGATCCTATTAACACTAGTAGTTAGTCGCATCTCAATCTAACCCATTAATGCAAAGGAAGTGTCTAATGGAGTGCGTTCGGTAGCCACGTTTAGAAGATGGTGTTAAGAAATAATTACTATAGGCCACGCCCTGTCTGATTGCTTTTCGTAAGCACCCATAAATCCGCTTCGATTCCCGCTCAACATGTGTTCTTATTAGAAATAATAAGATAATGGGCGTGTATTGCTCAATATATACATATTTTACGTTTCAAATGAACTCTAGAGGATGTTGGACCGTAATTGTTAACGAGATGATTCCTAAATTAATGATGGCGTAATTAGAGGTTACGATAGTTTTTATTGGATTATATTAGGCTTATCGGTAGTAAACTGCGATTTAGTCGTACAAAGCGGTTTAAATGCCACTTGTATTTTAGTCCTTGGAATGAGTTTATTGTCAGACGAAATTGCTTTTAATTACAATGTGACGAGACCATTTTTTCTTGCAAACCTATTTATTATGGTCTGATACTCCGAGACCAGATAATCACAACATTATGATTAATCCGTTTTTGCTGGTATATACTCCCAACATATAATTTAAAATTTTCCTTGAATACTTCCATCTTCTTTTCGTCTTGTGATATTTTTTTGTTTCAAGCACCACATTAAGTTTAGGGTATTCATCTTCAAATAGAGCATTAAAAAAACGCTGGCAGCTTTGTTTCATTTCATTTCAGCATTAGGAATAACGTACCATCAAATTGACGCTAACCCTATTTATCACCGTGGTATAAACAGAACTAAGAAGATGAGTAATAGTGGGCATAGTGCAGTGCTCCCGTCGGATGCTCGGATCGACGCTATCTCAGCGTTTAGGCGGTCGGGCGCGCTATCTCACACGCATCGCATGGGAGCCGTTCGCACGACCGAACCGAATGCAACCATACAACAAAAAGGAATGTCAAGATGCACGTTGTGTAACGCTATTATACTACTAATACAACAGTTTGACATTCGTCCAATTTGCATTGAACGTTTGTTCTTGAGACGTTTTGATGTGGCCATTTTTCATGAAGGTCCGTTCTCTTCATTGTTTTATGTTTTATATGATAGCAGGTTTTGCGATAACATGGACATGACTTAACTATGCCTATTTTTAGTACCTATATGAATATACATATGTACAAAAATGTACCTTTAAATTAAAACATGTTGCAATGAGGTTTACGTCTTCAATACGAATATAAAGCTTACTTAGGAATACATGTTTTTTGCGGACTCTACTTATGGTGACTGTAACCAATTGCATTGTTATTCTATTCGCAAATTAATAACAAATTTCAAATCAATCCAATCACTAGAAGAGGTTGTAATTCAAGCTGCAAGGTTTGAAGACAATTTACTTCTCGTACATACAGAAATTGTAGGTAAATAAATAAAAATAAAAAAGCATTAAATATAAACACAGTACATAGGTAACTAGTGTATTTAAATTTAACCCTGTGAAGTTCTGTGAGAAGTTTTAATTATTTTACTTTATTTGGTTATTATATTCCAGGGATTAAATTTTCCAGTAAAATTGGCATCGCGGCAAACTACCAGCTGTCTAACTGTTTACAAACGATAACGTGAAGTCTCCACGATTTCGTAGTACTCGAGTCAATGTCGATGGCTGATGATATTCATTACAGTAATAGAAACGTGTAATTTGACATAAGTAGGTAGGTACGCACGCAATAGGCACGCGTCGGCCGCTAGCACAAAATCTGTTTTAGATTACACTAATTTGTCAGTCGTCTGCCTGACAGCAGTCCTCCATTCATAGCCCCATGTGTGGGAAACGTTATGAAATTGAAAATGATCATATTTCTTTTAAAAGACACCAGACTATTGCACAAAGATTCACCTAGTTTTCGTCGTTAACTATTCATTATTATGTGCCGTGGGATATTTTTTGCGGCTGCTATTGTTATGGTTTTATTAGGCGCATTCCATAGGACTCGGCCAGTAGATGTCGAATGTAAGCTGGTCGTGCACACATCAATTGATTTAGCGCTGGTTTAATTTCTGCACAATTTATTCTGACGTACAGAATCGGTAATAAATGAAAAAGGGATAAGCTTATTTAATGTAGTAAACATGGCGTTTAACATCCTTGCCGTCCAGACCAAAACAAGTTTCAGTGTTTTTGTTACAAAGATGCCAGACAGAATAATGACTGTCAGCTGCAATAGAAGGTTTTATGTTAATTTCGGTGTTCTGCGTAGTAGCCGACACGTGCACAGACGATGATCACTAAACCAATCAACAAGTCAACTTTATACTAAGTAAATAGTACAAGAGCATGTACATGATCAAGTCAATCAACTTTGTAACAGCTGTCGGCAGCAAGCGACTATTAGGTATGATAATGATATTAGGAGTTGTTTAATTTTTTACAATAAAAAAATGTGAAAATTCTAACGCTAAGTTTGCAGAAAATTATATAATTGATCATATTGCTAGGTGGGTACTGCTGTTGTAAATGGGTGTAATAAAAAAAATACACATCCATTTGGTGATAGCGTTCGATCGTTGTGCAATATCGTGCAAATTTAATATTTCTAAATGTATTTTAGCGACTTTCATTTCAGCAAACGTGGTAAAAGCTTTGATAACGTTCAATTTGTAAAATGCATTAATAAGCAATCCCAGGCCAATGTAAAATACTTGACCGACATTTTCAGAAAGTGGGGTAAATTGAATATGTAAGGAACCGTAATATATTGACAACATAACTATCAATTAAGACGTTGCATTAAATCAATATCTGATGCAAATTGTAGCTCAATTTTGGTGCAAACTCTTGGAGCCTTGTTGGTTTTGAAATAGGGTTCAAATTACAAGTTATTTTATAAACTTAGTCCTTAGTTATTTATTTGAATATTGTATGAAGAGTTGGATGATCGATTGCGTCATTACGAGACAAGGTTATAGAATTAAAATTGTTGCTACTTACTAATGAATATTCAGTTGTAAACGATTTGCGTTTGCACTAGATATGAATTAGTATCGCGTAAATCACGCTGAATATTTTATGAGGCAACTGGAGATCTATGGGGGATGCCCATGTCCAACAGTGGACGTCCTATGGCTGATATAATGATGACGATGATTTTAGGATTTGTCGTCACTGAATCATTAGCGAGTATTGTTTCTGTTTGCCTTATTTTGTTAGCATTAATGATTATCATTATACGCGTAAGTAACAATCCCCCCCTGTTACATGTATTGCTATAAAAATTGCAATTATTTTATTCCTGTGTCACAACTGTGCCTATGCCTGTGCTAAATTTTACGTAATTTATGGATGACCACAAAGTAGTTCTACTCCTGCTAGGAGTTTCATATGTTACCTATGTAGTTATTGGTCAACAAAAACGGGAAAAAATAGATATACTAGGGTTTGTGAAATTTTTTCGCCACCACTAGGTCGCACACAGAAACCATTGTTATACTGCCCCGATTGTGATGGCTCTTACAAAACCGCGCGTAATCGATTGGTTTATAATAATCTGTAACGGCAATTAACTGGCCGCTAGTGACGCAATGCCAATTTTCGTGATTTTTTCATACCGATGGGAATTTTCGACTATTGTTCGCGATCACGATAAATGCCTATAATGCTTGAGTGAACCGATTTTTACGCCAATGAAATTGCGAGTGATGTTTCAATCAAGACTTTTGTAATTCGGCCCGTTACATTTTACGAGGTTGAGCCCGGGGCTTCGTTTTCGATCTTACTCTCTACGGATTGACATTTAATCTCAGTATTGGACAAAACATAAATTTTATTATACTCATTATTTAATTTACTGCTAAAAGTAACATTTAAAAAGGTTACCGTTAGAGCGAAAAGATTTTCATCGAACTCGTTCTGTGACACCACATCCGCTCCTAAAAAGATTCGAACCAGATAATCACACATTTACAACTTATAGTAATATCTACTTTGTAACAATGTTCATTAGCACATTGCTCATTGTGGCAACCGTGTCAAATTCACTGTAATCATAACGAGGCATACATATAGGGCTTAAGTTGGCATTCATGTGTGTGAACGCGTTTTGTACGCAAAACAATAAAATTCCCATGCACCCGATTGCCATCGCAGTGTTAACTGTAAACTTGCGCACGTTACGCAACTGTACAGAAGACGTATGCCACCGAGATAATGAAAGTGATCTTTTTGTGTAACACGTGAGAGAACAATACTGGCGTGGCTAACGAGGTTTGTGGGTGCGGTAGGCATTGGCGTAGCCAAACGTGGTGCCTGGATCAGGTTTAGAAACACGTAGCTCCAAACTGTCTCATCCTTTCCGTCCTCTGTATTACCGGCATGTGGTTACTTGGAGTCGCGTCGACGTGTCGCGTATAATCTCAGTTCGAATACCTATAAAAAGTAGCTTTGCGCGGCGCTGACAAGTATTATCAAGTAAATTCATTACATTTTTATGAAACAAAGAAGCTTTGTACAAAAATTATAGCTTTTAAATTTGTTTAAGTCTAACTAAAAATTGCCCAAAGGTTCAATCATAATCACGACCCATAAATAAATCCAAACTGTCCAATATGTTACTTAGCACGACCAAATAACTATTTTCTGACATAATTTGACAAAAGATAAATGTTGATCCGAAACAAATTAAAAGTTGTTCAACAATTATCTCACTCGAGCCATCTTGAATTGATTTAACTTATATTGTTCATGGACACCGGAACGGACGCGCTGTTCAAATAATTGGCCAGATATTTATGAGTTAGCTTCTCCTTAATTGTAGGTCCCCGCATTAATCTTGCGTGAGCCTTAGGCTATCTCTAGACCCAATGTTTCTGTATGTAAAACGGATGTCCGGTTAGAAAGGCGATCTTAATTGTTTTATTGAACAAATAGTTACTCTTTAATAAAGCAAAACTAATAAAATTGTAATGTCTAATGAACGAAGATTTACTTTTGCTACGTTTCTAAGTTAATAGCGGATTTATGATGATTGTTTTAAATGCTCACTGATTTACTGTTTTCTGGAAAGAGTGTCGTAAAGTGTTTTAGAGTAGAGTAAGAAATTCAGGTTGAATTCTGAAGTGCTGTTTGCGAGTGTCATAGATTCTAGGAAGGTTTTGCTTTAGGCTTAGACAATTACAGTTAACTGATGCAAGTCCACGTATTTTTAACATGTTCGTGGAATGTTCGCGACGAATAGTGTTGAGCATGTAAAATATAATAGAGAACATTTGAGCTTAAAAAGTGACAACAGGTGATCACAATAAATATCCCTCACGCTTGACCGCAGAGACACTGCAGATTATGAAAATGAATCTAAAAATTATACGACTCTATCTAAACGTCTGTGCATTTTTATATAATTTGAATTTCATTTCGAGTGATGTACTTGAATGCAGACTAAATTTCCTTGAATTTAGATCGCAGACGTCTATCCACGTCTCGAATGACTGGGTCCTATTGTCAAAGCGAGTGGGCTAAAACGAACGCGACTATTTCTAAATTTATGCTCTAGACGAACAGTTTTCATGAAGGAAACGATTTTATCGTGTGCGACATATGTCGCTGAGTTTAGTAAAAGGCGCTTCGGTGGAACCGAATTAAATTTTCGTTTGCATCGTGATTCATGTGTCTGCTGCAAGCCAGACGAATAAAATTTGTTCTTTTCACGTAGCAACATGACGTTGCATGAAAATGTTGACTTACTAAAATACATGACAATACTTTAAACTATATTTATATATATTTACACTATTTGAGGGTAGCGCAATAATCGCAGCATATGGATTAAAAACAAATAATAAATATAGTGCTATTACATCTTGTTTATCTATAATATGTAGTTCGCTTTCAATATGGGTATGGACCTGTGATATGATATGGATCCTTTATTCGTACGACTAAAATAAGTAGGTGTTAGTAATTTTTATATCTGAAATGCTCCCTTTTGGTGTCGGTACCTACTTGAGTATTGCATTAACACTGGAGCTCAAAGCATGTACCACAAAACAATCAGGCAATTTAAAGTGAAAAATTGAATTATTTATTTTGTGTATAAATTAAGTAATTTTTATATAATAAATGGGTGAAGACTAAAAAGTTGCACACCTAACACATGTTAGTTAGTGCAAATATGAGTACCTATAAATTTGTTTTGTCAACCGATCGCGATGAAATTGTATTATATGGAAATATTTGGCGACCGTAAAAAGAACTTAGGATAATTTTATTTGTAGTGACAAATGATTTTTTGCAGACAAAGTTGCGGGCAACAGTTAGTAGGTGGATAACACACGTTTGTCTTTGTCTAAGTGAGGCGCTTCGCTGTGTCGCATCAGGAAAAGTTATCTCGAAAGCACTTCGCGGATAATTAGTAATGGCAGCAATTTCATGCAAATGCGCTCGTTTTGTAACCTGCGCCGGCGCACCCACGGGCCGTTTGACAGTCATTGTTACGGAACTTGAACCTTTCAATACAATAATTTATGTGATTTCAAAAGCTTATTTATTGGAAGGAGCAAAACAATATGGTCAAAAGTTTTAATGACATCTAAAGAAGAACGGTTAAACAGTGCGTGAGCAGGATCAATCCTACACCCTCAGTGACTGATACGTAATGGATCAGTCACAATCATTTTTAAGTAAAACCTACACACTTTAAACTGCAGAGTGATAAAGCACTTAGTAAATAACTTATTGCGGCTGAACAGTCAAAATCTACCAAATATTTGCACTTATTGTTTGCAAAATTAAAAAAAAATAATGGTGTTAATCTCACTTAAATACTAAATCCGTTAGGGTAAGTCCTGCTCAGAACTCCTGGACTTATTCAATCTGTACACATTGTCGGAATCATCAATAGTGTCGATGGAGCTTTACTTAAAAATAAATAGAAGATAATAAAACCTACTTAAGGAGTAAAAGTTAAGCAAACTTCGATGTTTTTGGAAAGGAGACAGGATTATTAGGAAAATTCCTAGATATGTAGATAAAAGGACTAAAATTTGGTTGCTGATATAATGCTTCTGGCAGGTAAAATATATTTTTTTTAAGTTAGCTTTACCATAAAAAATAAGAATAATACGAGTACACTCGCGAAGACAAAAAAAAGGCCATTAAAACCTTTTAATCAATGCCTGACGTCGGCTGTCACTGGGAGGTGAAGAAGTGAAGAGGAGAAGCATCTGTTCAGAAGTAGGATACTATTCCAGGCTACGTAGTAAAAAAGAACTTTTCAACATTAACGATACGAATTGTATATTTCTTTTGTTTTTGTTTCAAATACCGACGCATTGATGCGTGTGATGTTCTTTTTGCTACTTCATGATCGCCTAAATCTGTTAATTTTAACGTAACGTACTGATGTGCCAAAGGAAACTTTCCAAAATTGCGGAATTTTTCACATAGGAAAATTTCGGAAACTTCTTACCATTTTGTGTGGGGATTGGTACTTTCCGTTTCTTAAACTTAAATTTCCTATATAATCTTGTGAAAAATTCTAGAAATTTCCGTGATTTTTTCCTACTTTTTGGAAACTTTCACACATCTTTCTTTTTTGCACATCTGTAGCGCGGGGACTATTTTATAACTTAAGAAATATTAAAATACTAGCTGTTGCCCGCGGCTTCGCCCCCGTTGTATTTTTTCCAAGATTTCTTCCATAAAATCCTTCTCCCGACAATGACAAACACAACAAAATAAGAATAAGCGAAATCGGCCCAGCCGTTGTTTTGCGCTTAGCAACACATTTTACGATTCATTTTTACTTATGTAGAATAATTATGAAACGTTTAGCTAAATCAGCGGTACATGTCCATATTGTCAGCAATAATTAGACAATTCAATACAATTTTTTTTTCTATTGGTCATTAATTTATTTGTCAAACATAGGTTAAAAAATCTTAATTAATAAAATAATAATAAATAACACTAAAAAAACAGTTAAACAATATAAAATGAAAATGTCAAAAATCTAAAAGAAAGAAAGAATAAATTATAAATATAATAGAATATAATAAGAAATATTTAAATAGTGTTTATAATTTAACAAAGCGATAGTAACCGGATATATTACGGGAGCTGCCAGTTACAACACAAAATCGTAAAAACGTTGATAGCTCTGAAACGTGGCCGTCGTGAGACAAAGTAATTGCGTAAAACCAGGTCGAAGGCTACTTATTGGGCGATATAATAAATTTGGTAAATTTAACTAAATGTCAAAGTTACTTGCTGTAATAAAAATGATAATACAAGCAATATTTAATTAAGCCAGTTAATTATGTAGTGCTTAATTTTTTTAAACAGGCCTTAATTTTTTGTGCCTACCGGAAGCGGACAAGCTGTCGCACCTGATCGATATAAGTTCAGACATGTCTGTCAGTTACCTAACGATACACCTGCATTGCCTCCGATTTCATAGGCACGCTTACCTACTCTACTCTGTTAAGTTTTTTAAAAAACATTCTGTTATTAAAAATGTATTTGTGTTCAAAAATGCAAGTATACTAAAAAAAAGTTTGACTATGTAAAAAAAATCTTTAGGCAATTGTTATAAAAGTAGGTATTACTTAGGAGTAGTACTTTAATAATTATTGCATATATTTGATGTTAGGAAATTTAGGAATGTAATTATATATAGATAACATTGTACCGGTTTTGCATTGGCTTAATTATACATTTAATTTAGACCGGTTTGGAGCCAGACTACTGAGCCGCTGTGGCACTGGCGACGTGTAATCCCAGATTAAGGATCTACTTATGTGAAAAACGCAGGTCTTTGTATTTTTTACGCGGAAGCAAAAAACAGTATAATTTCTTATTATAAAAAAATCTTACACATGGGCAAATAACAATCCTTTATCTTTTAGGTCTTTCAAAAGCTAGCTACTTAGTAATAGGAATATAAACATGGAACATGGTGGATGCTAGAAACAGTTTTGTTATAAAAATAGTTTATTCTTTGTTAATTTTTTGTCTGGCACTTACAAAATTTAACTTAAAATTGTGGTTCGACATGTTATTTAGACAAGCACGATTAATGAACTTTTACAATTATAAACTTCAAACGTTCAAAGGATTCGGAGGCGACGTAGGCGCACCACGCAATGCATACTACAATACCAGTGAAAGCGAAACATTTGATTTTTTTAATAACAGTGATGACACAGCGTTATTCCGCTTCAGTTTTTTTCCGAAGCTGACGTGGACAATGAAACCGAACGTGATTGGTTCGGAGATCGTGTGATTACACTGCTACTTTCCTTTGGTGCATTTCAGAGTTTTTCAATTAAGTAGGGAAATAAGGATAGGAAAATATTGCTTGAAGATAGATAAAAAAGACAGAAAAATACCGTAGGGATCCTTTATAGACTGAATTATGTACGAATATACTTAGGTACGTTCAGTAGGGGAAATTAAATCGTGTAACAGGGTGAGATCTTTTCACAATTAATTTTCCTGTGATTTGAATACGTTGTTGAATTTCAATAAAATTTCAAACGTAATCTACTTATTGACCCTAATCGAAGATAATACTTATCTGTTTTAATTAAACTAAATAGTAAACGCAACAAAGTGTTGTATTTTAGTGACTTAATTAGAAAACTGAAGCAACTTAGAATTGGTCGCATAACTCTAAGCGTTAATGGGTAAGACCGCATGTTGAGCACTCAAACCAGCTTTGTTTTATGATCCGTAAACCAAACGCTAGTAAATTACGCGCAAATACCTGATAAACTCAATGAATATTGGCCAGTTAAACAGTGGACAGTAAATACTATTTAGTAGTTCACCCTAGAAAATGTTAAATGAGTTTCTTAGTGCTTTTTACACTCTGCGGTAAATTTAGACTTTAGAGTAGTATTTAGAAACTATAGATGTAGTTACGATCGATATAGACAATATATTAGCGAAAGTTTTATAAAGTATACCATAGATGGCACTGGGACTACTTGAGTTCAATAGTTCTTGAGTTTGAGTTGAGTTGCGAGTTGCGCATGATTTAGCAGAAGTGAGTTTTATTTGTACCCTTTAACAGAGAATATTGCAGTAGGTAATCATCCGCCTGGTGAGAAATCTTTATTGTGACCTTCCCCACTACGGACGATTAAAAATTAAAACAAAAAGGGCTAAAAAGCGAGCTATACGATTTGTCTTGGCGCTCAGTACGTACCGTTCTTCTAGATCAGTCAGGACTGAATGATCGAGCATCGCTTGCTAGATAGTTGTCCTTAGTGTATTTTTTGTTGTTGATACAAACATCGCGTAGGTGTTAGTGCTGCTCATTATGAATGATACATTATTGTTAACATTAATGATACATTTTGCGACATTTTACACTTAAACTTAAACGCTCCACGCTACAAAATAACGCGTATTATCAGGAGCGATTTTTTTAATACTATAGTATACTTCTATTTATCTTTGCACAAGAACTTTTCAGCGGTAGAAACGTTTATCTGGCAGTTGCATTGAAATACCAGAAATTAAGTAAACTTCTATGAGTAGCTGAAAAAAATAGTTAAAAATTATAATACATCATCTCGTTCGTTACCGTGCATGAACACCCATACAACATTTTCATGTCTCTCTTCTTGCCTGCGTAAATCCTGACCCCGTAGGAATATCGGAATAAAAGTATCCTATATTGTCAAGGTTATTTTTATGTGCGTGTTAAAAATTTAAATCCGTCCAGCCATTGTAACGTAAATAGGTAACAAATACACTCAATCACACACATATACACGCCAACTTTCGCATCTGTAATGTTAGTCTTTACAATAAAAGTTATTTAAATCAACAAAACAAGATAAGCAGATCCAATTCTCCCGAGATGAATAAAAATCCGAAATCAGTGAAATCACACCATATAAAGAAGTAAATTTATATGCGATTATTGGAGTGATGCAAGGTAATAGTCGACGACAGCTTTGATAACGCGACGTAAACGGATGCCGGCTTAATTTTTATATTTATTGTTTCTTTTAGGGTTCCTCGAAGCATTTAAGTAGTGCATCTGCACCGGGTACACCTATTGGGAGCTCAAAGCTCAAAACAATAATTAACCTAGGGGGGGGGGGGAACCCACATCATTATTATCATAGTATTATTTAGCGTATCGTATCTTCGTCGCCGTATAACAGTCACACCTGTATTAATATCTGCTACAGTGCAGCGTGCAAAAATATTTGACACGTCTTACTGGCCCTAAAAATAGAGTCGTATGAGATATTTGCTACGTTAATTTATATGCTAAAATCAGATATTACGTATACCGTAATGTATTCTTCGACCAAGGTATCGTTTGGTTTATTCTTCTTGAGTTGAAACTTCACGGTTTGCATTTCTTTCAAAGCACACTGAGGGCAACATGATTAAAATAAGCGCTCTCATGCATGCGAAATAGATTAAATACGTCTGAAAAGCGATAAAACAAATGATTAAATCCTTTTAAACTACTCGCCCTTTGTAGCGTCGCTGTAAACATGATCTCAAGGGTTGATGGTTTAAGTTAGACAGATTTCATATACGCGGAACCAGAAACTTGTGGGATTTACAGTATTCAACTGCTTATAAACTGGGTAAATAAAGTGAACGCTTTTGTTTCACTGCGTTAAAAGTCCATGTCACAGAACCCATAGTGATCGAGCTCCTCTCACTGCCTTTTTGGTAGATTTGTTATGACGATGACCTTCTTAAAGACAAGTGCGATCGGCTTTTATGATCGGTTGCACTTTTCGTATCGATGTCAAATTTTTATATTTATATATGTTTCCATAAGTTGGCAAAATTTTATGACTTTCTGTTGAGGAGTAGTAAAAAATGAAGGTTACATTTTTATGTTATTTTGAAATATTTTAATACTAACAAAACACCTACAAAAGATAGCCCTGTCTCTTATAGCTTTTATTATAAAAGAAAAAAACCATTAATCTGGAATAAGGAAAACCCTATAGTTGAAAAATTAAAACACCTGTCAACTTTACCAATACAAATTAAGGTTGGTACAAGTCCGAAACAAAGTGATCATAAACTCCTTTATTAGCGTACAAACGTGTTAATTAAAAGGTGGCAAGGTACAAAATATATTTTAATCCAGGTAAATTTTATGAATGTTGAACAAAACGGTGTCAATAAGTAATATTTTCTTCGGCTCGGCTTTTCAAGTTTGATTTTACGTAAATTAAAAAAACACGCCACATCTAGCAAATTTCTATCCCATTAGTAAACTTAAGAAATGAAAACATTTTTTTTTATTGTTATATTTATTTTGATTATAATGAACATACCGTTATTTATTTATAAAAAACTTAAAAAAGAATATAACATTATTATGAATACAAAAGCTTTCTTTTTTAAATTGTTTTGTTCACTACAAAGTTCTTAGTTTTAATAGTTTCCAAATGTGGGTAAGTATTCAATTTATATCTATAAATATTGAATTAAATAATTGCCTAAACTTCTATTCTTTACACTATTTGAAATCCTTTAAATCCAAAAGTGATAGCAAACGAGTTATATTTACAACGTATTTTTGGTACCCGACGCAGATTTTTTTATCTCGGAAGTTGCTTTTTAATAACTGATAAAATAAGACACAAAAAACATTAAAATAAAAACCGTTACATAATTATAAAATATAATTAAATTACATTAACAATACCGGACCTTTCATTCCTTTAAATAAGTTATTATTACCACTGATTGTAATAATGAATATAAAGTTACTAGTATGTGCGCGTAGAACGTAATATTGCTAAGCGATTAGTAACATATATTTTCTTTCCGATTCTCAAGACGTTTGACAAACTTTGCCGACGGACGTTGAGCTTACCACAAACTTTTGGTTTTAAAATTAAGTACATATACCTACATAACTTACTATAGTTATAATTGTATTAAATAGTTAAGTGTGTTATTTTATTAATTTGTAATATTAATACTTATAATTTTTACATAAATTAAATTTTACATATGTGAATAATAATTATAAGTGTTCAATTGAAACTTTAAAACTACATAATTTCTGATTTATAAATGAAATGCAAAGTCAATACTAATGATTTCACGATTTTTATTAATAAGTTTTCTGTTTAGTAACGATATTACTTTTTTTCACTATTTTATTTATTACTCATATAATGGAATCTATATAATATTATAACATGAAAGAAGGTCGAATTAAAGGTTACTTATTATCCTAGTTTCTTATTGATCTTTTTTAGAAATAAAACGTTATTAATTTCAATGCACTTTTTGGAGCTTTTAGTGTCATTTTTAATTCACTAATTTTTAAAAATTTCATCTTGAGAACATTATATAAATCTTAAGGATATTATAATTAACTCAAACTTATGCTGAAGCTTAGTCTTGATGTACTAAGTTCGTTTACCTGACCGTGTTGTACAAAAGCTCAACAAAAGTTGGCAATTAAATAAATTGCCGAAAGTCGCCGAAAAACCTATAAAATATATTCAAACGATGCAATATTTTAAAGTTAATTCAAAAGTTTTATTTTGTCGTAAATTTCGTGAATCATACCCGCATTTAAACAACCTAAAGCTTTAAGGGACACTAAACGTACCTCGTATAACGCCGAACGCCAAAAATTATCCGTCAGAGCTTTTATTAAATAAACCGAAAATCGCACATTAAAAAAAAAGTGTTCAAAAAAAATATCCTTGTCATTTAACACAGAAAGGCAATCCTTCACTTCGCACTAGAGAAACCACACACAAATTTAAAAGTTTTTTTTTTTAAATTGAACAGCACTTTAAAATCCATTCGCGGGAGCGGCGCGCACGTGCGCACTACGGCGTTGCATCGCGTTATCAGCCACAACAGAAACTTGAGAGGCGATCTCAATAATAACAAGAAAAGAAAACGGTCCAGTTTCAGCGGGGCTTCCGGATGGCTCGCACGGGGCGCGCTCTCGCTCTAACGGGACCGATAGCAGTCGCGCGCGCGACGCCGGCGCGAGCGCACGCGGCTACCCATGGGGCAAAGAGGGGGTAAGGCTTTAGAGCCAAGTGGAGTAATGTCACTCGCCCTTATAATTATGCAGTGAGTCTTAAATGGGGTTTAATTAATACAGCTTTAAGGGTGTCTGTATTTTATAAACTTTTTTGAAGTAGGTAATAGATAGAAGGGGATGAAATGAAAGCTAGATGCGGCGGCCGCCTATATGCTGAAGGCTGGAAGGCTGCAAGTTAAGTAATGTTATCAACTTGCCCCTATAATTTTTAAACGGTGGTGTATAAGCGGTTTTGTCTGAGGTTTCGTCAATAGAGCTTTAGGAGTTTCTGAATTATAATTTTTTGAGGTAACTAAGTAGATGGGGTTGAACTGAAAGCTGCACACGGCAGCGGCCTATGGGTTGTAGGGAGGGGGTAAAGCTTTAATGTCAGGTGAAGTGGTTTTGTTTTAATTTTACGGGAGTTTGAATAGGGCTTTCGCGTACATAGGGTTATTTAAGTTATTTTCTATGGAGGGTTAGGGTTTAAGATGCCATGGCCTACGCGACAAGGCAAAATTGACACCCAAATCTGAGGGTGGGCACTGTTGCTGTCCCCTTCTCTTTTATGCACATTTGAAACAAGTATATATTAATAGAGCATTAGGTTATTCTAAATTCTCTTTTGATCTAATTGATAGAAGGGAATTGAATGAAAGCTGTAATTAAAAAAAAAACTTTTAAGGCTTAAATTAAAACAACTGTTTAGTAGTTCCTATTGAAGTTAAAGTTTGCGTTTCTCTGGCAGGTGGTCTTGTTTTTAGAACTTTTTGTTTAACTTTCCGAATTAAGGCCTAATCTTGAAAATTGAATGAACTTAATAAACTTCCCAATGAATTTAGCCCACTTGTAGGCGTCAGATGACTTGAAATTTGGTATTCTTAGGTTGATAGCCAACAAGTTAGTTTTTTTTTACAATAACTTATTTACTTTATTAGTGGTGGCTAGCGCGATCTCGCTCTAAGAGCTTGTTCACACTAGCGTCTTTGTCGGCGGTTTCTCGGCGCCGCGTGGACGCCAACATTAATGACCGTACGTGGCTTGATCGCCGCGTCCACGCGACGGCACCGCGGCGGCACGCATGCGGCGAATAATCCTGGGGATATAGCAGCGTGCTCGCCGCGTGCACGCCACGTGCACGTCGCGTTCCCGCTCCGCCGGAAAACCGCCAGGAAAAACGCTAGTGTGAACAAGCTCTAACGGGATTAACTGCAGTCGCGTGCGCAACGTTGTCCCAGGCTAACGCGACGAAGATTACTGAGGCCTTATTTGTCTAACGCACTTGGAATCATAATCGTTTCACCACTTCTTTCTGTCACATGGTATAAGACGAGGGTAGAAAGAGATGGTGATACGATCGCGAACGTCAGCGCATTAGACAATACGGTCGCTGGAGGTGTGGAGATAATTACGCTCGATAAAATAATTATAATGATGTATATGTGTTATCAATACGATTTTTTACTAGATTTAATTTAATTTGCAAAGTTTCTTTCTTCTTAACGTTTATTCCTTTGTTTTTATCAAAAACGTGTATAGAGCCATGTCATTTTGTTATGAGGATTAAAGTTTCTATCTATCTATCTTTAGTCGGGTCTTTTGTCTTTTCTGGATGGCATCGTAAGTACAATCAACAAAAAGTACAGTCAGCAAAAAAGCTCATGTCATTTTTTTACAAAACTTCTTGTTAGTTGTCATCTACGTTAATACATAGACGCTAAAGATTTTTATTCAATCCTCAATATTTTTCTGTTATTTATTCGAAATCGATTTTGATTTAATTTAAAAAAAAATCACAATCAAAATAAGATTATTAATTTAAAATAAGTTTAATTTTATTTTTGACATTACTTTGAACATTTATTTTAATTTGAATTTTATTAATGATTTTGATTTAAATTTATTCGCTTCAATTTAATGTATAAAAAAAACCTGTTTTTTATCTATAGATTTATGTTCCTAGTCTTAAATAAATAAACGATTTTATTATTATTATTTACCCAGTTCAGTTTCAGGCTAAACAATAACAATAAACAGACCGTACAACTGGCCCTAATAGCGAAGCGACATCGCCGTTGCCGCCGGTGTTTTCGTTGATGTCTTTTGTATCGCCGCTTGACGCATCGTCACGTAAATGAAACAGTTCTGCGTGCTAGATAATTAAAGCGGGCTTGCATGAACCTGGGTTAGCTACATAATCCTGAGTTAAGAGCCAAACCAGAGTTAAGTAATCTAATGCAAGGAACTGTCATCCTTAAGCCCGAGGTAACATTTGATTACTTTTAACCCTGGACTGCATACATGCATGTAAGAAGAGCAAAAACGGCAAAAAATCACGTTTGTTGTATGGGCGCCCCCCTTAAATCATCATCATCATCATCCCAGCCTATTTAAGTTCCACTGCTGGGCACAGGCCTCCTCTCAGAATGAGAGGTCTTCGCCCGTAGTTCCTACGCGGGCGCAGTGCGGATTGGGCACTTCACAGATACCATTGCATTACTTCACAGGTGTGTGCAGGTTTCCTCACGATGTTTTCCTTTACCGCTTAGCTCGTGATAAATATCAAAAATGTAAACCCCCCCTCCTTAAATACTTATTTTATTTTAATTTAATTATTTACTTTTAAAGTGAATATACAACTACATAAATATTCTGTGAACTTTCAAGCGTCTATCTGTTGCTGTTATTAATATTGAGCAAAAAACGGAAAAAACAAGTTTGTTGTACCGGAGACCCCCCCTCCCTTTATTTTAGTATTTGTTATTATAGCGGCAACAGAAATACAATCAAGTTTAAACTGTCTAGCTATCACGATTAAGATTCAGCCAGGTGACAGATAGGCAGAGAGACAGACAATCAGTGGAGTCTTAGTAATAGGCTCCCGTTTTTACCTTTGGGTATGGAACCAAAAAATTAGAAAAAATAATAATATACCAGTAAAATAATAGTAAAAATCAACGTCTATAAAGTACTTTTAATTTTTAATTATTGGTATTTTTTAGCTTCCATAGTAATAAAATTCAACTTACTATTTACTAGGATTCAACTGTGATACCAGACAGATCAACAGACAAATAATTCAGGGGACTATTGAAATTTAAAAAACAAATAACAGAAAAATGCATAATAATGATCAAATTTATGATTTTAAATAAATAATCGATATATATTATAAATTTTCTGTAATTTTATTACTCAATGTAATGTGCCCTTAAATTTAAAAGTTAACGTTTGATGAACCACGATAAGAATTATCTGATGTCCGATAATTTTCTTAGCTGAGAACGAATCTAAAGGATCCTCTACACTCGTAGTAACGGCTCTAGCACGACCACGCGCGAACGTAAGCGCGCCGAGCAATTATGTCTGTCAGTGTGTCACGTGTGACATCCCCCAATATCAATTTTCAAATATCATATCTGGTAATAACAGATTAAAAGAATTTTAGTTTTTTTTAATTGCAGTTTTAGTGTGAAATTCGTGTTAATGTACCTCTAATATATTAAATGTGTGAGTAATAAAGTACAAGTAATAAATCAGACCAGTCGTTCCCGAGTTTTGCGCTAAGCAACACATTTTACGATTCATTTTTATTTATATATATATAAAGATAATATCGTATAGACCTAATATAACCCTAACAGGTTGAGCTCCAAAATGACCTATTATTTACGTGTGCCGACGAGTCTGAGAAATAGTGAAACCTATTTAGTACTTGGATGATATACATTGTTGTATTATTAACTAGCAGTTACCCGCGACTCCGTCTGCGTAGAATTCGGTTTTCACTATCCCGCGGGACCTATAGAATTTTCCGGGATAAAAACTATCTCATGTCCTTCCCCAGGACGCAAACTATCTGTATACCGAATTTAATCTAAATCGGTTCAGCGGTTTAGGCGTGATGAAGTAACAAACAAACAAACAAATACCTAAACAAACAAACAGACTTACTTTCGCATTTATAATATTAGTAGGATAGTAGGATTATTTTTTAATATTACTTAAACAAGTGAGTGTGGTGGGTTCAATAATTTCGTTTCACTTAACAAACAGCGTGGGGCCGCGGGCTCGGCCGCCACCTTATTAAAATGCAATAAAACTCCACAGATTTAATCGATATTCATAAGAATTTAACAAAATTCTGCAAAGTCTGTGAGGCATGCTCTTTAATGTAAAATTTTCAGTACTTAAGCTTTAATTTCTTAACAATTTTCATACTTAATCATTTAACTATTGGGAACAAAGTAAGTTTAAAATAACAAAGAAAAATCATAGATCTTACTTTAATAGTTGATCGTTATTTGTACAAAAACAAAACTTTAAAAGTATTGGCTTTATTTTCATTTACATTTTACACATTACTAATAATTTATATCAAAATAAATACCTACGTTTATCGATTCTATGTATATGTACCTACACATTTTACAACACTTCCGTATCCAAATCAAAATAAATTATTTTATAATAAAAATATTTTTTGTTTCTTTATCCGTGGCGTAGTACCTACCATAACACAAGCTTTGCTTACTTTAGTATTAGGTCGATTGCTGTCTGCTGTCCAGAAATAGGTACATAATTATTTAATTAATTTCATTGCTTTTTAGAATTTTAGTTATTACTTATTACAAAGGACCTCCACTTTTCTTTGTCTTGTTAATGGCACTAAAAGTCATGGCTTGGTCGATGAAGTGCCAATAATAGGTTGTTTACCCTATCTACTTCCAAAAGTAGAAATAAGTGCATAATTATACACATTAAAGTATTACTGACAATCATCTTAAAACGTTGGTCTCTTCATTACAGTTGACCTTTCAGGTCGCCGTGACATATCGCCCTACGCGCGACACTTATAACAGTACCACTACCATGAGTTTACAGTGACCGTACTCGATAGCGACGGCGTAAATTATTGAAGAATTGTACAGCGCCTCTACAAATAATTTACGCCATCGCTGTCGAGTACGGTCACTGTAAACTCATGGTAGTGGTACAGGTCGTATCTGGAGCAAGCGGGGAAACGTATCGAGATATCTTAACGGTGACTTGATTAAGCATAAGTCGGATATGGGTTCCGTAAAAAAATCATCCATTATTTTATTTTTTAGACCATAAATCAAAGCTTGATTTAAAAATATATTTTTTTAAAATGATCCTAAAAATGATGTGGAACCCAAAAAACTAACATGCCAATTTGTGTTATTATACTGTTTTTGAACGAAGATAATGCACTAATATGTTTTGCACGTTTGTATCGCTATGAAATGAGTTTATTAAATAAAATAAAAATTTATGCAATTTCATTAACATTAAGCCTCTTGTTTTCAAAATATAAATGTACTACTCTACATTATAGTGTATCTACTTGCCGTCAGATTTACGTAGAAAGTGACCGAGTTTTTTCTTGTTAACCTGAAGTCATTTAACCATCGATAAGTTGTGAAACTGTCCATAAAATAAGAGTGTAATTTTGTGACCTATAGTTTTCGGCGTTCGTTCGTTAATTTGCAGATTTTCGTTTACAGAAAAAAGAGATAAATTAAAAAGTAAAAATAAAATTTCTATGGGATTAAGTTTGTCAGTAAATAAAAACTGTTATTCATACAGGTATGTAAATGATCTTGCTTAATTCATATTTAAATGTCCAAAAGTGGGCTCAGTCAATATACACATAGCACACACATAGCTTGTATATTTAATGGCATCTTGATGCATAACGTGCTTCCGCTACATCTCAATTGTATATGATATACCAATATGTATAAGGGTATGTCCCATCTTAAATTGTACATGTATGAGTAGGACATAAACATATTATATACAAGGTAAAATTTTAAACATGAAACAAAATTAGTTTTTCTTGCTCACTTAAGGCAGTTACTATTTTTTTAATTAGTCTAATCTAATTTGAGGAGTTCATACATTGAGTTTGTGTTTTTTTTTAAAGTATTAACATTCTAAACTTTATCAGTCTAATTTTAACAATTGAGTTAATTAATTATTTTGTCGAGGATTACCATGTAGGTACGTCGTTTGTCTCGTACAGGGCGGACAGAGGCCTAAAACCTCCTGGAGGCATTCCATCATTTTCAAAAGAAACAAAATGGTTTTTGAATAAACGCTTGACATGCACGGGAATCGAACCGGCTAAAGAATAAAAATAACACCCCATCTACTCGTATACTTTTAAGGCATCAATCAAGGTGTTAATCATAAGAATCAAATTTCTCTAACAAACACGGTTAATGAAAGGCGTACCAAATCTTAATTTATTTTAACTGACAGTGAAAAACTAATTGCTTTTTTTTTTTTTTTTTATTAGTGGAATTTTTCACTGGCGTAAATTTATTCGGAGCACTTCTCCTCCAAGTGGCGTTAAACATTTCCACACTGTAAACTATAGAGGAAACGAAGAGTAATTTTCTTACTACGGCTTTTTTAAATTAGTTGCCTTGGGAATATGACATAAACACCCATTTAAAAATAATAAGGCATAAGATTACATATTAATGGCCGAACTGTTCGTTACTCTGTAAAAAGTTAAGTGAGAAATTAAGTATGTATCAGAGGTTCTCAAGGCTTTTCGTTTCTTAAAAATACCTCGAATTTTAAGGAACCATCTCATCACAGTTTCAATGTTAAACATGAGTTTCCACGCCTGTTTACGGCGAAGAAAAATTGTGACACGAAAATTATCCATACAAATATATGATTAATTTTCGTGTCACAATAGAAAAAGGTAATAGTAATTCTAACTACCTACGTTAAGGTGTGCAACTTTTTGGTTTTCACCCTATTTGGGTCTTGAAGAAAGCTGCTGCAGACATCTGCGAGAAAATTTAATTGTGTGTGAAGTACCCAATTCGCATAGGGCCCACGTGGGAACTATGGATTCCGAGACAAATCAGAGGGCTCGGGCCTAGCATAGGGACGTATATGTTTATCTAAGTCGAGATGAGATGATAATGATCACGGAGGTGCATTAAAAAGACATTTTTCGATTTTCCTACGGGCAAAAGCCTATCTTCAGTTTACCACGGGAGTAAAGCAGTGCAAATCATATCTCACTCCAGTAGCAATAAATTTTAATCAACTTCAAAACAATAAAGAAATTGTTAATTTAATAATTAATAAATTAACAATAAATTAAATTAATGAATATGTTTGTTTAATCTTCTTTTGCCGAAAACTTTAAAAACTTTTGCCGTACGGAGTCCATTTAAATCACATTGGACAAATGTATAGGCACATATGCTTCCGCTGAATACACTTCCGTTTCTGCTCATTACATTTTATAGTGGAAGGCAATAATTAAAGTTTCATTTCCTAAAGTAAGTTTATTCCAAATTATGATATTTACGCGTTGATGTTTTTTATACTAAAACGAAAAAGTCCAATGAAAGTCGTTATCAGAACTCAATAGATAATGCCAAAAATAAATTAAATTATGTTGTATACTAAATCTATCACTTAACCCTAATTGCTATTTTGGTATATCTCTATTAATAGCTATACAACACAATAACTCACAACAACAACAGTTAGTTTTTAAAAATTAGAAAATAGCAAGAATAGCAAATGATTACGAATTGGTACCATTAAAGCTTAACGTATAATTTTGTTAACTTGGATTTTTAAATACTTATACTTTGCTTTATAAGGCTTTTACGGATATAAAAGTACTGTACCTACTTCGTAAACTGTCGATTATTGCAGAGTTGAAAATGTCAAAAATAATTTGAACCAATTGTGTGTAATGACATGCAAATAAACGACAATAGTGTCACGTAAATGTATTCCTGTCAAATTTACCACTGAAATACATGCATTACGGAATATTTATTTAAATTACATAAATTACAAAACAATTATAGCTAATTATTAGTAATTGCCTTTTCCATTATCCTTTGTTACGTATACCTCTCAAAAGTCTTATGATGGTGCTTGTAGTAATTATAATATCTTAATTTAGTTATTTAAAATGATATTTAATAAGAAGAAAGAAACATAACATTTTACTGCATTGGAGAAAAGTTTTAGCGTCCGCAGGTCATGTATAGGTAAAATATAAACAGCAAATACTGATGAACAGAACATTATACCTACCACGAATACACCTTTTTCATTAATTTTATTGGTGTGTATGTGTGTATTGAACAACTTAAAAAAGAATATAAATATACTGAGCAGTAATAGGTAATTTTGTATGGAGAGCGAGCCAAATTTTGTGCCGCTAAATATAACAATATTAAATGAAGGCACAGGACTTTAAACCAAATTCAAAAAGAGTCTGTACGACAAGTGTTTTTATATTTGTCTCCAATAACTTCAGGTGTATTGGCTAGAAAAAAACTTTTTAAATTACATTGATAAAAGCGGATTGTTATATGGACGCTTAATACTTTATATCAAGTTTGATTTGTTTTGTTTGTTATTTCCTTTTATATTTTTGAGAAATGCACAATATTCGCTTCCGTATTATTAAACCAATACTCAGCTCGCAAATGTAAACTTCCAGGCTTAGAGAATAATGTATCAGTCTAATGTGTTATTTTCTCTTAGTGTAAATCCTATTATCACTTACTTGCATCACATAACATCAGAACACCGCTACGCAAACCCGTCGCAAGAGCCTCGCACGTGGCTCAGAGGCGACTGAACCCCACATAAACCTCCTTCACCCTTATATCGGCCCAGTTCTCGTTAAGTTAAATTAAGAAACAAAACCTCAAAGTATAAAATATAACCAGGTATTTACTGATGGCCATCGGAATGTCTTAATTGCGTCTCATGAGTATCGAGTTAAAACTTCCTTGGTGATTTAAGACTAAAGAGCTATGAAATTTATGCGGATGTTTTGGTGTAAGTACAATTGTTTTTCCCAGCGATGACTCATTGTAATATAGGATGTATCAACCTTCAAACATTCCCCGTAATTATTTGTAAGTGTGGAAGGAGCTCAGGGGATTTGATGCAAGGGTTTTTCTTATTATTAATGAAATTACGATTTTTATAAAACACTGTTTATCACTTTATTTTTGACTCATACATACGTCAACATATTGGAATTTAGATTGGCTTTCGGTATAGATGTTTTCGCCCCATTATTAACCAAGAGAATTCAAAATCTTTTTTAAGTCGGGGCTTAAGCCTCTTTTCATTTAAATATGAATGAACAGGTTATTAAATCTTATTACTTAATGTATGTTGAATTTAGTGGTCAAATTACTAGATATAAATTGTGTGTTTAGTTTTGTTCAGATGAGAACAATACAATTTATACAATGCGTACCTATAATTTTAATTCTCTTCTAAATGGTCACACTCTTGACTGAGTGGTCGTGGTTTTCGCTTGAGAATCAGTAGTGAACCTTCATAGCGACTCTCTTGGGAAAATAGTGTTGTTCTCCTTGCCATCCACACATGAGCTGGACTCCAGAGTTTGTCGTTGGCAATACAGAGCAATGGTACCTATGTTAATGTCTCATATTAGGTCCTTAATCCCTTTTAACTACAGCCACTGGCAGATATGGATTCATCCTATTCTTAAACAGGGCACGGTATTTTTTTACACGCGCACTCATTAAATAAAAATACGATAAGGAACGGTCCGACTAGTTTCGATCTTTACGGAAGATCTTTTTTATAAGTGAGTACGTCCACGACGGGGACGCCCGAAAGGATCAAAACTAGCTGGGTCGTTCCTGACCGACCGACCTGACTATAATAGTGAGTTGAACCGTTTAATTTTGTAATTTAATCAGATAAGTCTCACGTAGCTCATGTAATATTAATAATACGATTGGGTTATGTTATGACAGCCTTTTACACCCTGATCTCTTAAGTTATAATTTACGTCAAAACGATCGAGAAAATAAATCGGATCATTTAAAAAGCTAGTTATTGCTGAACTTTACGCTTTAACACATGCTCCACTTACGAAATTCATTCAACGATCTCGAAAGAGAAACGTTTTCAATTTGTAACTCATTGTCGGTTATCGGTTACGCAAACAAAAATTTAACCAGTAGTTAGCAGTGGACGGGATAGACGAATGCCAGTGCTTTTTACCTTTTGTCTTGTTTGAATTATAGCAACGCATCAAAATCATTAAAGCATGTCAATCAAACGAGTGGCTGATGCTATCGCCGCGGATACGAGAAGTCACGAAGCTGGATTCTGAATATGGATGCGGTAAGTTGGTCTGATTTGTATTTAAGTTCGAGGTAAGTAATTTAATTTTATAACGTCCCGGTAGGTGGCGCTGTACCCTTCTGGAACATGCTAACGATGTGTCGCTTTCTAAAGTATTTATTTGATATGAATTATTACACGTACTATAAACATTGTATTAGTAACAAAAAGAACAAAATAATTATAGTCAGCACAGTACACACCACCGTCTTTCATTGGCCTCAAAGTACGAGTTTGTACAAAGTTACACCCCAGGCCACAAGTATGGAAACAAGCTCATATTACAATAGAAAACTGTGATTTAATTTTATTTGTGATTCGAAAACAAAAGAGTAAATATGAGAATAGAACATTTTAAAATTAAATAACTAACATTCTCTGTAATATAATTGTAAATTAAATTCATCCAATAATTAAAAAAGGTCGATTTGTAACTTCTCCCTAATTTATATATTTTTTACTCTTTTACAATATTTTAATCGGATGTTTTAGTAATTTGGGTGTAGTATTAATCTTTTGAGGCTGCCTAAAGTAGATAAATTTGCGTGACCAATACACAGTAATAATTATGGAA
Organism: Choristoneura fumiferana; assembly: GCF_025370935.1. Taxonomy (NCBI): domain Eukaryota; kingdom Metazoa; phylum Arthropoda; class Insecta; order Lepidoptera; family Tortricidae; genus Choristoneura; species Choristoneura fumiferana. Next base: position 10,988,180 of record NC_133494.1, read on the forward strand.
ACATTAAATATTGAAAAAAAAAAAAACTTTTCCATACTTTTGGCCTGGGGTATAAATGGAATAATCCTACTAATATTATAAATGTGAAAGTTTGTGAGTGAGTGAGTGAGTGAGTGAGTGAGTGAGTGAGTATGTTTGTTACTTTTTCACGCTTAAACGGCTGGACGGATTTGGATGAAATTTGGCGGAAAGTTAGTTTATAACCTGGATTAAAACATAGGATACTTTTTTTCCCGATATTCCCACGGGATAGGGATAAAATCTCGAAATAACAACCGCTAGGTTTAGTCATGAAATTTGGTATGTAGGTAGTTGGACGTCTGGAATAAAACATAGGTGACTTTTTGACACGATATTCCCACGGGATACCTAGGGGATAAAATCTTGAAATAACAACCGCTGGGCTTTGAGCCATGAAATTTAGTATGTAGGTAGCTGGACCTCTGGAATAACACATAGGCTACTTTTTATTCCGATATTCCCACGGGATAGGGATAAAATCTCGAAATAACAACCGCTAGGTTTAGAGTCATGAAATTTGGTATGTAGGTAGTTGGACGTCTGGAATAAAACATAGGTGACTTTTTGACACGATATTCCCACGGGATACCTAGGGGATAAAATCTTGAAATAACAACCGCTGGGCTTTGAGCCATGAAATTTAGTATGTAGGTAGCTGGACCTCTGGAATAACACATAGGCTACTCTTTATTCCGATATTCCCACGGAATAGGGATAAAAACTCGAAATAATAACCGCTGGGCTTAAAGTCATGAAATTTGGTATGTAGGTAACTGGACATCTGGAATAACACTTAAGTGACTTTTTGACCCGATATTCCTACGGGATAACTAGGGATAAAATCTCGAAATAACAACCACTGGGCTTAGAGCCATGAAATTTGGTATGTAGGTAGCTGGACCTCTGGAATAACACATAGGCTACTATTTATTCCGATATTCCCACGGGATAGGGATAAAATCTCGAAATAACAACCGCTGGGTTTAGAGTCATGAAATTTGGTATGTAGGTAGTTGGATGTCTGAAATAACACATAGGCAACTTTTTGAATCGATATTCCCACGGGATACCTAGGGATAAAATCTTGAAATAACAACCGCTGGGCTTAGAGCCATGAAATTTAGTGTGTAGGTAGCTGAACCTCTGAAATAACACATAGGCTACTCTTTATTCCGATATTCCCACGGGATAGGGATAAAAACTCGAAATAATAACCGCTGGGCTTAAAGTCATGAAATTTGGTATGCAGGTAACTGGACATCTGGAATAACACTTAAGTGACTTTTTGACCCAATATTCCCACAGGATAACTAGGGATAAAATCTCGAAATAACAACCGCTGGGCTTAGAGGCATGAAATTTGGTATGTAGGTAGCCGGACGTCTGGAATAACACATACGCTACTTTTATCCCGATATTTCCACGGGATAGTTTTGTAACTAAGGGACCCCATACATCCGTGTATTATTGTTATTATTATTTTGAAATTTTTTCTTTAATTGTATACCTACTGTAGTTTTTAAGTATTTTATTTGTACTTATTTTAATTTGAAAAAATGACTTTCTGCCAAGCTCCTTGCGGCGCATTCTTCTTGGCAATGATGGTCTTTCCGAAAGTGCTGATATTTAAAAAAATTACGTGTAAAAGTGCCCATTGCGGCCTATTTACTGAATAAATGATGTGAATTTGAATTTGGATAGGGAAAAATTTTGTAATTTTTGCACTGGGTCTTGAAGTCTTGAATTTTTGTACAGTTATTCACAACACAACCTCAATGAAGACCACGATATAAATTTTGGAAATTTGCAGGGGAATTTTGTAAAAATAGTTACCAGACCGAATAGTTTACGCGTGCGAAGCCGCGGGTAAAAGCTAGTGTTAAATATTATCTGGGTCAAAGAGAAGCATGAGATAACGGTATTGTCTGCTCAAATCATCAGAAACTAAAATATTCATTCGCAAGATCCTTTCCGCAAACGTCTACTATACGATAATACGTAGGTATATATTCTACTGTAATATTGGAAAGCTGTTGGATGAGATACAAATTCAATTGGAACCAATAACTCCATAATAAGCACCGTTTCAACGCATCCTACGCAACATACGCGCCACCGCTTACAAATTGAAAATCGATATCACCTGGTCGTATCTCCTCATAATACCGAGCCTATTCCGATTCTATCGTATAATTATCGCGAATTAGTAACTCGCAGTGCTCAAAGGCAGTAGCGAATAATATAATAAAGCTGCAGGCATCGCTCTAGCCAATTAAGCTAGGCGTGGTCGCTCGAGACCTTAGAGAGCGGATGTAGCAGCCTCGTTCACTCCACCACCTCGCTCAGATCGACGTTTGATGATAACCGCATCTGAAATAAAGCAAAATAAGTATCGCTTGAGTGAAAAGGTCAACCGGCCGCCGCTGCGCTGAAATTAAAGTCAAAAATAATAATCATTACCGCCACAATACTCGCAACAGGTCCCGTGTTTTGACAGTTTAAATGTCGATGCTCCGACCCGCGCCCGCATCCCTTTTGACGGCTTTTCTTTTCGTACCAAATAATTATAATATGATAATTTATGTGTAGCGGCTCGGGTTTTGGTGAGATCGTATCGTTAAGTTTTATAGCTTAATTTTGTTCGGCGAAGCGATGCCGCGTACACTGAAACTCGGAAAAATAATAATTGTTTTGTATTACCGTCCGCCATGAAAATGATCCTCACACTTTTTGTCTGCTGTGAACAAATATGGATGAGTTTGAGTCACAGCGCGGGCAATTCGAGCAGATTACGACCGTGAATTTACTTAAATTGTGCAAGAGTCCCGCATTAAAAGCTGCCATCATAATTTTTATCAACGTAATGTACTTTTAAAAGTTGTAATTCTTTGTGCGGCTCATTTGGAAGGACATTATAAATTTGCGTAAGTGCGGGGCTTTGTCGACTCCATGTGTGGACAGTAATTGTATTTTAAGAAACGGCTGTCAATATATTTACTCGCGGGGGAGATATCAGTGCTTAATTAATGATTGTGGGTGTAATTTATCCGGCTAGGTTAACCGGAAAGGCGGCGATAGATCCGTAACGTCCAGGAGCTAGTCTGAATTAATAATGTAAGTTTACTACGAAGTACTCGCGGATATTTGTCATCGTTGCATGCCAGGCGGCACTCTATCGACCATTACTCAATAACTGATAAGGCAGAATAGATAATTTATTTCATAGCCTCAAGGTCGAATAAATATGTACCGTGATTACTCTATGCTTTTGTAATTATTCTTAATAGATAGTAATAAATGGTCAATAAATGTTAATATACCTATGGATAACAGGACATGAAATCTATCTGTAGTAATTAATGGCTTGACAGTGAAGAGTTAAAATTGCATATATTAGTTGGGATGGGACTCCACTAGAGATGGTAGAAAACAATTCGTGGATCTTGTCGGATAAATTAAATTACGAAAAAATGAAGTTGAAAATATAGAGTTGGAGTTGAAGACAGATAGAGATTAATGCTATCGTCATGGTCGCCTGTCAATTGTTAGATATTTCTGTCCATTTTCTGTCTATTTACTGTTAGTTCATTCCTAAGGCAACTGTGTGTGTTTAAAAATAACACAAATAAAACACGAATTAAATTAAAACAATTCGACACGTTAAGCGATGAGATAAAATACATATTAAAAAATATTTCTGTTTTAAGTAGGTAACACCCTGAGTACGTTAGAAAAACTAGGGAGCGTTTGATGGCTTCAAAAAGAAGTACTAGGAATGGTTGCCATTAAAAAAATATTGTAAGGTTTATATTTCAGGCTAGTTTTTTTATCTTATAGATACATGTTTAGCCTGTAATGCATCAGTGGATATAGACGAGCAAGCGTGGTCAGGGTTACTTGCATCGAATGTCCGCCGTGCTCGACATCCGTATTGATTTTCACTTTATTCATTTGCAAGGTCGGCATTAGGTACTTATATTGAAAATTCCTTCTTATACCCTCTAAACTAAAGCATGACTTTTAGATGAGTATTTATTACAAAGGCCATTAAAGATTTTTTTTTTCATAAAACTGACCGTGATTGATAAACATCAAAATAAATTGATAAATTATACTTTGACGATAAAAAAAATGGTCATTATCATGCTTAAAGGTTTCTTAAAGCAAAGTTTTTGATCTTTTTCATGACGTGGTCTTAATAATAATTATAATAATATGCCATTTATTTCGGACAGAATCCATAGAGGTTAGTTACATACAATGAAAATACAAACAAGTGGTGTTAGTAAGTAGGTAATAATATATCCGACTTAGTATGTAAACTTTACTTTTGTTTGATTTTTGTGTTAATGACAATGTTTTATCGTTAAAGTATAATTTTAATTGGTTAGATTTGTGTTATTTTGTTTTTAGTTTTTTTTTACCGTGTGAGATGTTGGTTAGTAACACTCCAGCAGTGTTGACTAAAGAACAAAATGTGAATATTTCGAGCTAAAAAAAATTTTTGGAGAGGAAAATTAACTGCTTATCTTAAAGCACAAGTCTACATATATTAAGATAGCAGAGTTTCTCTAGTTTTAATGACACCCTTGTAACTTGATGTTTTTATAAATATATTTTAAAGAAAATATTATTTCAAAGCAAAAAGTATACCGAGTAGGGCAGGGTCCCTGTAGATACATGCCATTATCACTCATTTGAACGAGCATTAAAAAAAATAAAGCAAATAGGTTTTCATTCGAAACCTTAACCTAATAATGTAAAAGGCAATTCAATTGATGTATTTCGACACCTGAAACTTCGACTTCGACTTCGACAATGGCACCGTATTCGATTGTAACCGAAAAGGATATATAGCGACAATCGAATCGAATCGGCGCGGCGCGGGCGCAGGGCGTGGTCGCCGGCCGCTCTCCTTGACTCCAGCGTCAAGCATCGCATGATCTCTGGCGGTATAGTGTGCTCCACTTGTTTCGATACTTTACACGATTCATTATTCGAGCGTTTGTTCTTAATCATTTTTGTGGACACTTTTCTGTCAAAAAGCAAAAGATTTTGAGACGGTTTATCAGTTATTCTTGTACAAGTACAGGAATTCTGACAAATAATCGAAAACGACATCAAAAATTACAGCCAATTTATTAAAAATAAGACCACGAATGTGAGGCAGTTAAAACACTCGAATAGCACCGCATAAAAGTATACATGTATGTAAAACCACAAAAAAAATAGAAATATAACTGGACTGCTAGTAGATGTCGGGATTCAAACGAATTTTGATTATTAATTGTTGAATAATAGGTTTTAGTTGACTAAATTCGCATTTGGCTGATTTCTTTACATACCTACATGACGTCTGTAATGAAAAATATGGCTGAAGCTATTTACCTACACTTAGTGCGATGTGTGGCATTCGAAGAAATAACTAGATTATTCACGTAGGTACGTCTCATTTTCCGGGTTTCCTAATTAAAAAGTTCACTTAACGCCACTCAATTTATGTTAATTGCGTCTATTATCCATTTTAAACTACCAAAAGTAATCAGATAAACCAGTTAGATTTAATCCTTAATAAATTGCAGTGAATCAACATTTAAAATAGCATTGTTCTTTATCATAAAATTGAAATCCTAAAGTATCAAAAGCACTCGAATAGCGCGCAGCTGCAGTGAATGTGGCGACTGCATGGACGCAGGCGCGGTGATAACACGCCGCGTTATCACACCGCCTCCCGCTACGGAGGCACTTAACTATGCTACGTAAAATACGGTTTTCATCAAGGTTGCATGTTTAAGATACTTGTATTTAAAACAGTACTTTTTAACTATCACGGCAGCGAGTTCATAAGTAAAAATTAGGGAAAATAGTACATCATCCGTCCGATCTATACAATTAGCTCCAGCATTTATGTCATCGTAATACAGAAAATCTAATTATAACGTTAACTTGGATAAGCAACAGCATTAACATCAAAAAAAAATATGCGCGTCGACTTGAGAACCCATTCCGTTTTTTTTCGTCGCTTAATAATTACAATGACATTCCTTTTACTATTACAGAGTTAGATTGTAGGTATCAAATATAAAAAGGAAAATCAGGTGCGGGTAGTTCGAAAAACTTGCACAACTAATACCCTACACTTCAGTCAACTAGTGACCTCGGCCGCCGCCTTGTACGAGTAGTTGAAACGTCTATCTAAGTCCCGAAATATGTTATAGTTTTAAAGGAATTCATAATGAGACGTACAATGAAAACGTGCTACGTTGCATTAAGTTAGGAATCATAAGGTTTGATTTTACCTAATTTACCTTCAGACATTAGCAATTTTCGTATTTCAACTAAGTATCTTCAAATAAAAAAAGATACCTACAATTATTTTTTAAACTCTTAGTACTTTAGATTAGACCACGGCGAGGCTCAAAAGGGAGGCTATATGTTTGACCTGTGCGTATAAGTATGTGTATGTATGTATTTTTAAATAATTCAAGATGCCGTAAATTCACTCTTCACCTTACGCAAATCTTAAAAATATTGGCAGCTAAACGTAACATAATAAAAATACTGTATTAATATTGTTTTAACTTGCTCATAGTCAATAACGAGCTACACCGAGGCCGAAGGGAACCTTGTTGGCTTAAAAAAGTAATCTAACGAGAACGAAACCGCGGGCAAAAACTTGTGCTACATATTTGCAACCATTTCAAAACTGTCCCATCTAGAGACATATTTTACGTCATGTTCGTACCAGTACACAGTGTATATTTATGATGTTTCCATTACGTTGCGAGTTTGTAAATGCTACGCAGTACAGGTGCACCCAAAAGCATTGAGAAAGAAATGTAATCTAATTTATCTATAAAAGCCGTAGATAAAAGCATACTGTATATTTGATGATAATATATTTTAGGATTCTGGTTTCTGGATGAATACATAAAGTTGTTTTTTTGGTCTGTAAACAACAAGGTTAAATTAAACCTCTTTGACAGCATAATTGTTATTAAAATACAATATATTAACCTACCACTTGGACCCATATTGTCTTAGTGAAAATAAATATCTTAAATCATAATTTTTTGCTACCTAAAATGCGAATAGACGGACAGGCGAACGTGACGAACAATAAGTTTGGGATTATGTAGTTTACAAGAGTTCCTTGTAGTCTACATAATCCAAAAAAATGTTTCTTGAATAACTGTTGACGTCGACTGTATCATATTCAAACGTTAGTCCAGTTTATTATTGCGGATTTGTGAAATGTAAGTGAAATTAATTATATTAATGTAAGGCAATTATACTTGTGCTTAAAGAACACTAAAGAATACATAATATTTTTGCAATAACTTGAACGGAGTTATGTTAGGTATGTCATAGTTAAGCTTGCATTCGTATCGTATTGATATTTAAATTTTATAAACATGCAATTAAAAATTAACAAGATTTATGATGAAGCTTATTATTATTTATTTTTTTAACCGACAAACAATGAATTTTTACATAAAAATCAAAATAAAAACACATAAAATTAACTAAAACGGGCTCTTCCAAAGGCAGCGCAGCGCGGGGCATTGTACCCAAGACGCTGGCGGCGTTGCCTCATTGCACTGCAAGGCTCAGTCTGCTCTTTGGTCGCCAGAGACGCCGATTACTTTGCCCGACACTTCTTTCATAAACTTTTTTCTGTCGGACGATCAAGGCCCAAAGGTTTCGACCGCAAGTGCCGCAAAAAAGTAGTTGTTCTTAAGAAAGATATATTTGCGGCACTTGACGGTTTGGGCATCGTCTGCAGCTGTCCCTGGCTTCCGCGCAGACCGTTGGACGTGGGACGGGGCTAACGTATCCACGCATGTAACATCCCACGCCAACGGCAGCCCCAGACGCCACGGCACCAACGTACAACCGTCGGGCCTCTTTCCGTCTGCAGCAGAAAGATCTGTAGGCTCTAGTGTCGCGGGGATGGACGCGGAGCCGAGAGCTCGACGTACGAGATCGTTGAGTGTGGCGTGTCTGTAGAAACGGCCGGCACTTATTTGGCAATGTAGATCGTGGCGGCCGAGAGCGTCAGCCGAGCCACCGCAGCAACAGCAAAGATGAGGTTCGCAGGTCCTGAGGCCCAGGCGAAGGCACACCGCGACTCGCAACGATCCCGGGTCTATCAGGTATTCTATGTTACGAGAAGGGAGAGCGTGAAGCCAGTGTCCCGACTCAGCTTACAAAACTGCCAATAATCGGGCCCGCTCGAAGTGGTTACTGTTCTCAATTAAATTTTTGTGGATTTTGATCATCTCTAATGTGCACCAAACGAAACCTGCGTTGTGGATGTAGTTTATTAATTGTTTTTTTTATTGCTTCTCAAGGTTTAACCCATACAATAATTTGGTAAGGTTCCTCAGTCTTCTCTTGTTAAGTATGAATAGAATAAGAATACACGTGCATACTTCATACTTGTATAGTTCATTTATAATATCAATAATCACCTCAGCTCCACCTTCCGCGTAAAAGACCGATGGACCAATTAAATGCATTCATATTTATCAACTTAGGTTGCTTAGGTATGAAGGCTTAATTGTAGGAAGACACTAACATCTAGACCGGTAAACAAGGAAACTTCATAGATAGTACGCGTTTATCTGTACTTTATATGTCTACGGTTTATTCTAATTTGTGGTTGATATCTAGGTAGATAGATTTGCTTTATCGTGGTCATTATGGTTTACTTAATAATCGATATGGCATTCAATGTGTTTAATAAATATATGTCTTCTTTAATGCGAAGTGATTGATTGGATAGTTGTATAGAAATAAATGAGAGGATATATTTTTTTTACAGATAAATTATTTTAACACGCTGCACTGATCGTTCGTGAAAAAAAGAAATGCAAAAAATAGTAGATTGTACAACAAGAGCATAAAATGAGCCATTTTACCCGCGACCTTTATATAGCCATCCGAGCCGGTACGGCGAGTGTGGATAGACACGTTGAGGCGAAAATGGGTTTAATGCTCGAGTTTTACACTGCTTTTCACTTTGATGGCGAGGAAATTAAATAACAACAGTGGAAACAATTGTTCACTTACTATATGTACCTTTAACTGATCATGCATTACTATAAATTTTTAATTTTATTGACATATATTAGTTTTATATAAATTAAATAATTATAAAAAAGTAGGAACTTCTCTGTTTATGGCTGTTTACACCTGATTGCCTTGGTCTTAGACGAAGATTTCATTTTATGCACTAGAGCATAAAAAGTCATTTTATGTCGCCTCGATCTAGCATAAATACGACCTTTATGAGCATGAGAAGCGAAACAGTTTTTGCAACTGCATATTATGAATTTCAATATCATAAATATGTGTACAAAATAAATATAGTACCGGCTCATAATTGTGTATTTTTGAGCAAAATACAAAATCAGTAAGGTCTTACCAACAATCATCATCATCATCATGTTGGACATTGTAGGCCTCCCCAATACCTACCAACAATAGCGATCTGATTTCGAATTTGCTGACCCAGCCGACACAATCAAAATATACATCTACATAATATACATAACAATACTCAATGAAACATAATTATAATCTATAGTGTAGCAGCTTCTAGTAAGTGCAATTATTTACACTTAGCAGCTTATAAAAAAAAACATTTATTTATTTGGCTTGTTACAAAATAAACACAATTACATGGTCATCATTGCACCGTACTTTACTCCTAAAGGCGGAAACTTCGCCGAAACCGATGCGATCTAAGTAAACGCACACGCACCGCGCGCAGCATAAATTATTCTAATATCGACGCATCTACCCGTTGATTTCTCGTTTGCTACACCTAACTTCGGGTAATACTTTCATTGAATGCAAAATTGATTCTTGGTGTGATATTTGTAATTTTATAAACCTATTTAAACAAGCTGCTTTGTAGTGTTGTAGGTAGAAACTTTAGTAGGTATTTGGAGTAACCAGATTCTTCTTTGGGCGTCTACATAGTAACTAACGGGATGATAGCGTAACCAACTCTTATATTTGTTTTTTTTACTAAAATCTCTTGTGTGTACAAAAATGTTATATTTTAAGCGGCACATGGGACATTGATTGATGGCCACTGTTTAGACACTACTGCACCGAGCTTAATACCAAACAGAGATTTTTTTCTAGCAAAAAATCCCGATTGTGAGTAATTTGATTAATCTAAAAAAGGAGTTTTTTGTAAGTAATCTTTTGTAAGTAACTAAATACTAAGCACGGGATTTATCACGCTAGTAATATTTACCTCGACGTTTCGACCACATTGTAGCTTGGCCGTGGTCACGAGTAGGCTAGCGTGATAAGTCCCGTGTTTAGTATTTGGCTAGCCTATAGTGAAAATCACGAAAACTTCAAACATTATAGTAAGCTTTTGATTAAGTGAGTTCCAGCCGAAAATCTCGCAGATGTTAATGCGAAAAAAACAGTGAAGATTTTTTTTCTTTTGACCGCCCACAACTCAATAATGTAAAAAAATATTTATTTTGCTGCAATACAGTAAAGTAGTGCATACATTGACATACAATTAATCATTAATCATAAATATAAAATTACAAGATAATAAATAGTCAGGATATACTATAACTTAAAAATATTTTCTTAAATGAAAGGTGTTAATATAATTCGAATTAAGGGCGTGTCTTTCGGTCGACTTCGAGTTGCCCCGCGGCTCGCACCGGGGTATGGGAACAAGTAAACGTAAAAATAAACCGTAAAAATGCAAAAGTGAGTGCAAACGGTCATTCAATATAAGGTAAGAACTAAAAAGGTACAAAAAGTGGTTTTAGCCATTTTAGTAAAGCACTCTTACTTTCACAATTTTGTCTCGTTTTTATGCTATCGATTTGTCGTTTGCATATAAATACATTAAACAGTAATAGCTTCATTATGTAAACTCAAAAGCCTAAAAGAAAAACTGAAATCGATTCAAAGAATAAACTTTAACTTTCGATGATTCTTCGACGCAAAGTTTAGATAAAATTAAGCATTCGAAATATTTTGTGTACTTATCCGTCTTTTTAACCCCCGACGCAAAATAGGGGTGTTATTAGTTTGACCGCTATGTGTGGCTGTGTGTCTGTGTGTATGTGTGTGTGTGTGTGTGTGTGTGTGTGTGTGTGTGTGTGTGTGTGTGTGTGTGTGTGTGTGTGTGTGTGTGTGTGTCTGCCTGCGTGTCTGTCTGTATGTCTGTCTGTGGCACCGTAGCTCTTAAACGGGTGAACCGATTTCAATGCGGTTTTTTTATTTGAAATTAGGTTTTCTAGCGATGGTTCTTAGACATGTTTTATCAAAATCAGTTTAGCCGTTTTTGAGATATTGAACTCTGAAGTGGCGAAGTCGGGGGTTTTCCAACTTTTTATCATTATCTGGCCATCTACGGATTCATTCTGCAACTATGTCTTCCGCAATCCTACCTACAGTGGATCAATTCCAGGGTTGGCAGCTGCTAGTTTGCGCCTGCGGCAGTGCGCCAGCCCTCCACAGCAGGGTAAGCAGCACTTAGCCTCAATGCACGCCCCAGTCTATACTCTCGTATTTTTAGTTTAACAGTCCCATCAACATCAAATTTTCTATTGGCTGGGTGCGAAGTACCTACTAGGTGGGGGTAATGAAATCTATCGCAGCGATAATAGTGGCCAAAAGTAGAAATAATGTAGGCTCTGTCATCTGTCATACTCATATGAATCTGTCATTAACAAAGCAATTTGTGTAGACTTAACTGCCTAATTTTAGTAATAGATGTTTGTCTTCTTGAATTATTGAACACAGTCCCTGTTTTGTTCTTAATTCCTCTACATCTTAAACATTTGAGGACATTTCCTTTGTTTTATATTCGCATGTATAATATGTATTATGGTTATATATATATATAGTTTATTGATTTATTTATATTGTAGTTTATGTATTATATTGTTTAAAAGACTGTATAATAGCTTCCACAATTTTTTTTTTACTCTTAAACTCACTCTTTGTCGGACCCTAACTGATTGCTCCTCTCATCTACTCAAAGGTTGACTGGTAGAGATCCCTTAAAGGGATAAGTCCGCCTTTGTACAAGTATCTCAAAGTTTGTCAATTGTGTTTTGTTTCTTTTATTTTGTACAATAAAGAGTTTACATACATACATGCATACATCCCGGACATGTCCAGCAGATACAATAAATTTTCTTTTTGAAACGGTTTGTGGTTGAAATTTTAAAACCGGTCGTCAAAATAATACGTATTTTGAACTGAAAACGATATTTATTTTTTTACTAGCGATACAAGAACAATAAAGTAGCTTTTTCTTTTCGTTTTACAATAAAAGTACGACTAAACATGAAGTAAACAAACTGACATAACCAAAATAAAACACGCTTTTTGAATAAATTTTACTTACCTTATTTAATTTTAATGGCCAAAAATGAATTCACAGCCCTTTGTCAACCCAAATCACGGTATCCACGTGATAGGTTTGATTTTTGACACAATGTCGCAATGAAATTTCAAAACGTCAGAACGTCAGAACCTCAGAGCCGACAACCTTGCTGACGCTAGGTGGCGCTGATGTCGTGTACAGAGCCAATAGTAATATAATAATATTAGTTTATAGGATTATAAATGCGAAAGTTTGTGAGTGAGTGAGTGAGTATATTTGTTACTCCTTCACGCTGAAACGGCTGAACGGATTTGGATGAAATTTGGTATGTACATACACAGGTGGATATCTGGTATAAAACATAGGCTACTTTTTGTTTCGATATTCCCATGGGATAGGGATAAAATCTCGAAAAAATAACCGTTGGACATAGAGTCATGAAATTCAACATAATTGTTTGTAATGTAACGTCAAGAAAGCCATGATTTACATTTCGGGAATTCCCACGGGAATTTTTCAAAAATCCCAAAATTTCTATTCAGCTGAAAAAACGATGAATGTACCTACTAGTACAATGCAGGCCACGCATGTATACGCTCAAATTTCTGAAATGCTCGAACTCGATACGCATGAGACGCGGATTCCGTAATATCGATCCCAAGGTCCTGTGCAGTATCGTCTCGGACAGACGATCCGGCGTGTCGGGTGTACGATGAGATCGATTTACCCATCGACATCGACCGATCACGAGTATAATGTCAACGCACTTGTATCTTGTTAATTAGAAGTGTATTGGATTCGAGACGTGGGCGAGAGAGCTTAGATTACTTAAGTGCAATGAAAGCCCTGACAAATATAGTCAAATAAATATACAAAAACACAGTGCAAAAACTATATTTTTTGTGTATTTATTATTCAATTTAATCGCTAATATTAATAAGAATTAGGACATATAATATAATTTACGAAATATTGCTATTTATAATTATAAAAAAAAGTTCTGGGACGTAATTAGCAGCCGTCGAAGGATTATCATCGGCTTCTAGGACACCCTGTATAGTATCTATGGATCTACAGGGAATATAATATAAAGAACAACAACAATAAAAAAGCGTATGTGTGAATTTAAAAGAAAATATTATTGAAAACTATTTTTATTGAGAAATTAACGAAGTACGAATTCTTAGGGATTTCAACGGCGTGTCGTATGAGAAAAATCAATTATCGAGACAAACGAAAGCAAGTAGCATTAGTAACGGAATACTGTCGCAACGCTCTTCGCATGACACACCGCATTAAGCAGAATCGCACACATAAACTTTTTATAAACCATGGAGAAATCCGCATTGTGGAGGGTTTACAACATTAAATGCGATGCCGATACGTCGAACGATTGCATAGTATTGCACCGTTGAGTGGGCGTCAACACGCAAGTCTCGTTTGGTGCGCCATGCAAATGTTTTGATATACACAACATTGGCCGATAGTATATTAGGTACTATTTGATTTGTGTGGGCATTGTCGGCCTTAATGTACCGTTTCCTCGATATATTGCAAATTAAACTGCTAATATTCCGCGAAGTACTACCGATGAAAGATTCCACCTATAACCACCCACGAAATTAGATATCCATGCGGGTTTCAGAGACCCCATAAAACGTTTATTGCTGTAATTTAACTTTACTTTATTTGCATGGATTGCAAGTAAGCATATTAAATGGGAGAGAAATGTATAATGCTAATTTGTATGTATTCGTGTAGGTGGATATAAAAATGGGCCAGTGAGGGGAAATCTGAAACGAAAAGAGAAAGAAATTTTATAATTAATATTATAATTTACTGTACCTTTATATCTACTCGTTATTCTGCATTGTATGTATTTCAATAATAAGTATATCTAAGAAGTGATGATATTCATTTTTAAGTTAGGAAAAACTTTTTCTTCATGCAACTTTAAGTCAGGACAGTAAGATCTCGCGTACGAGTAAGTAGGAAGATCGCCGAAGCTCTTCAGTCCGTGTTTATATTTATATTTTGTAATGACGGTATGAACTGACATAAAGTATGTTAGAATACTATTATTAAGCTCAAGTAAGGATTTATATTAAAATCAAAATAGCAATCATGCCACAAGGCGCTACTTGAACTTTAAAGCTTGCTAGTGGCGGAAATAGTCTTTCAAGTTCCAAGTATTTAGAAGTCTATTAACATTATAGACGCAATAAATAAACAGTATTCAGATCTTGGTACTAACCATAACCTATCACGCAAGTATAAATTGGTCATTTTGAGTTGGTTAAATTAGAGTTCATAGAATTGGAACTGTCTCGTCTGTCTGTCTCGTCAAGAATAAAACTATTTTTATACTACGACTTTTTAATTTCAGGCGACACATTGATTTTATATCTAACGAATTTAACCACTCGTTGATACATTTTATGTGACGATATATCTGTGATGCCGATGGTAGTGAAATAGTGGGTATTAGTGGGTATTCAAAAGTATCCATTAGCAGTTGTTAAGAAATAACAGTTAAAACGAGAGCTTATAAGAACATAATTTTTAAAGTATTAACCTTTAACTATTTCACTATGTACCTATCCTGTACCATGAAGAGCACTCGCCGGCGAGGCCGGGCGGCCAGGACCCAGTCCAGAGTGGCTGGAAGCGGTTGTGCCAGCTCTCGTCGAGCACGCCCTCCGTCGTCAGGGCGAATCTGTCACGGTGGAAACATTAAGAGCAAAAGTCATTAAAAAAACGATTATTATTATTATCTAGCCTGGATTGAAGTCCCACTGCTGGGAAAAAACTATATAGTGTCATAAAAATAATACGCAATGTGTTATGTTAGCGCGTTTTAGTGGAGGTCAATGTCCAATATTGGACTAAAATAGACCGATGATAATGAAAATGATTATTATTATTATAGATGTCACCCACTTCTAGACAAAAGCATATCCCCATATCCTCCACTTGCCACAATTTATAATTATTAAAACTAGGCGTTTGTTTACTTATTTTGTACAATAAAGAGTTTACATACATACATACATAATTATGAAGTACAAAAGATGCGTATGCTGCGATAGACGAGCAAAATTAACGCTGAAAACGTATGCATGAACAACAACGCCGCATCGGCCGGCATCGCGCTGCGGGCTGGTAATGAAGCGGCGACGTCCGCGCGGCGCTCGCGGCGTTCCCGCGCTAATGCGCCGGCGCATCGCCATCGCGCTCCCGATCATCCTGCTGTTCCACAATGCACAAACTTAATAATTAAAGTAGTTAATAAAATATCCATGTAGGTTTCTAGCTAGCTGTGCTTATATTATTTATAAAGCATGGCGATTTAATAAACTAAAATTTTGCTGAGGCTACTTTGTATGACTTGACTTGATTTCTACGCGTAAAAGCAAATTAAGTTTATTAAATCAGGGGGTGGGAGGCCTTCTACAAAATTCGCAAATCAAAATTCGTATCTTACCGCCCCTTTCACCCTTAATTCAATTCAATTCAAATTCAGGTTAATTCCAGGGTAGGGAACTGATATTTTTCGCCGCAACCTCGTGCCATTGCTGCCTGCTCAATGCACGTCATAGTGTTAATGATATATTCCTTATTATTTCAGTTGAATGTCCCTGTAATCAGGCGCCATTGTGGCGGCGCCAGAAATCGCAACGCCCGCGGTTATGCTTGACATTAGCTGGAAATAAACATTGGCGATTCGCCGTTTCCACGTTCATGCTTTAAACCATCTCTAAACGGACCATCGAGGCTTTCTACGAATTTATTTATAGCGCACTACCTCTTTATAGCGTTATTCCTTGGACCAAACTGTGATATACAGCCGGTATCGAATTAATATCGTCGTAAACATCATGGGATGAGATGATTTTGAATAATATTATGCCTAATAAGATTGATACTTTTTACTCTGTTTATTGTGAGGGTAAAGGTGAATATTTGTGCAGTTAGACCGCTTAGGTAAAACCCCACCCACAGTTATTAATATAATGAAAGGAATAGTAAATAAATAAAAGTAAAACAAACTGACCATCAGTACCGTCTTCCATTTTTATATAAAGTTAACTATGAACTTTAACCATACATATATCAAATTCGGATAATAATAGAAAAATATAGGTACAAATTAACAAAAAAAAACCGGTTAAGCGGGAGTCTGTACTCGTGCTCCATAAACTTAAACAAGTAGTCAGTTGATTTTTTTTTTAGTTTTGAGGTGTTTAAGTATTTTTACTTGACTGTTTTTAACCTTCAGTGAACGAGCTCGACTCTCAATTGGATGGTTTTTATTCTAACGTCGTTTTTGTTTTAAGCCTAGAATCTTTTTGTACAGGGATCTATTGCGTCTCGTCGTGACTGCGACAGGACGGTTGAGGCAACGCGCGGAAGCATCGTTACGAGGACGCAGACAACGCGCCGCTAACGGGGAGTGCCGGAGTGAACAGGTGCTGGACTGTGCTGCACACAAGTATCAGAGGGTATTCGAATTACTCCACTTACCATAATTTCATTTTCCATAATTTCACTTGCCATACCAACGTTTGCCATAAAATATATAATAAAATCGTGCTGTTTTCAGGATTTTTTTAAATGTCATCTTAAGAATGCAGTAGGTTAGGTTAGTTTAATATCAATTCTGAAGAAAATACTATTTCAGAAATAAATTAGGTACTTTATGTGAAATTAAAATTATGGAAAGCGATACATTATGGCATATATAATATGGGAAAATGATGAAGAACCGAGGGTATTGTTTATAATAATAATAATTATTAATATTGTTAATCCAGTCCCATTGCTGAGCAAAGGCAGCAAAGGCCTCCCCCGACACTTCCACTGTTCTCTATTCTCTATCCACAGCATAAATGGCCCAGTTCTTCAAGAAATAGTGCTGTTAAATAAATACTTATTATTATTGTTAAATCATAAGTTTTTAATTTCTTACTCAATCGTTTAATGTCTGCTTATGTTTATATGAAGGCCTTTTACTGCGAAGATCGCTGTGGGTCTCGACGATGGCAAAACGTTGGTGGAAGGTGATGTATGGTGCAGGACGATGACAGTAGCACGCGCTGCTAAGGGAGAGTGCACAGAGTGAACAGTACCTAATAGATCACTATTAATAGGTTATTAGGTCTCTATCAAGAGGGACGATAGTTACTTAACTTTTAAGTATAAATAACATACACTGTATATATTACATTTTATTCAAAATTATTCCATTTAGTGATGACTAGCCGTAACCCGCGACTCCGGCCGCGTAGAATTCGGTTTTCAGTATCCCACGGCAACTATGCAATTTTCCGGGATAAAAACTATCCTATGTCCTTCCCCCGGGATTAAAACTAATATCGAATTTCATCTAAATCGGTTCAGCGGCTTAGACGTGATGAAGTAACAAACAAACAGACTGACAAACTTTCGCATTTATTATATTAGTGGGATAATAAGTTGAGGCAAGACTATGAATATGACGACGGACGATAGCAAATTATATGTAGTACTGTTTCATGAACATATTTGTTCAATTACATCGGGGACTTTCAATAAAAGGGCTTATACTTTCTTTATAGGCCGACAACAGACCAATGACTCTCCATGAGTTATTGGTATAGGCGGTGGTGATCATTTCACATCAGATGACCCGCTTGCTCGTTTGCCTCCCTCTCATAATTAAAAAAAAATATTTTGATAAGACACAAGAGCCAGCCAACGTAAGTATTTCTTTTAGCTTATTGATTATGGACATAAAAAAATAATCTGTTTATTTCACTGAATTACAAAAATCTTCCACTTAGATTCTAATCTTATTTTTTAAAGATTTTAACGAAACTAATTATCGTTCTTACATCTAACTAATTAATGAAATGACATTAACTGTAGGATACACCTACTAATAGGAAAGGCTGTTTTTTATAAGCGTTTGTCAATTGCTTTCCAGTTTTGTTTTGAAATGAGTTATACATATGGAAATCTATTCAAAGCGCGAGGCAGAGCGTGTGTCCGTCCACACTCTCCTGCCGTGGTCATAAAAGTCTAACCCTCGATTTAACTATTTTAAATTGTACAGGTTTCCTTAATACTTCTGTAGTCGCCAGTCCCGACTCCCCGGACGTATTTAATGGCGGGAAGTCGAGCACAAATTAAAACGGCCCGTCCACCGGCCGTCTCCATTCGTTTGCATATTTACCCTGTTTTTAGTGAAAGTTATATTTTCATCTACTGCTCCGTAGACAAGGAAATCAGGGCAGGGCTATCTACGTAACATAAAAATCTGTTAGAAACACAGCAGTCAGGCATGAAAAACGATTTGATCGTTACTTTGGTGATTCGTGCTTTATCTTTTACTAGCTGTTGCCCGCGACTTCGTCTAAAAATATATTTTGGTCGTTTAATATAATGTTTAGCAAAATTTCATTACAATCGGTTCAGTAGCTAAAGCGTGAAAGAGAAACAAACAAACGAACAAAAACTCACTTTCGTATTTATGATTTATAATATTAGTGAGGATAAAATGAACTGCTAAAAATGCGCTTTTGACGTTTGATGTCTATTGATCTGGATAAGTACGGATAAACAGATTTTTGTGTTTTATTTTCTTTGACTCGTACTTGCTATACAACAAACCTTTACCATGGCAGTCTAAAACAGATGACAGTACGCAAGTATAGTTGAACAAACTGAATCAAGTACCAGGGAAGAACCTTTGTGCTATTAACGTCATATTGACATCCCATACTTTTCTTAAGGAAATCATTGTGAAATTGATTATTAAAAGGTTCCGCCCTGGTACATATATGAATCAGTTTGTTCGACTGTACATACACCAGGCGCTTAGAATCCCACAGCAGTCGCATTAATAACTTCATCTGCACCAAGAATTATGGCCTGTTCGCAGACAACTAAGCCTTGTCGGGTTGTCCGTCCGTACGACGCGCTTGATTTAGATGTCCTTTTGCACTTATCTGCTTCCTTTGCATATGGTGTAAAATATGCAATTCTTAGACCGTTATGTGAAATACGATTCCAATTAAATTGTGGCCCATTTGATTGTCCATTTATAATAAATTCAATATTGTTTTAGACTTTCCACCTGATTGAGCAATTTACGTGCTTTACCCCCATTTGAACAATTGTTTGTTTATGTCCTAAATAAATAAAATAAAATTATCAATAGCTCGTAATTAACATCGGCAGCATAAGAAAGCCATTGAAGATATTGAGGTTTTCTGAATTTATGTGCGAATAAACATTTGAACGAAAATACAAACTGAAACATGGATGCATGAAAACCCAGAAAAGAGACCAGCGCTGGGAATCGAACCCTGGTCCTCATCATTCCGTGTTTCATGCATGTTTCAGTTTGTATTTTCGTTGGATTTCACGGGATGACCGCAAAAGTAGCAGATTTGGAGTTGAAATAAAAAATACAAAAAGACTCCAAAAACCAATCATAAACATTTGAAATCTATCATGACCTCTTCGGTAAATGAAAAACATCGTGAGAACTGCACACACACGCGAATTAGTTCAACTGTGTATGTGTGTGTACCATATGTGAAGATCTCCTATATATAAAGGACTCAATCAGAGCTAAGTCCTCTTGTGTTAAAAGGTGGCTTAAGCTCAGTGGGACCCAGCAGTGGGATGTGTAATATGAAAACTTTGACGACAGCTTATAGGTCCCCTGAGCTATGATTGGTTTCCGTTTCGATCTTATTATTCGTTGTCTTTTAATTTGTGTTACAATTATGCAGATAGATAGCAAATGGTTTAATAAAGAAAGGAGTGGAAGAGCCACGAAGCGTGGTAGATCAGTATTACAACGTAATGGGCAATTGCAAGACTTGCAGATGCAATCAAATCAACAAGCAAAACATATTATTGCCACTTTGCTATAGCTAATTAAGACTTAAGGTGAATCTAGTCCAGTGGCCAAAGAACTTGCTAGGGCCATAGGAGAGTTACTAAACTGATTACTATGCATACGAGCCGAGTACACTAACTGGTTAGTCCTCAATGTTAGGTGCTTGTTTGTAATTATAGATCAGTGAGGTAATGGTAAGTACTTGGACTAGTTTAAAGTGTAGTTTTCGGTAAAGTGACAATGGTAGGTGTTACACAAAAAAATAAAAAAGCGTAGGACGTCCACCAACGAGATAGACAGATGACCTGATTAAAGCCGCGGGTTCACGGTGGATGCAGGCCGCTGCCAACCGAAGCGACTGGAGTTATATGGGGGAGGCCTATGTCCACCAGTGGACGGTGATGATGACACAAAAAATACGGGTAGTCATAGCACGTAACCAACAAGGCCTTTATTGTCTTACGCATTTGGAATCACAATCGTTTTCACCACTTCTTTCTGTCACACGGTATAAGACTAAGGTAGAAAGAGATGGCGAATGCGATCGCTAACGTCAGCGTTTTAGACAAAATGGACTCAGCTTATCAGTGTTAGAGTAACTATACTTCAATGGGACATGCACTCCCTCAAAGTAACCATTATTTGTAGACACTTTAGATCTCTACAATCGCCATCGGCATCAGCTACATCAAAACCATTCAAAGCGAAGGCAAACTCATTCCTTTGTATCTCCCACATACAAAACTTAAAAAAAATACAGATTATATAAATTTGGTTGTAAATATTTTTCAGCACAAATTGCATTGTGACAAAATTCACTTTGATTAATATTCATTTTGGTTCAAATTTAAAATGGTCTATTCAAGTGGACGATTTTCATTTTGTACCGAATGACAGTAAATCGTAAAATCTTGGTCTAAGACCAAGGTACAAACAAAAAAGTTTGTATATATTTTTTCAATAATTTTTATTTTATATGAAAGTAAAAATCAATCAAATCAATTAAAATAAATCAATAAAACTAAAAATTTGTAATTATAAAGCAATGCATGAAAAATAAGCTACAACCAGTACGAGTAAGTGAACAATTGTTTCCACTGTTGCTATTTTAATTTCCTCTCAATCAAAATGAAAAGCAGAGTGTAAAACTCGAGCATTAAACCCTTTTTCTCCTCGACGTGTCTATCCACCCTCGCCGTACCCAGGTGGTTATAGGAATGTCTCGGTTAAAATGGCTCGTTTTATGCTCTTGTTGTTAAATCTACTATTTGTCCCGTATTAATTCTTTGCACTATTACATCATTTACTGTACATTTACTTAAGTATTTCGCCTTTTTTATACCCAACCAAGCTTGAATGCGCATATGTGCTATGCTAAAACAAACAAAACAATGGAAGCAAAGACAATAAGTCCGCACGTCACTAATCTCTTTTTTTCACTAGAGCCTCAGAATAAAACTACTGATACTATGGACATAAGTAAACGTATTTTTAACTAAGCATTACGATCTAATTCAACATTTCATGTAGGCTGTTAAGTAGTAGGACCAACACGCGAGGCGTGCAAAAATTACTGCGCTCGCGCCTCGGCTAAATGTAAATTAGGTCCAACGGTAAAGTACGTGGATGGTGCTACAGTCACATAAACTACATTGTTGCTCGAGCAAGATAGTTTGCTGTGATGCGATTACGTTGATTTCATGGTAATGTTTTAGTGAATCGCGTCATATTGACTTCTATTCTGTTTAAGAGTAAGACTGTAGGTAAAAGGAAAGAGTCATAGAGTGCCGAAGACAAGATGTCCACGTGATGTTATCGGATTATTATGCCGTTTTGTTGTTTTTGTTCTAAATAAAATAATAATAACATAATTTGTATAACTTAAAATTGTAGATATCCTTTATAAACAACATTTGAAATGTGGCAGACATATATTCCTAGAGTGCATTAGGAAGGATTTTTTTGAAATATCCACGAGGGGCGCAAATTATTTTTTTATTATTCCACGAATATGAGGTCACGAGATAAAGCGAGTCAATTATAAATTTGACGTTTGAAGTTCTTTGGTCGACACAGCCGTGGATATAAACGTTTAGATAACAATATACAAATTGCAAAATGTCAAAAAAATACATAGTTTATGAAATTAACAAATGAAATACGAAATAAAAAAAATGTCGTCTAATTACATGATTGTGGCGCACACCATATGTTAAGTACCTACTAAAAACTGTTTCAACTTAAACAAATGAATGACGTCTAATCTAACGAGCTAAGGTTGACGCCGACATACCTTCGCCGTCGTGTTTTACCAGCGACACAATCGCAGGCGCATCGGTTGCATTTAGCACGAGAGGTGTCGACTCCTCTGACCCCGCGCAGCTAATGAAGCGATAAAACAGGCTAAACTGCTGTGCTGGCATCACCTGGAGCGATCTGACTCCGGTGTTTTAATGGTTCTTTGCCTTTAAAAAAAGAGAGTTCAATACAAAATACTCTGTATACTCGTAGCATTCTATACTGAACTCAATTTCTAAATTTTTAAATTGATTTATATGTAGAGAAATGGATGTATATTTACCGACTGAACGTCTCGATTGTACACTTTTAAAAAATATGATCACTACCTTTCAATGTATGCGATACAATACAAAATTGACAGCACATTGATAAATGTTTATATCTAAGAGATGTCAAATAAATGACAAAAAATTTAAAGGCCCAAGAGACCAAGGGACCAGGATACAGCGATAACACCGCCATGTCCGATACATACACTGATTTAACGGTTAAACATTGAGGATCAAAAAATTATCTAAATTATTATAATATTTGAAAATGTTACAAAACAAAAGTAGCTTAGTTATGCGGGTAGAATCGAACATTGAATTTAAAGCCCCATGATCAAAGACACCCTGTATGTGTAGTGTAGGTATATTATGTCTATATTAAATCCGGGAAAGCTGTTTTATTCCGAATCCATCTGAATAAGGCAAATAATTGGTCAGTATTAAAACGTATTTTTTTTATTCGATTGGATGGCAAACGAGCAAGCGGGTCTCCTGATGGTAAGAGGTCACCACCGCCCATAAACATCTGCAACACTAGGGGTATTTCAGATGCGTTGCCAACCTAGAGGCCTAAGATGGGATACCTCAAGTGCCAGTAATTTCACCGGCTGTCTTACTCTCCACGCCGAAACACAACAGTGCAAGCACTGCTGCTTCACGGCAGGATTAGCGAGCAAGAAACCATTACCATGAAAACTCCATTTAATTTATTTTTCAATACATTTGCTTGAAAAATTCACTTTCAATTATATGTATACATGGCTTGTACAAGTTCATTTTACCGCGCTAGTGCCATTTTTTTACAGTTTTTTTTAATTTTCCATTTTAAAAGTTTACAAGCAAAGAGTTTTAAATGATAAAAGTAAAAAATATCGACTTATACGTAGAAAAATATATAAATATACAAAACTAAGTAATGAATTTGCAAAATTAATTGTAATTATTAAAAACTGTAATTTAATTACCTCAGATTTTAATGATTTCCACGTTTTATTTATTCGAAAAAATCGCAAAGGCTGAACGCGTCGAACCTTTGCCTGATAATTTTAACTAACCTAATTAAAAACAAAGCTTACACATGCGTATTACGGACGCGCCATTTTTGTAAAGCTTTGCGTTGTTTCGTTTTTAATTTTCAATTTTGTGTTATTAATTGCCTATTTTCTCACAAATGTATTGTAAAACGTCGTATGATACACGGTTGGCAAGGTTTTACAAACTCGTGACGATGAATACCCTCGCTTTGCGGCTCGGGTTTATCACTCGTCAACTCATTTGTAAAACCTAACTTACCAACCGTGTCACAAATAACTATTAAAATAGATATTTAATAAAATGACGAAGATAGTTCCATTTTTTCGAAAATTTCTTGGGGCGGTTTATCTACTTTTTGCATTATATCAGCAAAATGCAGTGCGGCAAAAAAGTCCCGCTTTGTATTTACGCTCTCCGTTTTGGTGGATTCAACAACTGCTTATTACCGAACAGCATAATAACTTTCTGCAAAGAAGGCTATAAATTCGAGATGATACCTTAATATCAATCTAATAACAAAGAATTTGCGTTCATGACTTAATGCATGACATTATTCTCTGAAGATGCTCTGCTTTAACCAATTATGGCTTTACGATAAATTATGTGTTTGGCATAACCTGTAATCGCGTTAAAACATCGTAGGAAAATCGCGTCTGAAACTTTTTTTCAGCCTTAGAAACAGAGATTGAGAGTTGGTTTTTCGCTGTAGCAAATTGTGAGCAGGGATGTTTATGGTCGAGTGCTCCCATTTTCAGATTATTCCAAAAGATAAGTGGTGCCCGCATGCAAAATACTTCCCGTTGAGATATGAGCATCGTCCGCTGGTCGTATATTATTTAAAGCATCAGGGAACACCACACACGAAGCTACCGTGCAAGTCCTCGAGCTACAGCCTGATATAGGAGCAAGCCACGTTATTTATAGAAATATTTATGCTAAACTTACAGTTACGACCGTCATCTCCGTAATAATGAAATGCTATGCCACGTTTGATAAAGCACGTTGTAAATAGAATCCGGTAATGTATGTAGGTAAATCAATGTGTTCAATATGTCGCGACGGATCCATATACGTTACAATTATTTATTTAATTGTTTTGATTTAATTTTATGCATCCATAATTTTACATTGGGCGTATTTGGATCTAATCTTGGAAGTTGTATTAATCCAACTTCCAGCAGTCAGATCGACTTGGAACTTGGATGCACTTATGTAGGCCAAATGAAAATGCAGGTTAAGGAGGTATAGTCACCCCAATCCGTCTTCAATTTTTTTTACTAGAACCTAATTTTGTTTCTTAAATGTAGTATCGTCCGTCTCTGTTATGCTCGTCTAGTTGTTTCGATCTAAATATGGCATTAGTATAGTCAAAAGGTGGCAGTCAAATTCTTCGCAACTCAAATTCAAAACGTCTTCTGACTTCTTTCCAAATATGACATCCAGACACCTCATATCAGACCATCCATCACAACCTTTTTAAGTTATAGAAGTCAGTAGCCCCGAAATGGTCCAAACAGGACCACCCGAGCTTCGGAAGCGGAACCACCCACTCAACATCACGAGTCTACTATCTCAGTTATCTTAATTATGAGCGTGTCGATCATCATCTTAAATTTTCTACCTTAAAAGGTCTATAAAGAGTCGCTAAGTGTACGCAATTTAGAGGAGATTGCGCCTGCGGCCCGCGGTTTGTGTCACGACTTAGGCGCGGACACTTCTGTAGAGCACGTGCCAATAAACGCATTACTTATATTTTCTTTTTAGGAGTGGCAAAAGTGCTCTGATTGGTCACCAATTCATCTTGCTCTAACATTTTGTGAAACATGAGAGTGTTGTTTAGTTTAGTTCATCTTATTGCGATGCAACAGCGGAAATAGGGTGTCATTAAATTTAGAAAAGATTTTTTGGGACTGACGAACTGACGAACGACCATGATCAAACCGGGGACGTTCTGAAGAAAGATCGGGTCAGGAGTACTTTAAACCGAAGTGCATGCGTGCAAAGATTGATGAATGTAGAGGAAGCGAGAGTTGTATGCCAGAATCGTAGCAAGTGGAAGGTATGTAGTCTCTGCCTACCCCGTTGGGAAAGAGGCGTGTTTTTTTTTATGTAGGAACTGTAAGTTACAACAAAAATCTATTAATTATATTTACTAGACAGTTTAAGACAAGAAGGATTTACTAAGTACATAATTATGGAAAAAAACAAAT
Source organism: Choristoneura fumiferana (assembly GCF_025370935.1). Taxonomy (NCBI): domain Eukaryota; kingdom Metazoa; phylum Arthropoda; class Insecta; order Lepidoptera; family Tortricidae; genus Choristoneura; species Choristoneura fumiferana. The sequence continues at coordinate 11,014,292 of NC_133494.1, forward strand.
ACTCGATATCTCTTTGTCGTTTTATCTCGTGTAAGAGGTACTTGAGATTAATTTACAAGAACCTAAGTGTGCGATACATATTTTAATGAAGAAAACCCGCCCTACTTTATTTACAGACTAAGCAACACATATGTCACAGAGATTGAAGTATCATAAACTGTTGATGATAAAAATAGTGTAAATAGTTCAGAATTCATTTAAATACTGGTTCGTCGTTTGTTTTGTTTGGGAACGTTTCTCGCGGTAGCTTTGAGAAAGAGCTCGTGTAGAGTTTGAATTATTTTACTAATTTGTATAGCGTTTGTGATTGATTGACGTGATTGTCGAGTCTGTGTGACATATTTGTTAATTTTGTAGAGGTAGGCTTACTGCATGAAAACGCATTATCGCACAGACGTAGCTGTCTTTCATGTAAGTAAATTGAGAAGTTAGACATATTATGTACAAAGAGGAAATAGATTACAATCAGAAAATAGAAACAAAGTACAAAGGCAGACTTAATTCCTGAAGGTATACCTGCTAGTCAACCTTTCACTGGTAAAGAGGAGCATTTAATAAACCTCCTATATAGGAGCGATACAAACCTCCGCAAGGTAACGCCTAAATCGTCAATCCTAACCAGTTCATAAAAGCACCCTGTTCGAACATTCGTTACCACCACGGCGCGCGCTAACAGAAACAGTTAACAGATAGGAACCAGTATGGAGAGGGTACAGTGTAAAATGACAAGCGGCTGCCCAGCTATGGGCACATCACGCTATCGCTGTTATAACAGAGCCGCGGGTGCCGCTCCTACCAGCAGCGTGGTGGGGTGCTGGGAAGTGCTACACTTGATACTTGGTACGTTTTCATCATCATCATTCTCACCTTAGACAACTCGCCACTTGCAACCACCGGTACATACGTTTTACGGGGTGGGTCATTTAAAAAAAATACATATGCAACCCTTGAGTGTCCAAAAATGTTGTTTACCTACTCGTAGATAAATATTGCTCAGTTGAATGAATGCGTTACGTTAAAAACGTAACACATTCATTCATACAAAAAAGTGGCAAACTGAGATGGAAAATTTGGGATAAGTATATCTTTTCTTGTATGAAATTCAAATGTAGAAACAATTCTAATTAAGATAAGCCTATAAAAACAATTATTTGAAAAAAAAACCAAAGGTACATATTTTCTGCAAATGAACGGGTACGGTTACCACAAAAACTTCACATTTTAATCTAAGGCGTGTTTAAGTTTTGTGTGGTACTTATCTAGGCCTTATGTTCAATCAGCTTTGGTCCGACCGGGATCATTTCCGCGGCACGAAACTCTATAACGGTTAATGGCGACAACTTAAAACTCGTACTGTACAAGTACCTACAATAAGTCCAAATTTTTGCATTAAATTTTTTTTAACAGTAGGTTATATGTAAAAAAAAACGTTTTTTAACATCATGCAAGTAAAACTTTTTCACGAACGACTTTATCACTGAAACTTTATCACGAAAAACTTTATCACGAATAGACTCCACTAGACTTTTATCACGAAAATTTTACCACTAAAGACTTTACAAATATATTATCACGAAACGATACGATGTGATATCGTCTTTTCGTAATAAAGTCTATCTGTGATAAAGTTTTTAATTGTAAAGTCGTTCGTGAAAAAGTTTTTCGTGGTTAAAAAGTACATCATGAAAAAAAAATGTAAATTTTCCTGTATCCATATATTTTGAATTATGTTTGTAACTGTGATTGAATAATATATCTAAATATCAAGCACGTTCGTGGCTCTATAGTATCGGGAGCGAATGTGATTGCGAGCCGCTACAGTTAAGGTAAATAGCTCATACAATTGTTGGAATGGAGGGCTCGGAGCCTCTTTTGTTGAGGAAGTGGCTCCTAATGGGGCAAGCATAGCCACTGGCTAGACTTACATGGTGTCAATTGCTATGCGGGCCTAGCACGAAAATGGAGTGGCGATTGCCCACTCACAGTCCAATAGTCGGCTTCCACAGTCTAATTTGAATTCAGTATAAAAGGCTAAACTGCTATTCCGACGATTCCACGCACGATGCTTGTTATTGAGAGTCGTTTAGTTTATGTCTGTATTTTGTGTTTTCCAATGGTGATTTTATAGAGCGGCGTGAAAATTAGTTTCATGCTAGGATTGTCTAATTGAATAAATTTGACAGCTAAATCTAATGGAGTTATCTGTGTTTATATTGAATTCATTTTGCACACTTCGCTAAAAATTGATTGTTGGATATAAATTATTTCTATTGAGTGTTAAGCGTACGTAAGTAGTGGGATACTATATAAAATTTACAAGCTTAAACTAAGCATAACATACGTGGTCACTTGCCTGAAACAAAATCTAGATTTTAGAACCGGGTTTGACAGTTCTATGTTTAAAGTCCTATTAAACAGAACTTAAGACCAAATCAAGATTAAATTTTTACAGCCAGTAGCTATAAATAAATTTAGATTTATTTATATTCCAGCTAAGATCAACAAAATTCAAAAAGCAGCCCTAAGTAGACATAAAATCGTATCAGATAATATAAACACGTAAACATGCAGTTTAACCACCATATGAATACTCGTTACCAGAACGCAGAAAAGTTACTTCAGTTTTCAAAGCAAACCAAACTTGTATGTTTGACCCGAATGGAGTATTTCAATCAGCTATGAAAATTAATATCTTAACATCGTACTCTTGAATACTTTAATAGTGTACTTCGTTAGTGGTCTCGTGGCTGGAACTACCACTGCTGTAATTAAATTTGCATAGAAATCCCCCTAAATTAGCCAGTACAGACCTCCTTGTGGTCGCATAGCCAGTACTGACACAGAGCAGCAAATTCATACTTATCATAACCAAATACGGCTTTGACTGATTGAGTGTTAGATTAAATATAATTTGAAACGTTTTATATAATTATAAAGAAGCTTGGTAGATACTTGTAATAGGCGTTAAACGGGTACGTGAGCGGGAAATAGAATGTTAATTAAATGCTATTTAGATTTAATTACTTTACGAGTTGATACGACAGAATATGATTAGGTACTCTTGATTAATTTTAAAAATATATTTTAATCGTAATCACAAATTGGTTAAAGTCGTGGATTCACGGTGGATGCAAGCCGCTTCCAACCGGGCAACTGGAGGTCTATGGGGGAGACCTATGTCCAACAGTGGACGTCCTACGGCTGATATGATGATGAATCACAAATTATGAAAAACTTTTATTTATGATACAGTAATCTAGCATAAGTAAAGATAAATTGTTAATGGGTCAATCTAGCGTGAATACACAATTGTTCGTATTTTTAGCACTCTACACAAAAATAAAGGTGTTATGAGTTTGATGCGTGTATCTGTGTGTCTGTCTGTAGCCACGTAGCTCCCAAGCGAATGGAGCACTATTGTTTTTTTATAAATTTTCAAATGTGTTCCCGATTATAAGCTTACATTAAAAAAATAAACTATCGAAAAATATATGATTTTTGCAGGGCAGCAAAGAGGCGTCAAATTTTGATAAAATGAAGAGCATAAGGACAGGTTTTTACGTAGCATGAATTTTTTACGTAAATAAAAATATTTCTTTACAATATCATAATAATATTCGCATAATATTCAGGCTGTATTCTAGGTAGCTCTACAATGCCAGCATTCTCTGCATCAATATTTTGAGCCCGGTCTTTGTTGGCGTCACGATCTCGGCCCTGCTGGACCATATTCGATGCGCCCGCGCCTATAACCTATCACTGATAACCAAAAGCGTGTGCTAATGCTGTTTGAACTTGCTACCTATATCAGAGGTTCCTAAAAGGGACTATAGAAGATATCGTGGTATCGTTACAAAAGGTGTTAACAATGGTGGTACTTTTTAGAGTGATTCACCAGCGAATTAATTAATCAAAGTATTCTATATCGCTTCGCTTACCATCTCTTCTTATAGTATTCTTAAGTAAGAATAAGAATGGTTTATTGTCTGATAAAATAGATACACATGCAGAAACACTGACTTAATATTCACATGCATGCCTATTCCTAGTAAACATTTTATGAAATGAAATGAAACTTTTGAAATTCTCCTCATAACTTATTCATCTAATCAAACAGAGATACATCATCGATACTTGTATTTCATTTTCATAAAAGTTAAAGCAGAACGTACTCGTATCTTTAAACATTATTTTTGAAAGGATAATTTATTTATTTGTCAATATAAAATTGCAGCATTAGGTAATTAAAACACCAATGATAGAAAAAAAAAATATGGAAAGAAAAAAAAACATTTATTCGTGACAGTTACATAAACGACAGGCATAGGAGGTAACAATGTAAGCAAGCAACTATCACGAAACGGACCCACCTCAGCACAATGCCGGCTCGAGAGCCAGCGCTGGTCTTCCTGTGGGACGTCATTTGCACTAAATTTTCCAATCGGTTTTTTGCCAATGCGCTGTAAAATTCAAATTATTTACAAAAAAAAACGTAAAGGACACAAAAAAGACATGCAAAAAAAACGAATTAGGGATTTTTGAAATTAATGACAAAATGATGCCGTAAAAACGCTAAGTATTGACGCAGTATAGTATGTTAGCGGACGTCAGTGTCGCATGCGCGGCGGCAGGTCTCACGATCGTCGCGCGCGCCGATAAGAACAATATTAGTGCACTCAGAACTAACGACAACTATCGCGATCCACGAGAACAATAATTCCTGTTCGCAATAAACTTTATCGATTCTCTTATTAAATTTAATAATTCCACTGCACACACGAGTCTGGTGATTGTGACAATTCTAACGGGAAAACTATGATGAATGGGAGAGTCCTTAACTAGCATAAATCATAGATACATTTAGATACTTTTTTCGTGTTAATACAAATTAAATAAAAAGCAAATATTTTTTTTTGTTTTTTTTTTTTTGTATAATTTGAATTTTACAGCGCATTGGTCTTACTGTAATGCTTTTTTTTTTAAATAAATAAATAAATAGATACATAACAGTTATTTCTGTAGCCTACTATGCAGCGTTTATCATCATCGTGGGCATCGGAGCTCCCGCTAATCGGACACTTATAGCATCCCTATAGAACGGTTATGATTATGATATAATAATATATTTATCCGTTTATATAGGGACAAGACATCAGCAAAACGTAAATTTACCACTGAAAAAAAATTAAGAACTGAAAGCATAAACATGAAATGGAAAAGTAATTGGAATTAAAAAAAGAACCAAAAAATAAACGCTGTTTCAATCTTCTGTTCCATTGTTTATAGTCCATATAAAGTGTGTATACATAAATATGATGTTAGAACTTTTATGGATTTTTCTATTGCAATTTGATAACTGTATTCCGAACGGAGGTAAATCATGGTGTTGCTTATAACTTATTTACTGTTGTATTGCTTATGTTTTACTTCAGGATCTTTCTCGGCAGGTAGATATTTCGTGTCAGTTTGAGAAAGGATCAGATGATGTCACGATTGTTTAAGCAATGCAATTTTTTATTGTCTTAAGTTTTTTTATTTTTCTATGGATATTTTCATTTCAAGTGGAGCCAAAGAAAAACTTAATAAATAATATTTTACGGAATAATGGCGAATCGCTTAAGCAATTAGCAAGTAAGTATAACAACTTATTGTTTTAAAAAAAAATATTTTTTTATACACCTACGCAATGGTTGATACCTTATTTTTCTAAACCTTCTCACAGTTGACTGGTATAATAGTCAATACAGGGTGTCTTTGACCATGGTTTTAAATTCTAGGTTTGATTCTAGTCGCATAACTGAGCTGCTTTGTAACATACTTGTTTTGTAACATTTTCAAATAACTGTAATTTAGATAATTTATTGATGCTCAAAGTTTAATCGTTAAATCATGGCGGTGTTATTGCTATCTCATGGTAAGGGGGCAAAAGTCCGTACACGTTATTGCCTATCCAATTTATTGAAAGTGTAAACAAACCGATTTCATCAAAATTCTTTTATAAACACTCACTGGATCGAATCAATAACACAATTATCTATAACTCGTGTCTTTTAAACAGATGTCTAATCACTTTTTTCACCAAAATTCACTTGATTTCAATATTTATTTTTCATTTGAAAAATCTTCGTCAAAATCTGATGTTATATTTCTTGATTGAAACATGTGTATAATCTGTAGTAGCATAGACTAGCGTAGAGATGGTGGAAAATTTGACATTTTAAAAATCGATTAATGCGCGGATGAATTAGAGATTTTTATTTAATTTCCTTAAAATTAAAAAATAGTTTCTGCTTTTATAATTGAATGTTGTCTTTGGAATGAAATCAAGTATTGTAAATAATAAAATAGACAACAATACTTTGATCTATTAAATTAATCGATTTACTGAACAGATTAATTATTTTGCAATAGGTTATAGGTTTTCACATCATTGAATGTCTGTGGTCGGATAAATGGCGTCTTTGTTTACACTTTTCATAAATTGGATCGAAATACAATATACGGGGGCCGTTAAATAATTTGACAGTTGACATCACTTCAAGATAAACATTTATCAATTTGCTGTCAATTTAGTATTGTATTGAAAGTTACGTTTAATCTCTATGAATATTTCGAAAAAGTTGCAAAACAAAAATAGCTTTATGTGAGTAGAATCGAACCTTCCATTTAAAGCCCCATGTTCCGATGCACCCTATGTATTGATGTCTTTTTATAGCATAGACTAGATTATATTCTCTTCAAATAATAAATAAATGTAATGTTCCAGGTAAATTTCCAAACCATATAATAGAGATGCAAGTGGAAATGGTCGACCCAACACCAGAGCCGCCAAAAAACTCACTTTCAAGTATTCGCCGTTATTTAAAATTTAATAAAAAACCTTCGGCCCATATAGCTAAAACTAACTTGGGAATAGTACTGCGCAAACACCCTATGAAATTACCGCGTTCAATAGGTATTTTGCTGAGCAAAGTCACAAATTTCACACTAACAGAAAACAGTGTAAAATATGAAGCAATGTTGAATTCTTTGATATTTTTCAGTGCGTTCCAATGACAATAATGAAACTGGTGAGTCCTTCCTTATTGAAATTTGGCTAACACAAACACAAAGCTAACCTAACCACCAACCCACCTAACTAACCAAATTTCAACAAATTCATCAAGCGTTATGAGAGAGACGCACACAAAAACCTTCGCATGCGCACTAGGTATTAGTAAAATTACACGTCCAATATATGTTAAGTCGCATTCACATTTATCTGTCGTGTTGTGTTGTGATGTTCTCTTTCTCTCTCTCTATAGCTTGTGATGCAACACAACACAAGCCGTCACAACACACTGCATCAGATAAATGTGAACGCAACCATATAAGATGTATGAAACCGATTCCGTTCTTATGCGTCACGACATAACACGACAGATAAAATATGTGAATGCGGCTTTATTTATTAGAAATTAAATAAGTACTTAGTTTGATAAAATTAATAGTGGTGGATCGCCCATACCTTCTATTATACCCTCATGCAGCACCTTGTGTTATTTATTAAATTAGAATTACAAAGATGTACATTTACAGGTGCAACAAATTTATCACCAACTACTGCTGCAACAGAGCACGGCACAGGTTTGATTCGTCCTTTAACTTGTAGATAAACGATTTCATTTCTCCTCGATATCATAGGAATGAAAATCTTGAAAAAAATGTGAAATCGGTAGTCATGTTGTGATTTTCGTAGAAAATTGGTCTATAATAAATCGATGGCTCACATAAAATAAAGTTACAGAACTGTTTATTGACTGACAATTTCAAAAGTGAACTACTAGGAGCAAAATAAAGCAACACTTAACTCTGTAACTTTTAATAAAATTCTTAAATTGAGTTGTTTTTATTTTAGATCCTGATAATAGGCCAGTATACATGAGTGATCTTAAAGAAGCTGTGGAAGCGCTGGAAAAAAAGTTAATTAAAAGCACACCCGGAGATGGTGAGTTACGGACATTAGAGTTTTCAATGATTAACGGTTAGGGACACAGTTATAGGCTAAATATACGGCGTAAAATCAGTGTTTTGCTCCCCCGAGCAATGTTGACCACTGAGCCATGGCATGTGCATGGCAATGTTTACTTTTAAGTCTGGACTGATGTTTTATATCCTTGTATGTAATCTTGATTGTGTGTGTTTGCAGTACCAAATAAACGTTTTTATCTATCTATCATATAATAATAATAATAATAATAACGGTTAAATAAATTAGCGAATCTACAGGGTGTGGAGCACGATTACTTTTAATGAGCTTTCGATATATCGATTCATTAACAAGTGTCATGAGCAGAACAGACAATCAGCCCAGTTATTCTGACTTTAATCATAAGGGCCTCTGCTAACTTGCGCAGGTGCACGGCTTGGCGCCCGCGTGGCGCATCATGTCATCTGCAGCGCTGCGTGAGGCGGGTCTTTGCTCCATTTAAACCTGTTGAAACAGCACGCTGCGCGCGCCGTGCAGCGCGCTAGGGAGGCCTTTACACTAGTAGACACGTCGAAATATCGGGAGCTCATTGAAAATAGTTGAGGGTTACATCCCGTAATCCCGCAGACATATATTGTGATAATTATTGTTTTATAAAATGAAAATAATGATTGAATAAAATTATAAATTTGATTATATATTATATTATTTTATTGATTTAATTTAATATTTTTAAAGCCGCAGCTCCAAATACGAATAATAATGGTAAGATCAGTACATTGTTGCTAAAGTAACAACTTCTAACCAATACACGTACATAAATGCCGTATAAGAAGGATTAGAAACGTAGTTTTTTTTGCAATTCAATGATATAAAATATGTTTTTACATGACTTGTTTGATCTGAATTTAAATAAATTGCCTCTAAAAAGAGTTAAGATTTTGTTCATGCGGGTTTGATTCAACTAGTAATTTTTGGGCAAATTACTTCAAAAGTCAGAGCTCACATCAAGTTTGAATTAATTATAGATTCACAGTTAGCTTTCTTGTTGGCATTGTCATCTTTAATCTTATTATTATCGAAGCAAGTTTAACTTAAGGTTACTTAATTTCCTTTAATGTTTTAAATCAGAAAATACAATTGATGATGGCAATCATCCACTTCTGAAAAAGGATCTGTGGGAGATTCTTGATATAGGTAAATATTTCTATACGTTTGCGTTAGAATAGTGTTGACAATAGTAATTGTAATGTTTCTGAAATAATGTTCTTTTTTTAAGCTGCGCAACATCGAAGTAAGTATACTTTACATTCCAACTAACAAAACAATTTACATTTATAGAATTTATATAAAACTAAAAATCAATCACAAATTACAAAAAAACTGTATAGATTCAGGCGTTACTTTGCGGAGATCCATGTTAAAAATAAATGGAATATCTGTCTTGCTCCTCCACCAAGTAGTGAGGCCAACGCAAACTTAACTGAACTGGTAAAACGTAACTGGGTTCAGTTACGTTTGCGTTGGTTATTTAAGTTTTTTATGCGGAGGGAGGGCGAGTTAAATTGAAATAGAAATAGAAATAATAAATATATATAATAATAAATTGCATGAAAAAACATTTTTTTTCCAACTCAAACGTAGCTGTTTCGCACGACTTGGCCTCATTACTTGGCGGAGGAGCAAGACAGATATTCCATTTTTTTTACAAAAATCTAATGAATGGTATAATAATAAATTAAATAATAAAACAAAAACTACACAATACCCGTCTGCATCGTTGGTCCAAACGTAACCATTATCACAGCGGCATTGCCCCGTTGTATGGCCAACGACACCCGCTGGATCAAGTACCTACGACCCGGAACGGGGGTCACCTGCTCTTCTGTCCCTCATCCTGTGCCCCAACTCCCAAACCAAACTTACAAATAGTAGATTGTACAAAAAGGGCCTAAAACGAGCCATTTTACCCAAGACGTTAATATTATAGCCAAGTGCATAGACACGTCGAGGGGAAAATGAGTTTAATGCTCGAATTTTACACTGCTTTTCACATACATTGCGAGGAAATGAAATAGCAACAGTGGAGAAAATTGTTCACTCTCCATGTACCTTTTATTTTTTACACATTATTAGATATTATTTTTAGTTTTATTGATTAAATTGATTGATTTTTAGTTTTAAATAAGTTAAAAAATATTAAAAAATTGTCTAGAAACTTTTTTGTTTGTGGCTGTTGACACCTGATTACCTTGGTCTTAGACAAAAAAAAAATACTTTATACACTAGAGCATAAATAGTTATTTGTGTCACAAGGGAGCAAAATGGTGTATTTACGGCGAGGGCGTACATTGAATCCAGAATGTAGCGAAGGATTCTACAATAGAATCCTGAGCGGAGCGAGGGATTCTAAAGTAGAATCCTGAGCGTAATGAGGGATTCAAGTGTTAACGCCCAAGATGAAAATAATTTTGCTCCCGAGTGGCTCATACAACTTTTCACACCGAGCATTAAGAAACTTGAAAAAATAAATTCTAAATATTATTATAGAACAACCAGCATAGAAAATGGCGTGGCTTTACAATTATCAACTTCAAAAAATGGCATTTACAATAAAACACTTAGAAAAGCCTTGAACAGAAAAGTTGCACTTTGCTCCCTCTCGTCAGGGAGGAAAAGTTACTTTTCTGAAGGAGAGGTGTGAAAAAGTCATTTTAGGCCGTCTAGATCCAGCATAAACACGAACTTTGTGAACATTAGATGTGAAAACTATATTTTAAAATCAAACACTGATTTCGTAAATCGTCGTTATGTTGAACAATTTGTTCCAGGTACACCACCGAACTATTTTAAAAAGCTTTCAGGGGGCACGCAAGCGCCTCAGGAATATGAAGCAGCAATCGAAGCAATTGACAACAACAACCCCTCAGGAATTAAAAGTATCGGTGACGTCATAAGCCTCGTAAAGAAAGGTAGACGTCGAAAGTCACGTAATTTCTTACTTTATCCTCTTTCTTTGAATAAATTGTGAAATGATTGATTTATGTGACTGTGTTTACAGGTGTCAAAGTACAATTTGATATAACGCGACCGACGGATCGTAATTTAGATTGGATACAAATAAAAGTCCCTAATGCATAATGAAATGACAATTTATATTATAATTACTAAATATGTTCTATAGCCTTTTTCAAACTTTACTGATAATCATGGTTACAAAGACCTGTAAGAAAAGTCAAGGTCAACTCTTAATGCTTTCATAAAAAATTGTCTCTTTTCTTCTGATATTTTTCACACCTCTCCTTCAGAAAAGTAACTTTTCCTCCCTGACGAGAGGGAGCAAAGTGCAACTTTTCTGTTCAAGGCTTTTCTAAGTAAGATTGGTTTTTTGGAATCTTTTTGTATTTTTTATTTAAATTCCAAATTTTTACTTTTACGGTCATCTCGTAAAACCTTAATTGAAAATACAAACTGAAATATAGATGCACAGAAAAACCAGCAAAATAAGACCAACACTGGGAATCGAACCCAGGTCCTCGGTATTCCGTACCGCGTGCTATACCGCTACACCACTGTTGGTCAACGGCACAGACACGAATTTCTCCTATGCACCACATATCTCAGCTTGTTTGTTTTTTATTTAGCCACTTAAGCAGTGACGATAGCGACACGATAGCGATAGCTTTTCTAAGTGTTTTAATTATTTTTTGAAGTTGATAATTGTAAAACCACGCCATTTTCTATGCTGGTTTTTCTTGAATAATATTTAGATATTTATTCAAGTTTCTTAATGCTCGGTGTGAAAAGTTGTATGAGCCACTCGGGAGCAAAATTATTTTCATCTTGGGCGTTAACACTTGAAGCATTACGATCAGGATTCTACTTTAGAATCCCTTGCTACGCTCAGGATTCTATTGTAGAATCCTTCACTATATTCTGAATTCAATGTACGCCCTCGCCGTAAAAACACCATTTTGCTCCCTTGTGACACAAATAACTATTCTAGGCGAACACCCAAAGGCAAAGCAAGGCACTGTTGTGTTAGTTGTCGAGCATCTAAAGCTCCTTTCTTTTTTACCTTTGTTTTTTATTTATGCAGATACATTTGTGATATTTTTGATATTATAAGGGGTATTGTACATAATCCTACCATGCCATCCCTCCTCTTATTAAGTGTTGTAGTAACGACGACGATGACTTATCTTTTTATGAAACTATAATAAAATGCACCTGCATTATAGTATTCTTTAAAAAGTTACATAAATTATTAACCACAAAAAACTTTAAATTAGTAAGACATATTTTCCAAAATTTACACGTTTCGGACACCTACAGCGCCCGTGGTCAGCACTAGATTCGAGTTTACAAGCTTAGAATCAACTACTTACTCAGAACTTGAACACAGCTACATGTAGTTGAAACGTCGAGGTAATTTTAACGATATTTTAACAGTGATTAAATCCTGGTTGTGCTATTATTCATGAATGATAATTCCAACAAACTTCTTACAATGAACTAAAAGAATTTGGACCTCCGCAAAGTAACGCCTGATTCAATAAACTTCTTACAGACTTTATGTATCTAGTTAAACTTTTATTAATGTGCTGACAAAATATAATTAACATAGCATAGCAATTATAAACACCAAAAAACAAGGCACTGCTAACACAATCAGCTCTTGTTAGCTATTTCTTCATTCAACAGTTCGCAATACATCCATCTTTCAAATCGGCTCAGAAGTCAAGGACTCGTACGACTAAAACACATTGCCGGCTCTCATTACATTAAACAAAGAAACGAAACCAATCAATTACTTTCATAAGAACAATATTTAAAATGCTACTTGACCTTACCGCACGGAGGCAACGCACAAAAATTAACTGGAACATTATTTATGGCCCTCGTTCGAGGATAATTCTATGTAATATTTATAAAGTCATCGAGCTCGCTGACGTTAAATAAGCGGTATTCATAGGCGATACCTTGAAATGAAATTGCTGTCGAGACTTTGATAGTATTACATACTCGTACTGGGTAAGTATACTCGTGCGACAAAAAAAACGATTAGGTACTTCAGAAGCTGTGCACTATTGATTTGATTACCAAATGTTTGGAGTAAAATAAAAAGAGGTCACATGATTTTACAAATTGCTTTGTTACGAACCTAAATGAAAAAGGAAGGCAAGTTACAATAAAGTACGATGTTTTGACTATTGATTAAAAGTATCGATGTTTAAGAGGTCGCTTAGGTATTTTTACAAGCTTTTATTTAGTTTCACCTGTCCCGTTGTCTGTCTGTCTGCCTGTAATGAAATCTTGCAAGTTGAATTTCACCAACTTCCAGTAGTCAGATTGACTTGAAATTTTGAATAATTATGTCAATTGCGTGAAAATGCAATAATTTACTAGTGACATCCTGGTAGTCCGGCCAGGATCGTCTCCGCAGGGTGGATAACACTTCAACGGTTAATAGCATCGACTTGAAATTTGGTACGAGTATGCAAATTTACTTTGAATTGTCATGCATGCAAGGAAAGTCAGCAAAAAGTGCACTCAGCAAAAAAGAGCTTGCATTAAAAATGATTTTTTTTTATGGTTAGGTTAGGTTATTTTAAGAAATAATGTAGCGAACGAGCTTGTTAGTCTACCCGTGATAGGAGAGCTCTAAAGGACTACAGGATGCCCGGCCATTCTAGAAGGCTAACATAGAATGATAATGGTGACTTCTTTCACGGTCCGTGCACTATCTAAATTAAGTATATTATTAAAATAATAATGGATTTTCAAAACTTCACTAATTTACCTTGCTTCATTCATATAGCTACGACTGTGCGACACATATACAAATGGCTACGGCTGTGGTGCTTGGTTATATTACCTCCGTAAAAATGCCTGAATCAATCAATTACCGATGACTCAGAATTGGAAACCGATGATAATTATTTACATTCCAAATGTCCTACAAAAAACTTTTAAAATTAGAAAAAGTGAAAATTAATCTAGTTTACCTAGTCAACTATAAGCCATGCCCAAGTTATGCAAGCCTGATGAATAGCCCGACAAAACGTGGAACAACCAGCGACCTCTGGCAGATCTTTATCTAATCGTTGCTCGAACGGACTGCGCATTGCAATTAAACTATTAGTTCAAGAGACACTCACGAACATCCTGTAGCTTTGGATTATTTTAAATTCTAACTAAGGGACCATTCCGACCATTATTGCAGCCAACACCTTGTATTTAGAAAACGCGTAATTTTCAGAAATATAAATAAATAAATATCATGGGACACTTGACACCAATTGACCTAGTCCCAAACTAAGCAAAGCTTACTACTACTACTACTACGGTACTATGGGTACTAGGCAACGGATAAATATACTTATATAGATAAATACATACTTAAATACATATTAAACATCCATCCATATATCCTTTCAATTGATCCATGGCTTTGAAAGTTTCGGCTTATAATAAAATGAACATATCAAGAACAATAAATATTCTTTGGTATGATTGATTTCGACATAATGTCACCTTAAATATTCATCTAAAATGATTTATAGTCAATAAATACATAATTAAGCTAATTTAAATAAACGCTATTTACACTACCGAGAAATAAGAGGCTGTTAAAAAAGCGTGCATTTTAATTGACCTCAGCGTGAGGTCTCGTAATTTTGTTCTCGTTTATAAGCTAACGAGTTTACTCTAATAACAGTGTTGTTACAATAGCACCAGTATATCATGACCTCTTAAGAATAGCTCGCATTACACCACTACAATATAATAACTACAAAAGCATGGAGAGATCTAGCTTTAGTGGTTACTTTCGTAATAATAGTCGAGTAAATTGCGTCCAAACAATAAATGAAACGATTTTGATGTTAAAACGACTAACCGACTGTAATTAATTAAAATTAAAAAAGCCTCGCCTTGGCATTTGTTCTTGCAAACACGAAGGTGTTGCAATTAAAATTTCAGCCATTTTTGTGTGTTTAAAAAGTGTTAATTTTTCCGTTTTTCTTATTACCCCAGAATTGCTTACGTGTCACGGTTTAGATTACTTTTATATAACGGTGGTGACTTTAGGTTGTTTAAAAAACCGGCCAAGAGCATGTCGGACACGCCCAAAATAGGGTTCCGTAGCCATTACGAAAACATTAAGTAATATTTTTCTAAGGATTTTGTATTTTATACGGAATCTTCCAAGTTTAGGTATATTTTATACCTTAGGCTGCTATTTACTCATAAACTACTAATAATTCTCAAGCAAACTTAGCCGTTATAGTTTTCTTTGAAAGTTTGATAATACTTACTACCATCCTGAAGTTTTTCTAATTTTTCCACCCACTGGTTTAGATTTTAGAGGGGGCTGGGGGGGACGCTCGATTTTAATGAAAAGTTGCACTTTAAAGTTGAATATTTCGCAAACAAATCATAAATCGAAAAATCGTCTTAGCAAACCCCTAATAGTTTTAAAACACCTATCTGACGATACCCCACACTATAGGGTTGGATGAGAAGAAAAAAATCATCCCCACTTTACGTCTATGGGAGGTACCCTAAAAAAAATTGTTTTTGAATTTTGAATAGTATTATTTTGTCGGCATAGTTTACCTATATATTCGTGCAAAATTACAGCTTTCTATCATTGATAGTCCCTGAGCAAAGCCGCGGACGGACAGATAGACAGACAGACAGACATGGCGAAACTATAAGGGTTCCGTTTTTGCCATTTTGGCTCCGGAACCCTAAAAACCGTGACATTCACAACATGACGTTTGCGCGTGGCGCGCATAAATATTTAATATAATTCGTATGGACATAAAGTTGGCTACGAAAACAGCAATGAATAAATCAGTGCTAGAATTAGCATTCCTAAAAAGGTGGCCGTGTACTTTATTGTGCGAATGAGATACAGCGAGCGGCGCGGCGCGTAAATTAGATTGTATGGACACTACACCGTTTTGAACACGCTGTATCAGAACACCGGTTGCTGTTTCACTGTCTGTAGATAATATGTTTTAGTGTTGTATTGGTTTGAGTGCTTTGTGTTTGGATCAAAAGGATGAAGCCCGTTCTTGTATATTTTATGCCCGCCTCCCCTGCGTATGGGTGTACAAATTAAGCAAATTTGCTGTCTTACTCTCTTACTATTTCATTTACTAAGAGATTTTTTAACCCCGACTTGGACCCATTCATGAATCTAAAACTTTCGTCACGATCTGTTATTGGGGCATATTATCGTACAAGGAAGTCTCTACAAAACAAAACAGTGTTACTTTTTTTGAAATGACAAGCACTTTTTCAACTTTTATTTGATTGTCACTATAATACACTTACAAGAGTTTTTATATACAAAACTGATCCAACACGGTCATTCAAAACCGATCCGAAAAGTACTTATACACTTATATTTAAACCACAAACATATCTAATACCAAAATCTAACCAACATCTGAGTTCACAAATGGAGCCTTCTCAATAGGAATGCCACCGGATCGCCACGACGCCCGCAGCGTCGCCGCACCAACATGACGTTATATCGGGAGCAACACTGACCTCTGACATTTCCTCACAGGGCTCATGGTCTCGACTTTCACCATAAACGGCCAATTTACGAACACCGAGCGGCCAGTGTCTAAGACTAAACTGTCTCAATTAGTGCCTGGACGGATGACCCCGCAATCGTCTAGTAACACTGCCGGTGATTGCCGGCTGCTGATCGGTGTTATATACAAGTAAATTGTGACCCTTTATTACATGCAGTTACGTGGATGATTTATCATTTGAAGAAGCTCAAATAAGTTCAACGATTTACTACAGTCAAATGAAGCTTAAAACGGACCTCACTCGTAGCAATTAACTGTCTGCGCCCTTCTCGGTATGAACATGCAAGCAGTGTCTGACTGAAATTTGCACTCGAAACCGAAACCAAATCTCCGTTAAATTTCAATATCAGCCGAAACCGATTCTTAATTCAAACGCTATTTTCGTGCAAAAGGGTTGCAGAAGCGATTATTTTGATATTCTTTTGGCATTGAAAAAGTAGTGCTATTCTTATTACTTAATTGGAAATAATAGTAATAACGTAGCCACGACAAATTAGTTGGATTTGGTCCTTGTATCGGCGGGTTTTCTGCCGAAACAAAAACTCCAATTCAACGACGAAACTCGCCGAAACTTAAAGATCGGTCGGACGATAGCTTAGCTTTAATACCTCTCAACACGTCGGCGCTATTGAATCAAATTCTAAGCGTACTCCTAGGTTAATTAAAACCAGGTACAACACGCTCGGGTTTGGAAAGGCGTAAGCGTGTGGGTGGGTGGTTGGTTGTTAGGCCGTTTTGGAGGGGAGAGTGGTGAGTCGTGCGGTCGCGTACTGCGCGGCGGGACGCAGCGTGCCGGTGGCGGCCGCGCCCCGGCGGCGCACGCGCTGCCCAATGCTGCACTCCTCTTGATACCTAGCTGTAAATAAGGTAAACTAAATATACTGTATAGATGAAAATCTAAGCGATAGAGCACAAGCAAAGTAGTAGCTCTACTATTTATTAGTCTCCATTCCACTAATATTATGAATCTGAAAGTTTGTGAGCATGTATGTGCGAGCGTGTATGAATGTATGTGTGTTCGTTACTCCTTCCTGCTAAAAACGGCTACCTAAAATACACAAAAGAATGAAATGATAAGTACTGTTACTGTTGTAAAAGTATAATTTAATAAGAGCGCGCGCCGGAAGCAACAACCCAGATAGGTCGATCTATTTATTTTTATTTTTATAACAAGCTGTTGAGAAAGTACGAGTATTAACGATAGTAGCACATCAAGTAGCTCACGGATCTTGTTGCACTTTTTATTGCTCTTTCGAAAACAAAACTGGAGTAGAATAATAGAATGCATTTATTATTGTACTATCATCAGCCGGAGTACGACCACTGTTGAATAAAGGCCTCTCCCATAGACCTCCAGTTGCTTCAGTTGGAAGCAACCTGCATCCACCGTGAACCCGCGGCTTTAACCAGGTCATCCATTTATTTCATTGGTAGACGTCCTAAGCTGCGCTTGCCGTTCAGCAGTCTCTATTCGAGAACTTTTATTGCACTAACTGTTGTAAAATTAATCTGGAATAATTCAGCAGACGGTCGGGTAAAAAAAAACACCTCTATTAAAAGTAGTTTATCAATTTACTATTACAGTGCCATCACTAACAGTAAATTGATGATCTAAAACCAATTGCAGAGTACGACGGTAACTTAAGTCATTCAAAGAGGAAAAAAGATGGGTGTGTCTAAAGATTCTCTGCGAGATTTTATGAGTAACAAAGTGAGGAGATCCGCAGAAGTATCACTGTAGTAAGCCATTTAATCCGCAGAATTATCGAACTTTCACGATACGGCGAGTACCTAATATTGCTCAAAAAACTGATGCCTCAATGGTCAATGTGTTCTTAAATAGGTACTGCTATGTACATACAGACGCAGCTTTGATAGGCACTGTACAGTATAGTACAGTACAAGGTGGATTCATGACTGGGAGAAGGTGGACTACAATGGATGCGAGCGGCGCAGTACAGGCCGTTGAAGCGTTCTTTGGAGCAGGCGTTATGTCCAGCTGTGCAGTTTCATCATCAGCCGGAACTCGTCCGCTGCTGAATAAAGGCCTTCGACTTAGAACGCCAAAAGGAGCGACAATTTTCCATTTGCTTCCACCGGTTACACGCAACTCTCACGATATCGTTGGTCCATCTACTATAAAAGGCCTGTCAACGCTTCGTCTTCCGGTTCATGGTTATCACTCAAGAACATTTCTCCCCAACGGTTCTGTTCTTCGGGTGATGTGGACCGCCCATTGCCACTGCAATTTGTATATTCTTTGTGCTAGGTATGTCGAATTGTCGAAGTATGTGATGATGAAGATAATCAAGGTAATTTACCTTGGTCCTCCGCCAAGGTAACGTCTGATTCAATGAATTACTTAATTAACAAGGGGATACCTAATTTTAATACGAGAAGTTACTCAAGTATGTTTAACAATGTTATGTGTTCCATTAAACGTTTTGAAACCCGTCATACTGAAAGCGGGCGCGGCTCCGTGAGTGAGCGATGCTGCTGATACTGCGACTTATTCGGATGACAACGCTAGTTGCTACTTTATGAAGAACTAGCTTGTACCCTCGTCTTTGCCTCGCGGTAGAGCTATAGATAGGCTAGTCATATCCTTTTTAATTTCGAAAAATCTATTCTGAGTACCTCTATGTTCTTCAAACAATGTCTGCCAATTTTCGAGTCTTCAGCTCCAATAGTTTAAGCGTTCAATTGCCTATAAGTAAGTCAGTCAAGTTACTCGTCTTAATTTTAGCTAAAAAAACAAATGCGGCGCATTCTTCTTGGCAATGGTGGTCTTTCCGAAAGCGCTGGTAGTTTAAAAAAAGGACGTGTAAAAGTGTCCATTGCGGCCTATTTACTGAATAAATCATTTTAATTTTGAATTTGAAATATGATTTCAAAGGAAAAATAGAGTTAAAAAGGGAATCGTTTTTTTCTGGAGTTGTTAATATAAGTATGTAATCAGGTAGCGTGATGCCTCGTAATCATTGTCGAAAACATACAGAAATAAATGATATTCAAATAATTAGGCTGTATTATATGACTAAACAACTGCCTTCCTTTTTTAATCTAGTCCTTTTTCTTACCACCTGACTCAATTAATTTACTTAAGTTAATAAGACTAGGTACATCTTAAGAAGGAACTTAAGAGGAAAGTTTCGCAGAGTACTACGAACTTTTAAATCGTTGGTAAAATTCTACAGATAAAAATTATAGTCCAATGTCATTCTAATAGATAAATCAATCGTTTTTATTTTAGAATTCATGTCTAAGCCTTGTTATTATGTCAGTAAAATAACCTCGTCGTTCTGTGGTCATGAAGTAACCAAGTAACAGTTCAGCAGAATAGGCGCAACGTCGTGACCTCGCTCCCGGCGCTGATTCACTCTGCATTCTTTCCGCATTTAATTACAACTGATAACCCCTAGATACATAACAAACAAGGTTTTACTAGCTTTCAACCGCGGCTGCGCTCGCACATCTGGTAATTGAATTGAAGTTCTAGAATTTTACTAAGTTCCCGTGATAAATATCAAAAAACTCTAGGCTTGTACGCACGAATACTCTCACAAAGTTTGTTTTACATCTATACTTTCACTCTTTACTTTAAGTCAGCCAGATTGTACAAGGAAGTAAAGTAAGTAAAGTAAAAATCTTTATTTGTAAACAAAATAATGCTACACATACAACAAATACAGTACATACAAAATACATAATACAAGTTTTAACTTGCACTACAACATTGTTCTCAGGGTACACAGAAGTAGGCAAAGAATTTTACTCTTCAAATGTCCAGATAATAAATGATGAGCAAAAGAGCTTTGCATTGCGTTGCCTTAATATTGGCTTAACATCTTAAATAAATACAACACAACACAAATTTCCGATAAAATTGGCTACATATGTTTTCTAAATCTGTTACGTAGTATATGATACCAATGGCTTTAGAATTCCATGATAAATATCATTCAGTTCTATCTTCATTTTTTTTCTTTCTATCACATAGTATATTTTAATGGTATTTAAAGGTATTTAAGTTAGTACGAACTCAATACAGAAGAAAATAAAATTAATTACAACTAAAGTAAGCTTTCAGAACTATATTCATAACAGCCTCTGTATACCTTGTAGAGGTTCTTGGGTGACTGGTGATCAAACTATAGTATATAACCACAATAGATAATTATGGCGCATCCTTTTTTCTTATAATAATACAGGTAGGTATGGTTTTTTACCGAGAATATCAAGCAATAGAAGTCTTCAATGTAGGTTGGCGCACGATCCCGATCGGTTATCTGCCGCTCGTTTTCACTGCTCGTGAATGGCCGACACCTGAAGGTCAGAGCAAAATTAAAAGTGTTTTAGTAGATATCTGATTACCGAGCCTTATTATACGCCAGACGTCCAAACAATAAAGCTTCCTGCCTGCTTTGTGCAGATATATATGATTACAAGTAATTATTGTTGATCTAATAGATTCCAGTATGCCAAGCGAAATAAGCAACGCACATGTTACGCCAACGTTTAACGTCGAATTGTCCTAAACTGTAATAGACATGTATTGAATCGATTATTTAATATATCATTATCAGTTTCATTTGATTGATCTATTTTTAATGAAACACGCATTAATAATTAAGCATTTTGCAAGACTGGCGGTCGACAGTGCTTAAAAATCGCTTACTTATCTTATCTATAGGTAATCATGTCCGTTAATTCTAATCTTTCTTCTTTGATGCAGGTAAATAATCAATTTTACAAGCATCGAAATATTCCGTCATTATATTTGGAACGGTTACCTAAAAATGTGTTTCGAAAAAAGTTTTTGCATAGTGCGTAACGTAATAAAGTTACGATGCTAAAATTTAGTTCGAAAAGAAATCAGTCGCGCGAAACGCAGCCAATGTTACGAAAAACCGATTATTGGACGGCCCATGAAAATATACTGTGCCTCTCACTAACCCGTTGTTGTTCTTGAACGAAATAAGAATAAGAACGGTTTATTAGCTGATAAAATAGATACACATACAGAAACACTGACTTAACCCTTAAATAAGGTCCCATTTATTGGAGCATACTACCACAAAATCAAAAACAGCTATCGAACACATACCTGACAAAGAATATTTTTAAAGCTAGTCGTATTTTCAATAATTACAACAGAAATTGTGACGTATTATGAAATTAATAAGGTTCAATTTCCAACTCAATGATAGTGGTCGCTAAATCGCCTCTACCTTATTAAGGGTTAATAATATACACATGCATGTCTATTCCTACCAGCCACTCAGCTCTGTGTCGCGAAAAGATCTGAAATATTCGTTAATACCTATCTCAGCGTTGTGTGGAACGGTACGAGCGCATCTTATCCGTCAGGCAGGTGGTCCGAGGAAAGTGGGCTGCGATAACTTACCGATTATTTATTTATATTCAGTTACAAGTTTCTATTCGAAGCAATTTAATGCATAGTAATGTTATATTACAATTGCTCTAGCTTGCTCATTAGAAGTTTAGTACTCGTAGAAAGTTTATTAAGTAAAGGGCCGCAGCTACCCACTTTATAATGATACTTAATGAAAAATATCTTAGTTCCTTACTAATAATATAAATGCGAAAGTAACTCTGTCTGTCTGTCTGTACCTCTTCACGCTTAAACCACTGAACTGATTTAGATGACATTTAGTACGGAGATAGCTTAAGACCCTGTAAAGATAGTTTTTACCCCTGAAAATTGGATAGTTTCTGCGAGATTTTTTTGTCATGATAGCACGATCGGTAGAAACTGTATATCTCTCTCTATAAAGTCTAGTATTACTTAGTTAGACAACTAAACTAGTTTAAAAGGAGCTCCTTGATGCCTATTAACTGAATAAAAGTAAAAAAAAGATCATACTGACTTTTTGCCAACTTCCTTGTAGTATTAAAAAAGTGGGGTAAAAAGAGCCCTTTGCGGCATAGGTTCTTACATAATAAATAAATATTATGGGACAATTTACATCAATTGACCAAGTTCCAAACTAAGAAAAGCTGTTGCTATGAGTGCAATGGATAAACATACGTAGTTATATAAATAAATATAATATATTCTAATACAATTTAAATCAAATAGGTACAAATTCGATGTCCACGACTGGAGAGCAAACATTGGTATTATTTATATCTACCTCGACCAGGGATCAAACCTGGTACCTCAAGCTTTATAGTCAGGTTCTCTAACCCCTTGGCTATCCGGTCGTCAACTGATTTAGATTTTAATTAGCATAGATTAAAGTAGATACAGGAGCTACCTGAGGACGGACGACCTTAAGAGAGTCGCTGGCAGCGGATGGATGCGATGGGCTGAAGACAGAGTGTTGTGGCGCGCCATGGAAGAGGCCTACACGCGGCAGTGGACTGCTGTAGGCTGATGATGATGATGATGATGACAGGAGCTAACGGATACGGTAAGTAGATGAAGAAGAGAGGTTCCACCCTGAAGTAGAACACAATTTTCATGTGGATACTAAAAGCATGTTGTTTCAATATTGGTTAATGATATGATACGAATATTAACTATACATCGCGTGCAAAAAAGGGATAAAACGCTAAATCACGATCTTACATAGTTTCCAAGACTTATTAATTTATGTTAAGTAAAGTATCCGAGGCATGAAAGCTCGTTATGGTGCTTCGTGAATAATATTATGGAGCAACTTCTCAAATTAGACCCAGCATAACGTAGGTACAATGACAGACTGTGTGTCGACATAATATGAAAGCATAATTTGTTTAATCGGTGAGGCATGACGGTCCACAATGAAATACATCTCGGCGATATTTCCTCTCGAGTGTGCCTAAGATTATGCCTTTGTCGTCTGATTGAATAACATGATACAATTAAGCTGTACATTTGTGAGACATTGCCGGTGAAAACTAAGTTGTGGGCGAATTAATGTGATTTAATTTCACTTAATACTTGTTAATTTAATTTGTTATTTACTGTTTTCTGTTGTATATTAGCCTAAACTGAATAAAGATATGTGCATCACACGGTTTTTTATGTGATTTTCTCATTGATGTACTTGGTACAGCCCAGAGGACGTGTGACGGCATTGTTCCCTGGCGGAGACGGCATAGTGGCGGACGTGGCAACCACAGCAGGCGTGCTTCGCCGGCCCCTTTAAAAGTTAGTTCGCTTTTAGCCTTCGCTCTTTGCTCGAGTTAACCATTAAAACTGACAGTCGAATTGAGGTTCCAGGATTTAACTAAATTCTCCCAATACCCAAAAATTACATCTAGGTCTTCATTTAGCTTTTATGACGGACACGATATACATGCAACAATTTCGTGTCTCTTGACCTACTAGCAGTAGAGATTTCGGGTTTTCACCCCGATCTTGTGGAAATATCATGATAAAAAGTCAACATATCTGTCGTAGGACGTCCGCACTGTTGGACATAACCTCCCCTATAAACCTCCAGTTGCTTCGGTTGGAAACGACCTGCATCCACCGTGAACCCGTGGCTTTAAGCCACAGCGTGATAGAAAGAAGCCTGTATTCTGTTTAAATTCTAACCACAAAACTCAACATAGGCAAATTAAAATTCTGAGTTTTACTCAAATTAGAAAAATAAATCCAAATCGGAATTCTTTCTCCTTCCACCGAGGCACACGTCCTGGCTCTACATTATTACCAAGTGAAAAATTCGAACTTCGTATCTTGCTGTCCTACGAGTATTTAATACGAGAGTGAGAGGGACGGTACGATATGAACTTCGATTTTCGAATTTCGTGATAGCCCTCCTGCCTTTTATTTAATCAACGTATCACATCGTGACGGTCGCCCGCGCACCTCCGATGTAGATCTATGCGCGTACAATCTAACCAATCTAGCCGATAGTAGATCTGTGCGCAATTTGTGTGGCTCGTGCGCATGAGTTCAGATAACACCTGAATAATACATTCGCTCTCATTGTGTATGGTTCATTGTGTGTAGTTATCTCCTGTGAGTATGTTAAATGTCCAAGAATTCGTTTATCCACTGACAGGTTTAAAATCGGCTAGCGAGCTCATCTGAGCTGGTGGTAGGTATAGAAAGATTTTGGTCACCGATCCACGCAGGCGACTTTACTACTATAACACTTTGATTAATCTTTTCAAGTAGTCGACAATTTAGTCACATTACAAAATACAGAATAGTTGGTTTGTAACTTCTGTGACATCGTGCATTTTGTACATGGCAAAGAAATGTTAAAAAAAAACCTGAGGCCGTAAAGTCTACTGCTCGGGCGCTCGCAATCGCATTCATTATCTCGTCATACTCTTATCCTAAACCGTGTTACGGGGAGAAGAGGTGAATACGGTTGTGATTCCGAGCACGTTAGACGATTAGGTCTTTGAAATACATATACAGGTATGTTCAGTCAAAAGAACCCAAGCACCTGATGAAATTCGAGATTAATTTTAAAACATTATGTAATGCCTACTCAACTCACCCGATTCTCGAAGCTCATGGCATCGCACGCGACGCAAACTGAGCAGAGTAACGAAACGATAAAGTATTTTTTTCTCGTCAGCCTGACATAATGACACGGGAATGAGCTGCAAAAACCAGCTTTGTCAATATTAGGAAGTAATTAAACCACCTTTGACAGTCCAATTAAATGTCTGCTCGGCTTTGTGCGCAGCTTGATATGCAATTGCTTTTTTAGATAAATGAATTTTCATGGTCCGATTAGAGGTTATGAATGACGCGTTAGATGTTTTTGTTATTGTTTTCAATATGTTGATATTAATTCAATCAAAGATGCAAAAAAGATTTGATAATTGAAAAATAATGACGCTATTTCTGACGAAATGTGCTCCTAGCGAAGGTAATCGAAGTACCGGGGGACGACCTAAATGCTTATTATGCGGGTTGGCAAAGGTTCACGTTCGATAGGAGAGAGTTGGGTAAAAGAGGAATGGGACACAAAATAGGATAATTACAAAACAACCTATAGTTCAATCAAATATAAATGTAAGTAAGTAATTAGGTACTATTGCGTAATAACTACGTGTAGCCCTCGATTCTCTGTCACGAACATCTTGGCAGCGCAACGATCTAATTCTTGAATCGATACTGAGTTTTATTGTCCGTGACATACGGAAGGCTGTCGATTATTATCTTTCTACACGAAATTGTTACGCAAGATGGAAGAGATAAAAGTCTTTGTTCAGTACCTATCGACACAGGTGCTTTTGACATAGTGAAATAGAAGCCTAAATCCTGAATTAGTGACTGAACACCAACACAAAGTGAATTCCTATTAAAAAGCATTGTTGTGGTGTATCTCTCTCTCTCTCTCTCTCTCTTAACTGTTGCACATTATATGTCACATGAATCATTTCAATTGTTAAAATTAAATTCTTTCTTTCCTTCTACTTCTTTCCACTTATTTCCATTTTGCCACAAAAAAAAGTTATAATGGCGTCATTTATGTTACATGTGCCTAATGATCATAAATAGTAGGTATGCTAATAGTCTTCTAATTAACCCACAGCATGCCGGTATGCTCTTCGGTACCTTAAAGCAGCTCATTAATAAATTGCAGTCGAACTATCAATACTCAGCCACCCATGAACGATGGCGCGTATCGTATCGGTATCAGTTGCACAATATTCATAAGTAATAGTAATTACAATAGATAGCCATTGTTCGAGTGACCGATCGGCCTCAGCGACGAATGACCTTCGGCCGTCGCGGGCGCACGATTTTTTGACCATTTGTTACTATAACTTCTATAGAGTGGTTAATACATACGTCACGTATAAGACGTGAATACGTAGCCGTGGTAGCCTAGTGGGTAGCTGTGGAAGCTTATTGATTAGACCTATGATCCATAAAGGTCTCTACACCGTATCATACTATGACCGTAATAGAAACGTGTCAGGAACGGAATGTCAAGCGCATACATGAAACGCGACGGAGACGGTTGAATAAGAAACGTGCAATTTAGTTGGCGTAGTCTCATACTTTTTAATACAAAGAATATATTGAGGGTATTTTGGCAAAACAGAATAAGTGCAAATTTTTTGTTGTTATGTTATGTTGTTATGTGAGGCATACTCAATTTTTTCTGCTTTTTTATCTAGCAAAACCGTATAAAAAATAAATATTGTGCACTTATCCGGTTCTGCCAGAATACCCTCGAAATATACATAAATTTAATGATTTCAACATTGATTTACCATTCACAAGACTTAGTAATAATTTAATCAAGATTGTAAGTTAACTAAAACTAAATCTAAATGAATTAACTCTGCGGTTGTAACAGCTCTGCGTAGATAAAACGAGCGCACGCCACGATTGGCCGCTCGATATTGACACTCATTAGTCTATTTATTACAACTGCAGATTGGTTATCTCAAATAAAATTACCTTCTGTTAATAATACTATACGAACCGTAGATATTTTGTTCTGCAGATAATACAATGCCATCATACCGCGGAAGTCTTGTATCATACCTAGTTTATGTTACTGCTATAACTACGCATTTTAATCGGTATATACACATAAAGATTATGGAATAATCGTCCTATGATATGCATTATTCATAGTAAACTCGTCTCAGCTCGTGTCTTGGAATTGCATCACAATTTCCATAAAACTACTGAATCGAACAAATTCTTGTCTCAATTTCAAACCATGTTTAGTTTGAGTTCACTTTACTAAATTAAGATAATTTTCTTGTCAATCAAGTCTTCATCGTGCCTTACTTTAATAAGCTTGTTTTTTAAAATGTCAGGGCACAGAGCACTCATAATTTTATTATGTTAAAAATCTGCCCTTTTTGTTTAAATACAATATTTCGAGCAATCTGCGGTCCTCAATTAAGGGTAATCAGAGGCTATTAACACTTGTTTTAATTCCATTTTTAAACGGCATGCAAAGCACTTGTCCTTCTGATTTTGTAAGTTTCGTCAAATGTCTTGTTTCTACCTCAAAGGTTTCCATCAAAGGTTTCTATCTCATTTATTGTTACCAGGGTCGGAACGTCTACCAAATTTTTATGTGACATTTTAAATTTGGAACGATCACATTTGACTCAAAAACATTGCCAATGGAACATAGGCGCTTCCTGAATTAGAGGTTCGGTGCGATATCGGTGCAGTAGAGTACGTTTGTTATGCTAATTTTTTACCGCGCACAAAGGCATTTCAATAAGGCTTTTTGGCGCGGCATCCTGATTGGTGCGGAATGCCCCGCTTCGCATTCCACATGCGAAGATTTCATTAAAATGCAGGTGCGTGGTAAAGAATCAGTAAAATGTTAGCTGGGTATACTGTACCACACCGCCAAATCATTAAGGGATGTAACTCATAAGAAAACGAACATAGGGGATAGGGGATAGTTGATAATTAAACATTTTGATCCTGTGCTCGAACCTGAACACCGAACTTATATGTTAGGTGCGAGTGCTTCCATTGAGTGGCTTCGAGCTCCAATCAAATTTGAGTGAGTCTTGTATTTGCTTGAACTTTGAATGCCAATGGAATTGTGTATACGATTCCATGAATACCCAACAGAGTAATTGCTGTTAATTATAGCCGTTTATAGCCATTAATTTAGCTCTTAATCTGTTAAACTCGCAATGGACGGATTAAGTCATTTTGACAAATTGTCTACATTGCACAGTGTCATTTTTATAGTTGTTTTCCGGATGATAATTGCGGGTTTAACTGTTTCGTGATAGCTTCTAATGTGTTATTTTTATGCACTCATTTTATTATGTTTAGCACGTTACAAAAGTCATGTATAAAAATAGGCATTACCTACGAAACGAAACTTACCCGATGAATCAATGATAAAAGCACTAGCTATTAATTTTGCTCCCGAGGACGTATTAAAATTAGCAAGCTCGAGTTTAAGGAATGTGCCAAATCGCAAGCCAAAAATTACATTGAGCGTTACTCATTTACCCTTAGTGTACTTTCAAACATAATAGTTATTTGTGTCACAAGGGAGCAAAATGGTGTATTTACGGCGAGGGCGTACATTGATTCCAGAATGTAGCGAAGGATTCTACAATAGAATCCTGAGCGTACGAGGGATTCTAAAGTAGAATCCTGAGCGTAATGAGGGATTCAAGTGTTAACGCCCAAGATGAAAATAATTTTGCTACCGAGTGGCTCATACAACTTTTCACACCGAGCATTAAGGAACTTGAAAAAAAATCTAAATATTATTAAAGAACAACCAGCATAGAAAATGGCGTGGCTTTACAAATTATTAACTTCAAAAAATAGTATTTACAATAAAACACTAAGAAAAGCCTTGAACAGAAAAGTAGCACTTTGCTCCCTCTCGTCAAGGAGGAAAAGTTACTTTTCTGAAGGAGAGGTGTGAAAAAGCTATTTTTAAACCATATCAAGTTCATCTATTATTGTTACAGTTACTACCAGTCCCAAAACAAGTATGCATACCAATGCATACCCATTACGAGACAAGTAACACCAATTACATACTGTCCATAACGAAAAAATAATAACATACCCTCAGACGTGCGTGCACATTAACGCTGTTGCCCAAGAAAGTAGCCTCGCTCCCAATATCTCAAATAATTTGCCGACCTTGTTGCCGGCCTAAGTAATACCTCTTTTAATTATTATCATGAAGTGCCGTTGACATCCGAGGCACAGAGTACACTCGTGTAGAGCAGTGGATTCAATTTGTGGTTGTTTTTGTTTCAATTGACTAAAATTGACATGAATTGTTTCAAGACGACCGGATGGCCAAATGGTTAGAGAACCTGACTGCGAAGCTTGAGGTCCCGGGTTCGATTCCCGGCTGGGGCAGATATTTGTATGAATAATACGAATGTTTGCTGTTGCGTATTGGATATTCCATATGTACTAGCTTTTGCCTGCGGCTTCGTCCGCGTGGAATTTGGTTATCGCGCGCTGTTCCCTCGGGAACTGTGCATTATTCCGGGATAAAAAGTGGCCTATGTCACTCTCTGGCCCATAAACTACTCTCTATGCCAAAAATCACGTCGATTCGTCGCTCCGGACGGACGGACGGAAAGACGGACAAACATACAAACACATACACTTTCGCATTTATAATATTAGTATGGATTTAAGTATGTATTTATCTATATAAGTATGTGTTTATTCGTTGCCTAGTATTCATAGTACAAGCTTTGCTTAGTTTGGGACTAGGTCAATTGGTGTCAAGTTTTATTTATTAATTAATCGTACATAGTCTGTACAGGGAATCCAATTGAATTAGTAATATTTAAGATCATTGTTTTTGCCAATTTTTTTTCTGCAATCTGTACCATTCGTATTTTTTGTTTATAGGTGACAGGTGACTGCGAACATGTATGGAATGAACCCTCAATGAGAGTAATGGATCATTATTGCGCATGCGTAGGCAGAAAATGAAACAGCTACTGTTTGACCTATACTTTAATGACATAAAGACTTGTCCACATGTAAGTGACATTTCAAAATAAGCTCAAGAAATATGCGCGTAAAGTCTAAAGCAAAAGGGGTATAAACTTGAAATTACGCCCTTTTGAAAGCTAATTCTCAAATGTTACAATTAATTAACTCGAGGTTAAAGGCTGACATTTCTGCGTTTTCACAAGTTTATTTAGTTCAATTTTTTTATAATTTTTAACAGGATTTATAACTTCATACTCACTTCAAGTTCATTTGACATTTATAATGCTAGCAGCACCAGTAAAATAAAAATTATGCTTTGCGCCATCGATATCAGCTGCAGAAAGTACGCAATAAAAACGTACATTGAGATTTTTTGATATAAAAATGAATAAAAAGTTTCCACATAAAATAAAATGTACAAACCTGGCCAAGTGCGTGTCGGGCCACGCGCAGTGCAAGGTTCCGTGCTTATGCGGCAAAAAAGCCTATTCCATTTTTAATCGACTACAATTATTAGGTAACTCGTTAACTTATATAACTATCTATGATAGATTTTTTAATTCGTTATATATATATAATAGAACCATTACATTTTTATTTCAGATTTTCAACCCTAAGCTTTTTAAATTTTGAAGAATGCAGTGCAAATGCATTCATGTATCGAAAAACGGCCTTTGAAAACCCTCTAACTCTATGTCTGTGAAAGACCTATCTAAAGATAGAAATATCATCACTACACTATGGGGTTAGACGTGGAGAAAAAACTAACACCTCTTCACGTTTAGGTGAAAGAGAAGGTAACCCTTAAAAAAGATTACCACCTTGTCTGCGTCGTTGATACAACCATGCAAAATGAAGGTTTTCTAGCATTTAATAGTCCCTAAGCTAAGCCGCGGTCGCACGGACGGATGGACATGACGAAACCATAGGGTTCCTTGTAGAGCCACGGAACCCTAAAAGTAAATTTTGACTATGGTACGTTAACGAAGTCAGAAGCTTGTCATGCTACGGGTAATATATCGTAGGCCTCATGTGCACTTACCATCAGATGTGTTAGACTTTAAAACTGTTTAAAAAATAAAATAGGTACGTCTTACTTGGCTATTTTTTCTGATCTACAATTGATCAAGGATAATCAATTTCTTTTGCTCGATATAGCGTCCTGCTGAAGGGTAATGAATTTTACTTTCCAACACAAATATTGAATAATTTATCGAATTAAACGTTAGGTAGGTACTTAGCGAAGGTCAATATCAATTAACTAAAAACAATCACCTTTCTCACTCGCGCCCTTATGATAGCTACGTCTATGCAACAAATGTGTGTTCATACAGCTCATCCACTACTTCAATTTAGACTAATATCTGGTACCATGATGAATGGTGTTGCGCTGAGGATGAACTCTGACTGAGTTCGAAACGCGTCAGTGTAATGCGGTAGTGGTGATAGTTGTATTTGTGTAATTTGTATGTGTTACACACAAATCACACAAAAATTATGAAACATTGAAATCTGTATAAAACAATTAGGTAAGTACCTACTCATTGAGCGTAGACAGTGCAATCGCATTGTCGATATTATAGACTCGATAAAGCCATCAGAAATTTCTTTCAACTAAGCCATTTTCTGCAAAGCTGGGGGCGGTCCGGTAGCAAAGTAATTAAAGCATTCTACTTACCGGCTGACGCAGTGATTGACTTGACATTCGGCTTATTTACGACGTGTCCACCCTATCGTAAATTGTCGGTAATAGTCTACCCTTTCGTAATTATTGTTAAGTGACTGATAATGAGTGATGGAGCTGCGTTTATTATGTGAACCAGTCTCGGAAAACTACAAAACAGACAAATTTAAAAAGTAGCTGCATTTAACCCCTTTGGTTAATACTTACTATAATTTGTGACGAGCATCTTTCATTGTTCTACATAAAAAGTATAACTAACTAACTAATTTGGCTCAGGGACCCAAAGAGGGTCTTGGCCTCCGAAACGAGAGCATGCCATCTGTACCGATCGTGCGCAGTCTCTTGCCAGTCGTCGACTTGAAGACGTCGCAGATCCGCCTGGACACTGTCCTCCCAGCGGTACATGGGTCGCCTGGTGGCCCATCAACATCTTTGGCGTAACAAAATCACACAGACTTCGCTGGTTCGGCCACCTACTACGAATGGGAGAGGATCGGGCTGCCAAGAGCGTACGTGGGACATAAAAAGTATGATATATATAAATCCCGCAATTTCCAGGAGAAAAGTATAACCTTTTTTCTTTTCTTGGGAGTTAAATCACCTCAATCTTTTCAGTCGTTATTGCATGATTGAGTATAAAACTTCCTATCATCCGAACATTTTAACAAATCTGAGCTTTCACAAGCTAGATGTTAAAAATTCAAGCTCATAATTTTGGGTTACCTATTTAATTTTATTAGACGTTTAAATCTCCAACACTGATGTGTACAATCAAGTGCAAAAATAGGTATATATTCGAACCACTCAAAAATATGTTACTACGGCCTTATTGAGTCGGAATAAGAGTCTGCGGTACTTATTTTTGAAATTTTGGATAAGTTCATATTTTTACACTTGACTGTACATAGACATCCAAACCATGAATAAGGTGTTAATATTGTTTTATTCAGAGTATACAACATTTTGTTTAATAAAATTAATGCATGAAAGAAAATTTAACATGAATTTTAGGGCCTTATAATATGTCTGTAAACTTGTATGTAAATTAGAATTTGTCACAGTCGAATATGGTCCATATTTCCCCACGGACGTCATGTGTTTTCCGCACATGCGTATAGTCCGTATCGTATAATCCGGGATCGCATGACGTCCGCACTCCCGCGCATGACGACCGCGGTCACTTCGCGGAACCACGACTACGCCAGCAGATGACATGTCGTGATCTAGATCTGATAAATAAGAATATGATATGGGTCACGCTGATTATAATTAAATTAGAGATATTGTGGTTGGGGTGAAACCTGATACATGGTGTGACTTTGTACCTACACAGCCTTCTCTCGTGTAGGGTTCCATTGAAAATGTAAGTAGGTACCTAATAGTAATAGGTTAAGTCCTAAAAAAATCGTACCTAAATACGTCAGTTTGATTATCAAAAAATATAGGACTCATATTTTTTTCTTTTGTCAATAACAAAAAAGATAAAGAAATATAGCCATTTAAATTTCCGCGTGACGTCACGGCGTGTGAAATTTTTTAGCACGGTGTGCCGTCCCGGAGCTGCGCTCCTGAACTTTGACGTGTTTCCTCTTTGTAATTTTTTGTTTAATTGACAAAAGAAAAAATATGTGGGTATCTATATTTTCTGATAATCTAAGTAGGGCGGATTAAATAGTAATTTTTTGTTCTCACTAAACTATCCAATTATTATTGTGTGAAAACTTAGATATATTTCAGAAGATAAGAGAAATCACACGTCCAGTCGTTGTGCTTGGACACGATCATCAATTTTGACACTAGTCATTATAATTATCATCAGCCGGAAGTCATTAAACAAACGTCACTTACATAGAACACCAAAATAAACGACATTTTGCCATCTACATCCACCGGTCACTCGATTTCATCGGTCCTCCCCTCCACGCGTCCCTAGTAGGAGCTCGGTCATTGTATTTTTCAGTTAATGTTTGCCACTCGAGAACCTTTACAGTCGGAGTAAAAAAAGGTTCGTCACCCTAAGCTCTATTTTCCTTTGTTCAGTAAGAGCGCTAATCTGCTTTACTGATTGAGTAGGACATACTGCGTCAACCTGTCAACCTGCTAAACATTATAAGGTGACCATAGCAACCCTACAACTACACCTTAGCACTGAACTACACACACTGAATTAAATAGAACATTATTTGATTGAAACTTTTACGAAGTTGTTTATTAATAAAAAGGTTTTGTATTGATATGAAACTAGATATATGTTAGAGGTGTATACTATTATGACCCTTGTTATCTTGTCAAGTAAGTACCTATAATTTAATATGCACTTATCTACTTAGTACTATGGTTTCAAAATGTACTAAGAGTCTATGACTTTGTAAAGGAATCAATTTAATAACTGACGAAGGTTTTCCTACCCCCACTGTACAATAAAAAAAATATAACATTTTTTTATTCGAGTTCCGGCTTAATTACCGACCAAGGCTAACCAACCAATGCTAATTAGGTACCTCACAAATATGTCATCCTAATTGTGTACTAGGAATTCCGCGGTGTCCTTGCGTGGGTATTTTTGATGGTAAGTTTGACGCGCGGAATGCGCGGGCGCCGGTCGTGGCCCGAACGCGTGACTTCCAACCTGAACCATTCAGACGTGAACCGGTGTGATAATCTTTGAAATCCTTCTTAATTACTGACTAGTAACGATACTGTGGGTCTGCGTATCACATTAAATTATAATAGTAATTACACAACGTGTTTTTCCCTCTAAATAAAGATGAATAGAACGTGTTGATTAAGTTAATTCTAACTTAATAGGTATGTATTCTACAAACCCTCATACCAAACGTCACAGTATTAACGGAGAAACGACTGTTATTACGATTTAATATTTGTGTATATATATAGTTTTTATACATATTATGTTATGTGTTGTTGTTCATCTAAGAAAATTATTTACAATATTGGAACATTCCTGAGAAAGAACTGTACTTTCTCGGAATTTCGGTCATTGTCCAGAGGGCCTACTCTGAAATTCGAAAATCGAAGTTACCGTCCCTCTCATTCTCGTATTAAATAGTATAAGTGTCAGGGGACAGAACGACACGAACTTCGATTTTCGAATTTCGGAGTAGCCCCCAGAGGGTAGAGACACGTTGTATTTCATCAGTTCTTACAGCCATTGTTTATCATAGTTCTAATATCAAAACAATATGTAAAAACTGTCACTTTTTTTTTCAATACCTTTCATCGCGTTGAACCACTATTCAGATGTTGTTACCGTAGCGACATAGTTTAATTCAACATTTCGACTACATACACTCACTATCTACTTTTATACTCGTACAATCTTACACAGCATTAAGTGGCCCTAAGTTTAAAACAGTTTTAACCATTCCATGTTGGGTCACCCTTAAGTTAACTTTATGGTTTGAAAACTTTAAACCAGTTGTTTATGGACGAACGGATGGCCAAGTGGTTAGAGAACCTGACTACGAAGCTTGAGGTCCTGGGTTCGATTCCCGGCCGGGGCAGATATTTGCATGAATAATACGAATGTTTCTTCTCGGGTCTTGGATGTTTACGAGTAATATGTATTTAAGTATGCATTTATCTCTATACCTATGTTTATCCATTGCCTAGTATCCATAGTACAAGTTTTGCTTAGTTTGCGACTAGGTGAATTGGTATCAAGTATCCCATGGTATTTATTTATTTATGCTTTGAATAACATGCGCGCCTTCGCGGACTTCTTATTTCGTTATAAAAAAATCTCATCTTGCCATAGAAATGGTATGATATACAAACAGATATTTATATTTAATTTTATATTAATTATCTATTACTTTGTAATGCCAGTTTTGTCGTCTCAATGTCGATGCTCGCGAACACGATAAGCTGTAGGATTGTTTTTGTGTCTGTTAGTTTCTTATCCTTTGTCAGTGGCATTGTCAATCGTAACATATTAATGTCAATAACAAACATTAGTGGGTTAATAGTGTGGGAGTATAAACAACACTTTATCAAATGTTTCTGGGTTCTAAATTTATCTGATGTTTAATACTCTCTGAGTAGCGTTGTTACGCAATTGTCATGTGCTGAAATAAAACAGGTTCATTTAATAACTAAGCTTCTAAATACACCGAAATGCACTTAGATTTAGCTACTTTATATTTTATCTATCTATCTTTAGAATATGTAATGATTTGAACCAACTATTGATATAGTATTATTTAAATATTCTAGATACACAAATAAACAGATTTTCATTATCATCCCAGCCTATATACGTCCCGCTGCTGGAAGAATGAGAGGGCTTGGGCCGTAGTTCCCACGCGGGCCCAGTGCGGTTTGGGAACATCACACACACCATTGAATTGCTTCGCAGGGTTGTAAAGGTTTCCTCACGATGTTTTCCTTCACCGTAAAGCTCGTGGTAAACAAAGCTCGTGGTAATAAAAAGAGGTCCGAAACTCCTGCATCAAAGATTACCTATGGTTAAATACGAAATATACTTGCCTGAAATTTCTTACCCTAAAGCTTACTTCCTAAAACTTACTTCGCATTTAATATGAACACTAGGTTAGGTTTGGTTAGAACTGCAACCTCAAAAGAAAGAAACAGATAATTCTGCAATAATAAACCCACTGAAAATATGCGAAACTTGACTATTCTATGACAGCTTCTTATACACAAAGTCAAATTTTGCTTGCACATTCAATTATGTCATACAAATAACTCTACTACAAAAAAATGGCAAAAAGAGGGGGTAAATTTAGGACCTTTCTTTAAAGTTTGAACTTTGGCAATAAGCAACATTATAACGTTTAGTATTTAATGCGTGGGTTTCAGGATTTAAATTAATTGGACGGTATGTTTAGGTCCACATTCGTGACTTACTTAATGAATGCTAATAAATTTTGATTGATGTTTGTCTTTCGCCGAAACATGCAGTGCTAGTGCACTGTGTATTTAATACGCACGCAGTGCTGTTTTTGTCAGTTATCGTGCGTAAAAACGCATAACTAGGGTAGAAGTACCGTTTTTGGCCACCTTAGCACCGCTTTTAAACAGTTGACATTTTAAGTAATACATAAAAAGTTATAGTATTAAAACGATGTTTACAATACATACAATACAATACAATAACTTTTTATTGCACACCAATACATAGTAAGCAGTACAGAAAATACAGGTATAGACATAGAGAGAAAGAGAATTTATCGTAAATTAGTTCTATATTTAGTAACTTCTACAGTTATAACTGCAAGGCAAGACTGTAATTTTCGATGATCAATTATTACCATTTAAGAAACGATATCCTGGTGTCGCTATCTGTTAAAAATAAACCATTCTGTGTCCTGTTTTTTCAGAATGTGATAATTGGACCGTTGACGTTTTGTCCAATTTGCGGAAGGAAAATGACCCTTTCACTTGACCGCCTAAGTAGAAATATATAACGCATATTTACATGACTTGCGAGAATATTTAATCGCATTTGGTACAGTGTATAAAATAAATCGAATTTAACTAATGGCTAGACATTGTAAAGAATAAAAAATCACAAAAAGATTAAGCCAAATTAAAACCAATTCCAAATTAGATTATTAAAATAGAAATATCCTAATCCAATCTTAGATTATTAATAGTCCTAATCCGTTTCCCACTCAAATTCCTGAAGCGATTCTAAGCGGAACTTAACTTAGCCGAAGCGACACTGCACCTTATCAATGCAATATACAAGATATACAAGGCTGATTTATGGGCAGGATAACGTCTGGGCGACATCTCCGCGGCGTGGGCGGCGACTTTCAGCCTAATACGGCGTGACGGCAACGGACAGCTTGCGCGAGAGGAGAAAACCGTCGTTTGATTGAAATAAATAGACTACTTATATTGAGCATAGAAATGTAATCTAGGATAATATAACTAATTTAACCAAAATATTACAGATTCCATTGGGAGAAGCCGGACATCAACCCGAATACTACGGCTATCTATAAATGTCAATTACTAATTGAGAGAGCACGACAGATACCTACGAGCTTTAAAAAATACAAATCTGTTATAACAACATGTAAGCTTTGTTTTTGTCTGTCGAATAAAAATCAAAGTGATATTAATATTTCATGAACATGATGTTTATAACAAGAACATCCCCTCTTAGGCCTCTAGGTTGGGAACGCATCTGCAATCCCCCTGGTGTTGCAGGTGTCTATGGGCGGTGGTGATCTCATATCATCAGGAGACTCACTTGCTCGTTTGCCATCCAGTCGAATAAAAAAAGGCCTTTCTGAAGTTAAAAATCTTGCCATGGAAAGGTATGTACATATGTTAATGTTTTATCTACTTTTAAAAATGGTTGAAAATTGAACTGCTTATTTCAGCAGATACCACATCGCTACTTTTTACCTACACCAAATAAAAATTTTGGTATACATATGTTAGTTATTTAAAAAAAAACGATCAAAAGTAAGTAATGGTCAAAACTAAGCATGCACTTGGCAGTAAAGTACAAAATCAAATCTTCAGGCCAAAATTATGTTCTCCACATTATTATTTAGCACCTTTTCAAAACTAAGAATGGCTGTTAATCGAGATCGCTTAAATACCTACTAAATTGAGTTTAATACTTAGTAGGAAATTAAACTGAAAAAAAAATACGACACGCTGTAAAACCTATAAATCATTATCACAATTCCGGTATTATAAAATTAATGACATGACTACATGTGCCTACTTAAAACGACATTTACGTACCCGAATTTAATTAGCACAAAAAACATTTTCGGTGTCACGTACGCTTTGTTAAATTAATTACAATAAACTTAAAAATAATTTAAAGTGGCAAAAAAGTATATTGACCATGTGACTGTACGTTAGGCCTATTTGGGTGTACTGTCGATTAAATATGCATTAACTAGATTATAACGATGCAGTGAACGAAAAAAAGAAATGTCCATTCTGGTATTTAAATTGCTAGCTCAGATCTGCGAACAGGTGGCAATGAGCATAGCCTTCAAAATGTCTAGATCTAAATCTGTTTAACATACGTGTGTCTAAATGCATGCTAAGTAGGAAGAAAATACATAATTATTATATTTAGCTACGCAAAATGTTACACACCTCTAAATAGTTTTGTATGTTAATGTAAGTGTTTGTACTTTAATAATAGATATAGCTACTAAATTCTATTTATAATCAACGTGTTTCAGTGTGATTTGTGTAGTTTATGAAGGTGCAGCGGTGGCAAAAATAAGTTTTTTTATATAAATTAAAGTCAGTCAAAACTTATTTATCCAAAGCAGTTTTTTTGTTGACGTCACACGGAAGTTAGTTGTGTCTTTATTTATTTTGCATATCTATTTTCAAATTTCTCATAATACGCCTTGAGGGGACGACCCAACAAGTGCTTGATAATTAATCAGTCTGGCCACTTATATGGCGGCTAGCAACTTCCATTATACGATTGATAAGTGAGCCAAAAAGCGTATAAGACTTGATATTACAAAAATGATAATGGTTTTTATGGTCCGAACAAAGCAAGTACGTCAATTATAATGCAAAGTGAGTTTGGCTACAGTTTTACCCGCTACTTTTACTTTAGTAGTTTATATCAGGAAGTATGATTTTAAGCGAATTTTGTTCAATCTTTTGTTTATTTTGTTTATAATCACCATTATTACATAAGGTATTATTGTTTATTAATGTTAATATTTGGTACTATCACCATTTATGTACAAAAACGGTATTCTGTCGATAAATGACGATAATAAAGCTAAACGGGTTCCATGGAAAACCAAATAAGTAACGCGTCATTCAAAGATTTCTTATACTACACACATTAAACTACACATTCTCATACCCACACTTAACACAGCTCGAAAAAATACTTCAAAAACATATTGAAAATCCTTTTGCAAGCCTTTATTTAACTTTCAATGTTTGTGGCGACTGGATGGCGAAGTGGTTAGAGAACCTGACTACGAAGCTTGAGGTCCCGGGTTCGAATCCCGGCCGGGGCAGATATTTGTATGCATAATACGAATGTTTGTTCTCGGGTCTTGGATGTTTAATATGTATTTAAGTATGCATTTATATATAAGTATGTTTATCCGTTGCCTAGTGTCCATAGTACAAGCTTTGCTTAGTTTGGGACTAAATCAATTGGTGTCAAGTGTCCCATGATATTTTATTTTTATTTTATTTGTTTTGTCAAATTTTGCAAGACGAATTTCAAACACGTGTGATCGAATTGGTTTGAATTTGGTATATTTTTTTACAAAATGTTTTATTTTTTTGTAAAACGAGAAAATAATTGCTATTAAGAAACTTACTGTGGCTAAATTAGTTATAAACTATCTACGCAGGCATAAGAAAATGTTTTATGACAAGTTAAGGGTTTGGGCGTACCCACTGCATATTTACCTGCTCCATTTCTCAAGACAAGTAGTTGCGCAACCAGGCAATAGTCGGCATCTAAAAGCGATGCAATGAAACCCCGCGCCTGCGCGGAATAACTGATTTGAACTTATTGCCAGCGACAATCGATTCTCTGGGCCATTATAAAGTTTACAAGCGTTAATTGCAGTAGCCTGAATTCGTGATCGGCATAAGAATGTGACATTATAACTATTTATTTAGTCGTTAGTAGATTTCACGCCATCCGTAAACTTTGTTGATTGTAATTGTTACATAAAACAGCAGCTTATTTATGTAAAATTGTATTTTTTTAGACAATTTGAAGCAGGTAGTTTTACGAATGTCAAAAGTTGGGAATGTAAGAAGTAGCTATTCACTAACTACTATAAAAGAAGAAACTGACTGACTGACTTATAGATCAACGCACAGCCCATACAGCTGGGTCTAGAAACTTGAAATTTGGAATATATGTTCCTTAATAGGTGTAGACGCGCACTAAGAAAGGATTTTTTGAAATTCCCACGGGATAGGGAATAAATGGGATTTATATTTTCACTTTGATACGTAATTATAATTATAGAAACTTCAAATTTGGCACGCAAGTAGGTAATAACAGCTAAAAATACTTTTCAGGATTTTACGAAATTCTCACGGGATAGTGAATAAATGGGATTTGTATTTTCACTTTTAATTAATGACCCTATATCCGTAGCTATAATTATTAGAGACTTCAAATTTGGCACGCAAGTAGGTAATAAACAGCTAAAAACAATTTTCAGGATTTATCAAAAATCCCACGGGATAGGGAATAAAATAAGATTTATATTTTCACTTCAAAATGGCCCTATTTGCGTAACTATAATTATTAGAAACTTCAAATTTGGCATGCAAGTAGGTAATACTAACAGCTAAAAACAATTTTCAGGATTTGTCAAAATTCCTACGGGATAGGGAATAAAATGGGATTTATATTTATTTTCGCTTCAAAGTGGCCCTAACTCCGTAATTATAAATATTAGAGACTTCAAATTTGGCATGCAGGTAGATAATACGATAATACTAATAAGTAAAAACTTTTTCAATGATTTTCTAAACGGATTAAGAGGATTTTATATAGGTACCAACTAAGTCAGAAAACGCATAAGCTAAACCAATAAAACTGGGGACTGGAGATTTGGCAAACTGATGTAAATCTGGTAACAATTATTTAGCAGTGATATCCTAGCGAGGATCGTCTCCGTAGAACGGTACTCCTCAAAAGTTAATGGCACACGCAAAAGACTTTACATGATTATTAAATTTCAATTATAATGCGTTTATATGATATACACCGCCTGATGCTGAAGCCAGGGTCGTCTGCTGATGACGGAACTCCTCAAGGGCCGATAGCGTAGATACGAAATTTTACATGTACGTTCAACGAGCTGACACAATTACTTTGCTCACCCGCGACCTTTATGATAGCTACTTTTGTGCCCATGCAATGTGTGTTCATGCAGTTCCTTCATCTCCACACTGTAAGAACACACAAATCACACAAATCCATCTGTCACCACCACCACTTTACACTGACGCGTTTCGAACTCAACCAGAGCTCATCTTCAGAGCAACACAACCAAAGAATAGGAAAATATCTCAACTTTGTTTTTTTCTTTGTTTGTTGGGTAATCTCTGAAACTTTTGAGCTGATTTAAATAATTCTTTTATCAATAGAAAGATACACTATCCCTGATTGACATTAGACTACTTTAAAAAAAAATGCAAACTTTCCGCAGAATAAAAATAAGTTTCAATTTTGAGGCAGATTTTCAAAATTATTTCAATAATAGAAAGCTACAATGTGTCTCTAATCGACAATTAAGAATGTTAAAATCCTACTAATAGATCATAACAGTAAGTCATGTCCCGCCGGAGCTTTACATTTTCTCGGGATAGAATCCTATATCGTGTATGAAGTCGCGGGTAAAAGAAACGCGTAGTACTTTAACGTTTTCTAAAATTTCAACCCTGAATCAGCGAAGCAGGGTTTCAAAGTTAGTAAGAATCATAATTAATTACGTATGTAGGTTGATTTTTGTATTACAAAATTTGCACCATCAATCTAAAAGCAAATCTGTCTGTTTTTTTTATTTCCATACAATTAATCAAAACACGAAAAAGGATCGCAGAAAGTAAATGTATGTTACTCCAAATTTAACGCGAGCGAAGCCGCGGGCAAAAGCTAGTATAATATAAATAACTAATAATATCTTATCGTACTACAAGACCGGTCTGAGTGGAGAATTTGGAGGCCTATTTCCAGCAGTGGACGTCTTTCGGCTGACATGATGATGACGATGATGGTGAATAATTATTTTATTATTTACTTATTTTATTATTTTAAGAACACATACAGTCGTATATTAATGAGTATACAGGTAAACCAAAAACAATATAAAGACCTCGAGGTTCATAAATATTCATAGGTACTAAAAGTTATTTAAAACTAACGTGAGTACTTAAATAAATTAAAATTCAACAAAACTAGGTTCGGTGAAAGATAAATGTTGATAAAAACACTATACAAAATGTTGCCTGACTAATTTCTTGAGAGTAACAAGCGAACTCGCAAATGGGTCAATATCATACAATTGTTCATTAATTAACCGAGGAACTCGTCTGAAAAAAGTGTGTTTAGTGTAGTTAGTACGGGCAAAACTGACATGGAATAATCTTCCAGGACGCAAGGAGGGACATGGAATACTAAAACTTATACTTTGTAAGAGATCTGGGCACCTAATTTCATTTTTTAAGATTTTGAAAAAGAACATCGAATCTAGATAAAGACGCCTATTTTTGAGTGAAAGAAAATTAAAATATTTTGAAGATTGTAATGAATTATCAAAATGTTTACCAGTCTTGTAGCAGAGTGACTTTAGGAAAATACTTTGAA
This sequence comes from Choristoneura fumiferana, assembly GCF_025370935.1. Taxonomy (NCBI): domain Eukaryota; kingdom Metazoa; phylum Arthropoda; class Insecta; order Lepidoptera; family Tortricidae; genus Choristoneura; species Choristoneura fumiferana. Next base: position 11,057,309 of record NC_133494.1, read on the forward strand.
TGGGCACCTAATTTCATTTTTTAAGATTTTGAAAAAGAACATCGAATCTAGATAAAGACGCCTATTTTTGAGTGAAAGGAAATTAAAATATTTTGAAGATTACAATGAATTATCAAAATGTTTACCAGTCTTGTAGCAGAGTGACTTTAGGAAATACTTTGAATACGCTCTACCGATCAATATGAATTTGGTACTGAGGAGTCCAACCACAGAACAAATTCTAAAATACTTCTAAAAATGAGTAAAATAAAATCTAAGGGTCTGGGACGCTTGAACGGTTTACCTTTCTAAGTATCATTCCCAGAATTTGTAAGCTCGTTTATAAATATTGTTTATGGGTAAGGCCGCGAATTTTGACCACATTTGGACGTTTCAAATTTGGAACGCTGATAAAAAAAACTGATAACACCTAGAGGTTTAATTTTTTTAATTATATGAACGATATAAACTCTCAAGGTCGCAATGAGATAATTGATTTAAACCCTTTAAAAAAAATAATAAAAATATATTACCGTCAAAACGTAACGAAAATTGACTATTTTTTTGACCACGTACTTAATACCTTATTATTTTTCATGCTATTTAACTTCTCATGATCATGATTTTGTTTAAACAAAATTTTATGATATAACGATAGTCCTACCGATTGCGAATCATGATAATCAAATAATTTTCATGTTTTTATATTTATTTCTTTTCACGTGCCAAAAAACCACGTTTTCGTTACGAATACTTAGGTGACGCTTAATTAAGCTACTTTTAACGCCAATTTCGGTAGAAATTTGTTTTGTACACTGGCAACTAATACTCTAATAGGGCAACATCGATGAGATAAATAAATCTCATCAGTTTGTTGACAAACAGCCATCAAAAGTGACGCGGAGGTTTTTTTCGAAAAACGTCGAAAGTGCTTGTTCGATTTAAGGGTAAGTAGTGATTATTTTTAACTGGTTGTTTTTTCATACGATAGGGTAATCTTTTCCATGTAAGTGGCATGTGTTATTATGTTCAAAATGTCGTTATTCACCATGATAAACGATTTTTTGTATAAAATACGTTACACTTTCGTTACGATTACGTTACATTTTTACAAAATGCTACGTATTTGTACATAACGTAACGAAAAAATGTGGTAAAGGGAAGTTCACACAGAAAAATTCTAACTTACACCAGTTTATTATTAGGTTTCCAATGACTGCACGCACAGTAAGTTAGTTAGATGGATCGGCACAAGAGAATTGTGGCGAGTTCTGTGTTCACGTCCTGCTACATGCATAGCGTATTTAAAGTGAGAGACAAACGGAGAGATTCACTTACCTACTTAGTTCATTTGTTACCTAAACTTAATAATCATAATAATTTATTTCCAAAAACATCTTTTTACATTGTCCACTTAACTAAGATACTACTTCCTAAATTGGTAAAACCTGTGATTTAGGGTTTTGGCCATTTCTTTGAGGTATTTAATAGCTTGTACAGTCGAAGTCACAAGCATGCTCACAACTAGGTGGTAGGACCTTGTGCAAGGTCCGCCCGGATTGCTACCACCATCTTCCTCGCTAATCCTGCCGTGAAGCAGCAGTGCTTGCACTGTTGTGTTTCGGCGTGGTGAGTAAGACAGCCGGTGAAATTACTGGCACGTGAGGTATCCCATCATAGGCCTCTAGGTTGGCAACGCGTCTGCAATACCCCTGGCGTTGCAGATTTTTATGGGCGGTGGTGATCTCTTACCATCATGATCATGATCGTTGCCATCCAGTCGAATAAAAAAAACCACATCCAAATTCGTTATGCTTAAAATGTGCACCTTATTGTCAGTGTTAGAGAGGCATGTAAAGATACACTTTTGGAAAGATGTTCGTCAACTAGAGGGTACTTCTACTTCCACATTCTCATGTTTAGCTCTATAGATCTCATATAGGACAGATTTAAGATCAGTATCGTCAGAAAGTTCTAGTAAAAATAAAAACTTCACTTTATTATATGAGATGTATTTTTTTTCATACATACGTTATCTAATGGGAATTTTTACCAGTTTGATCTAGGCTTTATAAAAATTTTGCGTTACGTTTTATGGTAACGTCACGTATTTTTTTATGTTATTTCTATGTCACATTGGTTAAAATTCGCGGCCTTACCCTTATATAGTTTATAAATTGAATCTCTGATGGAGGACACACGGGTTAAACACTTATCATTTAAGACATAATCAAATATAATTGGATCGATTTTACGGGTAAAGCTAATAACAAACATTAGACGACCAGATGGCTAGTGGTTAGAGAACCTGACTACGAAAGCTGAGGTCCGGGTTTCGATTCCCGTGTCGGGGCAGATATTTGTATGAAAAAACGAATGTTTGTTCTCGGGTCTTGGTGTTTAATATGTATTTTAAGTATGTATCTATATCTATGTAATTATATTTATCCGTTGCTTAGTACCCATAACCAAGCTTGCTAAGCTTACTTTGGACTTAGGTCAATGGTGTGAATTGTCCC